>NC_133775.1:91606489-91944315 GCF_003597395.2 Chelonoidis abingdonii
ATTTCCACTACCTGCGTCTGACGAAGTGGGTATTCACCCACGAAAGCTCACGCTCCAAAACGTCTGTTAGTCTATAAGGTGCCACAGGATTCTCTGCTGCTTTTACAGGACAATCAATGGTGACTTGGTCCTCGATCTGCTGCTAAAACTATTGCGTAAGTTTCTCTGGCGTTGCACTTACTGAGGTAAGAGCCTTTAGTAGAAAATAACTAAGGTAACATCCATAGGACATCTTAGGCAGTCAGAGGGACGTAAGAAACAAAATGTTGATGCTTATATTGTCCTACATTCAAGCTAAGGACTCTTCTTGTGGCGTTAGTTGTCATGGACTATTTGGTCAATGAGATGTATGACTGCCAGTGGAATGACTCAGTAAGTAGCTGCCAGTTAACTCCAATATCTCTAAGATGCCAATAAAATGTATTCTAGGTTTTAGAGCAGATGGATCATCTCAGGGGGAAAAGCAGTGTTCTGGGCTTTTAGTTGTCTTGGAAATGGAAGCTTTTTCATTGAGCCATGAGGAATAACTGCGGGTGAGCACCAAGATGGTGCTGCACACTTAGAGGGATTCCAGAGAGGCAAGAGTATCTAGTGTTTAATGGCCTGGCATTGCCCTTAATGAGAACAGAAAAAGGAGGTTTTGCAGAGTTCTCAACAGGCAAAACAGCGTAAGTACTTTCCAGTGCCTGACTCAGTATCAGAAAGGGGAGATAAAGTATCAGGTGTTAGCTCTGTCATATTGTAAAGCTCAGTATTCTCCTCTAGGACATTGGCCCTGATTCTGACCCATCTTACTTATGTTGGGAGAACTCGGCCAGGGTAAAACTGTTGTATGAGAGATCAGAACCTGGCCCGTTGTATTGAAGGAGAGTCTGATAAGCTCCTGCTAGCAGGAAATGGGAAGCAGAGGGGAAGGAAGGAGAGAGAGAACTTTGTGAGCGATGACAGCAGGATGAGCGGATCAATGTAGTAACTTTTTTTTATAGCATCTTCCACTTTAAGATCTCAAAGTACTTTGCCAACACTAATTAATTAATCCATCCTCACAGCACTCATTCGAGGAGGATTTTATCTCCAATTTCCAAATAGGTAAACTGAAGTACAGAACATTTAAATGAAATTTTCATTATCACACACTAAATCTGCGGCAGTTAAAGATTTGATCCAGATCTCCCAGTCTTGTGCTTCAACAACAGGATCATCCTTCCTCTATAGTATGTATGGTATCTTGTAATCCATATATCCCTAGTTTTATTTCATTTGTCATTAACCGGATTTGTTTTGAGTTCAGTCCCAAGGGTTTTGTGGTGCACCTTTTTGAGTACTTTCAAGTGTTCTGATTTATCACGAAACCAACCTTGCTTGAATACAAGCTTCTCCTAAGAAGGCACAGAGCATTTTCTTTAAAATACATTTTCCTTAGAAAAATTGGGAAGGAATCAAAGGAAGCAAGTGAGCAGGGCACTTAATTAGTTCCTGTGAAAACAAGATTCTATGGAAAATAATAAGTGTCACCAGGAAATGGTACTTTTTGAACCTCCATTGATGTTATGATTTTCAGTTAAGCTTATGGAAAAGAAGGTAAAGAGGCAATTTAATCATGATCTATAAGTGCCTATATAGGGAGAAGATTTGATACTAGAGGATTCTTAATACTAGAGGCATAACAGCTGGAAGTTTAATTCAGCAAAGATGTAATTAGAAATAAGATACTTTTTTTAACAGCAAGGATAATTTACCTTTGGAAGAAGTTATAAAGGGATGTGATAAATTCTCCATCATTTGGAGTCTTTAAATCCAGATTATGTTCTATAAAACAAACCAACAAAAGACCCCTCACTCTATTTGTGTTCTTTCTCATCCTGCTCTTAGATTGAAAACTCGTTGGAGCCATCTTTTTGTTATTTGTTCTTACAGTGTCTAGCACAATGGAACCCTGACCCATGAATGCTCCTCCCCCCCAGGGGTTGCCACAATACAAATAAACAAACAACAATAATACAATTCAACCACAAATAGCTGGGATCTATACAAGTCCAGGGGTGAAATTCTATGGCCTGTCCTATGCAGGAGGGGAAATTAGATTATTTTAATAGTCCCTTCCATCCCTAAAATCAATGTCTTCATAAATCTGTTTTTAATTTGGCTATTGTAATGGCTGACCTATGGGTGTGTTGGAAGACTGGAAACAAATAAACCTAAAAGACTTGTTGAATTCTTGTTTGTTAGATTTCTTTGAAGAATGGATTGGTACTAATGAAACCAGGGAAACCGCAGTGTACGTAGAAGGTTGAAGGTTTCAGGTTCCCTCTCTTATTTGTGTGCTAGCCCTCTCAGGCTTAAGACACCTCAGCATTATCTATGTAGGTGGTTCAGTGGGATGTTAGAATTTAGGAGATGAACTTCTGCCATCATCTCTTTTCCTATCTTCTCTGCCAGGAGAGTCTGAGGTGTGAAAAGGCCTGCTCTGCACCTTAGTCAGCCCCCTCAGAGAGGTTATGGAGGTGGCCAGTTGAAAGATGAAGGTGTGAAATATCTTCACCCAAGCATCAGAGCATTCTTTTTGTATTTACTCTGTTTTGACAGTCTCAGAGCAGGGGGGAGAGCATGTTGGCACAAGTCAGGATCCAGAAATCCAGGTAACATGACAACAGTTTTCAAATCAGTGTTGCAGTGTTTTACACTTTTTCTCTCAGTACCTTTGTGAGCACTGACTGATAGTATCTCCCAGTACCTATCCATGCAATGGTAGAGACTGTCCTCTTTAAATTCATCCTTGCTATGCATTAAGAAAGAGTTGGCTTTATCCCTTTGGGACTCAGTTTGGAATCCAACCTGATGTTATAAATAAAATGAATTTGGTCAAGTTCAGTCAGCAGGGGACTCTATCTTGATTGTGAAGCTATCATGCTCCATTATGGCTGGTGGGCAGTCTGAGAACTAGAGGAAGGTTTGAATCCAGTTTGTACAGAAACTGAATTACCCTTCATCTCCTTAAAAGAAAATGGCTTCACCATGTCAAAAACGCTGTCTTTGATTGAAGGATGCCACTTCCTAGCATTACCAATCCCTGACCTCTCCCAAACACAAATATTTACTTCAGGGAAATTAAAAAGAAAAGGACAGACTGAATATTTTTAAATCAAGATCTAAACATCTTAGATCACTCTCTGTTCAGAGCTGTTTAAAAGTAAGATTGAATTCCCAGACAGTAGAAAACCACAGCACATCAGCAAGTAATTGGGAGCTATAAATCTCCTCAAGGACTTTTTTTTCCTCCTAATTTTGATGTTAGTTGCATTCTACTCTCTTCCCATTACCAGTTCTGGCATCTGTGTATAGTAGTGATGTAAACATCAATGTATTAATGTCAAAGAAGCATCCAAAGTGAAATTGAATGTCAGCAAATATAAAGGAAATGCAACAACAGCTTTCCCATTGAATCCTCAGCAGATTCCAGAGAATGGATTGACTTTCAGCTCATAATCAGGAACCCATTTTCACCTGAAATTTGAACTATTTCTTTCTTAAATGGTGATTATTTTCTGATTCCATTACTAGGTTCAGTCTTGACACATTAGTACAATTTCTTTATCTCTCCTTTAAAATGTGACTGTATTATACAATGTAAATGAGAACAGGCACATTTTCCACTGGTGGCTTTTTATGCATGTGATTAAAGTCCAAGTAATATTTCAGAGGACAGCAAAATGCTGCTGAATGTGAAACACATTTGTATTGTGCCAGTGCTCCAAACAGATATCCAGCAGTATTCCTTGGGCACACACAACAATGTAGCACATGTGAATAGTTAATTGTTAATATGTAACAGAAGCATCTATAACACTACAAAGAGTTATACAGTTCCAAGAAGTGCTGAACTTGACATTGACCACCGTCTTTTTGTGACAAAAGTGCACCTATAACTTTGAAGAGAGCCAGTTAATGAGCTGAAACAATAAAGTCATCAGTGAGCTTTCCATTCTGAATTGCTTAAGGCCATCAAACCATTGGAGGCTCAAGTCTCACTCCTTCTGACTCTGAAGTGGATTGGTGTTGTTTCAAGTAATGAGAGCTGACCACAGCCAGCTCAGCAATGGGCCCTCAGCCCTTCAAATGCCATTTGTGGATCAGTGAGAAGAGATTCTCAGTAATGGAACTAAGAACAAAACAAGGCTACAGTTTGAGTCTTCAAAGATGTGTTTACTGGGAGCAAAAGTAAAGGCTGAATGGGTTTGACTTTGGAACATCATGAAGTCGTTTTGTTTAATAATAATAATTCATAAAAGGAATCCTGGTGGTTGACTCAGCCAGTCAGTTTAGAAAAGGCTGCTGGCAAGCAGGTTCTCTGTCTCTTATTCAACTTTGTGTTGTTTTTAGGGAAAGGTGGCACCAGCTTGTCCAGTAAAGAATTGGCATGGCTGCATCAGCCAGCATCTGCAAGATCAGTTGTGTTGATGGGAAGATCATTTCATGACACTCCAGCTCTGTAACGGAACTGAAAGCTGAGTTGGAGTTGATGGCAGATACACAAGATGGTTTCCTATTTCCATAGGAGTTTGGCCAGGCTGTGTTCTGGAACCACTGTTAAATATTGGCATTGATTGGTTGATGGATAGGCTTAAGGAGACAGCTGTTGGTGGCATTGAGCTGAACACCATGCGGCTTTGAAGTCTCTAATGCACCGGTGGCATTGTCGTGTTGGCTCAGTTTGGTGGATTGCTGGAGCTGATGGCCAATGTGGCTGGGCAAGAAACAGCATGCGTTTGGTTATTAATCAGGATAAAACTAAACCCCTGGCCATTACCATCAAGCAGCCTCCAGTTCCAGAGTACAGCCAGCTCAATATTAACCCATCCAGATGGGACACTGAACAGGTGGCAACTGTCAAATATCTGGGCATCATCCTAGACGGTGCTGGAGCATGCTTGAAAGAGGTGGATGCTTTTATAGCAGCAGCTGCTGCCACGTTTCAGGCCTTTCAGTGGCTTCTGTGGAGACTTTACGATATCAAGTATGCTACATAGCTACGGTTCTATAGAATCACATTTATATCAACTTTTGTACAGAGAAGTGAAACATGGATGCTGAGGAAGGCTGAAGAACCCTGGATCGATATTTCTGGTTCTTGTTTAATTTGTCAGCTGCTCCATATCCAGTGAAGGACAAGATCAGAAATAAGGATTTTTTAAGATGAATCCAGTGACCACCTCCATCAACACAGGGTTGGTTTTGGCAACTTTCTTGGTATGGACGTACTATTAGAATGGAAGGTTAACGAACTCCAAAGTGTGTATTAAGGAATACTGCTACGTGACTGGCAGTCACACGGGCACCAAAAGCTTCGGTGGTGTGATAAGATTGGTAGTGATGGACCATAAACTGAATATACAGCCAGACCATCTTAAGAACCTAGCCAGAAATTCATCCGTGTGGCACTTGATCCTTTTGGAATTTGCCCTGATGATGATGAGGGGAGTTATGCACTCAACTCCAATTGAAAGTCAGTGCATTGGTAGGTACTGATTCATTCATGTCCATCAAAATCCATATTTGAATGCCCCATATATTTAGATCTGGGGCTTTGGTTACCCCTATTCTAGGGATTAGGGGCCTTTTCACAAAATTTGGATGTAGGTTCAGATTATAACCATCTTGAAAGATCAGGGATATTCAGATCTGCAGTTTTGCTCAGGCCCACCCATAAATGTTGTATCCTGTGTACATTTTCTGGTCACAGAAAAAGAGATCACAGGCTGAAAGCAAGTGTGGAACGCATCTAATTTAGGAGTGTGTTAATGGAAAGGTTGTCTGCAGATTGCCAGCTCTGACAAACCTGAGCTGTTTAAAACCATACAAAATTCAAGATCCCTCTTATCAGCTGTGGAAAGCTTTGATGTTTTGTAGCATGTAGAATTTCTTTCTCAGATCAAAATGTTCCTTAATTTCCCTTGTTTATAGAAATCATTTATTTTTCTAGTGCCTTTTAGATATAATTCAACACTAGTGATTTGGCTTGTCATTTGCCATCATACTAAAATTACCCTAATACTTGGGATTAAAAAAAATACAGTACAGATTCTGGATAATTGACTTTAGGGAACAATTTTGCATTGGTGGGGAGATGGACTGAGTAGTCCCAGACATTTTCCCATCTCTAATTTTCATGACTCTTTGCCACTGACTTTCTGGTTGGCCATGGGCAAGTCACTTAACCACTCCATGTCTCAGTTTACCTACCAGTGAAATGGATATAATAGTTCAGTAGGATGTTGGGAGACTTAATTAAATGTTGCAAAATAGTGAGATCTTTGGATTAAAGGTACTATAGAAGGACTATTTATGATGATAAAAACAAAGTCCCTCAATAAGTATGTTTCTGCTAAATTTTTGCAGACAGTGCAAACATACAGTAAGATAGTGTTTGGCTATCTTTACTGTATGTTTGCAATCCTGCGGTCCTCTTTGATGCTGATCATCTGTTGTTGCTGCTTTCAGAAAAAGTGCAGCTAAAACAATGTTAGCTGGGAATAAGCTCTTGCTTAATGGCATGTTCTAACAGCAATGACTCATTTAGCTGGAGAACTCTAGCACAAGATAATTGATCTTGACAGCACAAGTCATGCACCCTTGCCTTTGATTTGGACCACATAACTAAAATCATGGTCAATTATAGAGCCTGCAAGAGTGAGCATAAGGACTTAATTAAAGAGTAGCAAGAAGTGGACACATAAGAAAGATCTTTGAAATTAAAGTCCAGTAGATTGAGTCCAGTTGCAGTGAAATAAACAAGCTCTTAATTACATAGAGTTGGAATAATGGTCTCCATTGGACTGACAGAGAGTCATTACTTTCTAGTGCCTGAGATCTCCAGGGCAGCAAAGGTAGAGCAGCTCTTTAAATAAATAAAGTAAACAAATTAAATCTGATTAGGTTTTCCTGGCATTACAAAAATGTGCATTTGCCAAGTACAGAAGATCCATTTTTGCAGCTACATAGTTCCCCCAGGGTGAGCTCCAACATATGGGTTACCAGTGCATGGTTTGGGGACAGCTTATGGCCCTTACATTGTTCACATGGTACAAGGGAAAAAAAGAGATCAGTACAGCAATGCATCTGTCTATGGGAAGGAGAGAGGGCTTTGTGATTAAACCAGTGAACTGAGAATCAGGAGATCTGGGTTATACTGATTTCATTTTATTCCTGCCACTTCAAGAAAATTTCTATGCGATTTTTGGCAAGCCAACTAACTAGGTCTCAGTTTTCCCATCTGTAAAATGGGGATAATACTTATTTACCTCAAAGGAGGGTGGCAAAGCTTCGCTCTTTAATGGTAGTTTTGAGATCTTAATTAGGAAGGTGCTATAGAAATGCAGAGCAATATGACAATTCCACAAGGGGTTGGTTTTGTTGACTTTGTTACAGAAGATAAAAATTAATAAAATCCAATTCTATGATGCACCAAATGGCCTATAGGTACAGCATTGGATGCTTACAATCCATGAAAGCGATGTGAAGCATGAAAGGAATTTCTGGATCCAGGCCTTCTTGCAATATTCAAGGGGGAGGGGAGAGAGAGAGAGAGATGCTTAGAGATGATTTTCTTTATTCATTGTGACATAGAGAAATATTCAACCCAAATAATTACAGTCAAGAAATTAAAGTCCAATGTAAAGGCAGCATATATGCATGGCAGTTTCATGGAACCATTTTGATAACGATAAACATAATAATGTGTTCTGGGAATTACGATACCCAATTATTTCAACCAACGCCTTTTTCAACGAGAGTGATTTTAATTTTTTCCCTGCATCTCCAGACTGTGGCTGACGAATGATAAATATAAAGCAAGTGATAAAAAATTCTATATTGTATTCTACTATACTTCTTCACCCCTGCTGCAAGTGAAAATATTCCTTACAACTGAACTCAGATAATCTAGGGTCCAACAAGCCGTACTTTTTACAGAAAAACGTGGAGTGTGGGAGGGGAAGAGACACTCATTGTCACATGGCTACCAGCAACAGTGTTGCAAGGACCCAGGCAGGATATTAACTGTTTCACTGCAAAGTACCTTCCGTTCTAGGATTTCAAAACATTGAAGTTCTTACTCAGTTTTTACTTTGCAGGAGTAATTACCAAGGGCTGGATTTTTGCCACCATTACTCACACTGAGTAGTAGGTTACTCTCATTGAAATCGATCCGGGGCTACTTACAGTATAAGGTGCAACATAATATGAGTAAGTGACAGATATTAGCTATGAGTAAGAATTTCAGGATTGCCCCATTTTTGCATTAAGACGACGGAGACTGGTTCAGAGTGCTTGAGAAATGGGAATTGTGTAAATTACCAGTATTTTTGCCTGGCTGGAAACAGTATTTAATTGTGGCTATCAAGGCAAAAATACAGGCCATTTAGCAGACCAGTCTGTTCCATTTCTAGAAGAAGGGTGGCTGTGGCTGCCACCACCCCTACTATAACTAGCAGGCCAAACCCTCTAAATCCCAGCCGACACCAGAAATTCTATCTCTGTGAAATCTTAGTGTTCTGGGTGATCTGATGTAACTTAGTGTGGGTATTGTGGCAAATAACTTTTGGTCAGACCCTATTATGCTGCCTTCTGGAAGCTTTCACAATGCAATATGGATGACATATGTTCAGAAAACTCATCCTTGAGTGACATGGTACCACTGGAGTTGAAATTTGGTGCAGAACAGGAGTTGGGCATTGACACATAAATATCAGAAAAAATGGGAAAACGCCAAAGCAGTGCTAATGAGATCATATAAATTTCCTCTTCTGGACGTTCTTGTCATTTTTCTCTGTAACAAAAGAAATAAGTTTGCTAAAGGTCACTTTCTTTGCTTACATGGACTAGTACTCTTGGTTTGCTGTATAAAACAAGAGACAAGCGTTTGGGTAATTTCCATGGAAGAGTATAAATTGCTTACACATGTGTGACACATCACCTTCACCAAATGCACTTTTGTGAACCAGAAGACAGACGATGAAAGCCAGACTCCTAGTGATATTTCAGCACCACAGGAGATGTTACTAGGTACTGAGGACTTTTTTCCTGTTATATTAATACACAGTTATGAGCCAGACAAGTCAGCTGGTGGCTCTTTATACTTGGCTTGACTGCCAATGCTGCTAGCTCATTCCCCTGGGTTTTGCTGTGTCCTTAGTTCTTTCTGGACTTTCTCCAAGGGGCATCTAGATGTTGATCTCCAAAGTGCTAAGTGCCTTCAACCTGTGTTGACATTATTGGGAACTGAAGTCACTTGGCATTTCATATGACTGGGTCCCTACTTGCACACACCCCTTTTCTGAAATTAACATATGATCATGTTTCTTGCTTTAAAAAAAGGCTCTGTTCAGACTGACAAGATTTATGTAAACATCTATATAAAGCAGCAGGAAGCCATGCTCCATCTCAGAGGGGTACTGACTGCTGATAGAGTGGTCGAGTCTACTCTGATTTAACATATCCGTTTTTGTTCATCTCTCCTTTTTAACGATATTATGATCTCTAATTCTGTAGCGGAGAATCTATTTTACCCAACGTTGTAGTGAGCATTCTGTGATGCACAGACTGGACACGGTCATTACTTTATGTTCACCAGTTTGTCTTAAACAAATATTGGTGAGCACTGCTCCCCTGGGTAACATTACAGCAAGGAGCAATTTTCCAGCAAGCTTAAGAGTAGATTGCTCCTGCAGCATCACTGTGTACTGAGGCACTACTGTATTTTATATGATGTAGGGAGGGGAAAGAAATATCCTACTGACATAGTACATGCATAAGAATGTATTAATCTGATAAAGCCTATATCTCATCTGAACACCTTGCTTATGGAGGTGGTAGTGTCAGGGGGCTTCCTTTTTTCCTATATCCTTTTGTGGAGATCCATGAACCCTCCCTTATCTCATTTCTTGAAGCCCTTTGTCGTTGCTAGTATCATTCTGGTGTATTCCTCCATTGGGACTCCCTATGGAGCAGATCAAATTTTGCTCTCAAGAGGGTTTGCTGTTGAGAGATGCAAGGCACAATTCCCTTCCAGGTCCGGCTGTACAAACTGAGACTGCGATTCAGTCTTTGGCTCCTACATGGACAATGCAGAGTCCTAACATGAGGCCACCAAAGAGGCAAGCCCATTAGTGCTATGGTTCCCATATCACCTACTGCCAGGGAAACAAAATCAGGGTAAAGTAGGAGACAGCATGGATTGGGGAACAATTATATGAGATGTTTTCTCTCTGCATAGTTGTTTTCTTCTGTACAATATCATCCAAGCCCACTGTTCTCATGGAAGAAAGCCAGAGAGAAGAGTGCTGGATGGGTAGGATGCATTCTAAGGAACGTGTTCCCCCTCCTCCACAGACTGAACCGTACGTAACACTGAGAATTAGTTAATGTAACTTGAAATAGTCAAAATGGGAATCTTGGGGCATTCAGAGAACTTTGTGTGTGCTGTGCTGATTGGCTGTTTGTGCCAACCTTCTCCCTCAATCTCTTCATCTCAGTTCACTCCACACCTGCCCTTTTAACTCTCTTCTCCCTGCCCTTTTCCTTTCACCCTCTTTCCTTTTGTGTCCCCTCTCCCTTCACTTTCTTCCCATTTTAGCTGATCCCCCTCCTAATTAAATAACCCTAAAACCAAGCAAACAAAAACAAACATACCCTCTGCCATCCTCACATAGTTCACTCTGCTCTGTCTAGTCTAAGTAGACCATAAGCTCTTTGGGGCAGGGATTGTCTGCTACTGTGTCTCTACAGTGCCTAGCATAATGGGGCCCTATGCTTGGCTGGTGCTTAGGTACTATAATAAACATGATAAATAATCCTTCCCAAGCTGTGATGCCCAGAGCACAATCCCACATCCATCAGCTGTTGCTTGGGAACTGGGATGCTGAGGTGAGGTATGTAAAGTTGGCAGGGTATTCATGGGTTAGAACTGGGGTTTATGGAGGATCCTCAGCCTCTAATCATTTCCCTGTTGTCCCTCCTCATGCCTTCCTGGGGATTATGGCAGGGGTGAGCAAACTTTTTGGCCTGAGGGCCACATCGGGGTTGTGAAACTGTATGGAGGGCTGGGTAGGGAAGGCTGTGCCCCCCCTAAACAGCCTGCCCCCGGCCCCCTATCTGTCCCCTCCCATTTCCCATCTCCTGACTGCCCCCCTCAAAACCCCACCCCCTATTCTGCCCCACTCCCTGTTCCCTGACCACCCCCTTCTGAGATCCCCTGCCCCTAACCCCACCCCAATCCACCTCCCCCACCTCTTTCAGAATGTTGCCCTGCGAACATAGGTCGGAGGACTCAGGAGGAGCAGGGGCAGCCATGCAGCTGGAGAGAAGCGGCGGTTTTCCCTTCAAAGTGCTGCTTCTCTCCGGCCGGCTGTGCAGCTGCCTGGTGCTCCTCCTGAGTCCTCTGCCTGCACTCCCACCACCCGCACTGCCCTCCTGCTTCCATTCCCCTGCAGTGCAGCCCCTCCCCCCCACAGGGGGTGCACTGGTGCTGAGCTGCCGGAGTGCTCAGCCCTGGGTCCCCCTGTTGTTGGAGGACCCCATGCCAGGGCTCCCTGTGTTCACTTGTAAATCTGCCCCTGAGCCGCACTGCCCAGCTGGAGCCGGCCATGCCACCGTGCTGTCGGCACGGCGAGCTGAGGCTGCCGGGGAGGGGGGAAACAGCAGGGGAGGGGCCGGGCATGGCTGGGAGCTCAGGGGCCGGGCAGGATGGTCCCACAGGCCGGATGTGGCCCTGGGCTGTAGTTTTCCCACCTTTGGACTATGGGGTAGAGGTCAGAAAGCAGCCTATACTCATTACTTCCTTGTGGTTTTGCATGATCTTGTTTCATGTGCACTCTTTATTATGCAGTAATGGTTAAAATAGCCATACAACACTTTTTTGTAGCTGTTTACATGCATAGACTGCAGCTAGGATTTCCCTTACTGCTTAGAGATGACAGACTGATCAATTGGGAGCTGGAGTTTGGCTGCTGCAGAGATACACATTTCACACTAATGAAAGGATCTTCAGGGAAATAACAGGATGTTTAGCAAGACAATTAGTATGAGAGAAAATGAGCAGAAGTAACTGTGATGGTGCATCCCATAAGGCTTTATGGAAATATGCTTATCAGTTTACATATACGACATAACTGGAATATATTTCATGTTACATATGCCATGTAACATATCTCTGTAAAGGTTACGATGTACTGAATCTATTCATCGTATTTGTATGCATGTGTCATTGTTGTATTCAAAGTTATGAATATTGGCTGTGTACTTTCTTGATTTCTAAGTAGCCTTTGGTCAGCTTCTTGAGAAAGGAATGTGCAAATTAAGTGCCCAATCAAGAAACTCTTAAAGGACAATGAATCTTGGAAGGCTCCAATCCACATAAGAAGTCTACCTGAGGACATTCAGCATAGCATGTAAACAATGGCTGCTGCCTTTAAAAACTGACAGAGTCCTGTGGCACCTTTGGAGCACAAGCTTTCCTGGGTGACTACCCACTTTATCAGATGCAGTGGGTATTCACCCACAAAAGCTTATGCTCCAATACGTCTGTTAGTCTATAAGGTGCCACAGGACTCTGTCGCTTTTTACAGATCCAGACTAACACGGCTACCCCTCTGGTACTTTAAAAACTGAGCCATGCACAGATATGTGATGTGCCCATGTGACTCCAAAACTCCATCTTGGAGCTGGACTTTGCTTAGGAGAGAGGAGGGAGTCTCCACCCGGAAGAGAAAGTCTATTTAACACCCTGGAAGATCCCTCCATTTTGTTTTCAGCTGGCTAAAGAGAGAGCCTCTCCACACCCAAGGATACCTGAAAGAAACGGGAACAAAGGACAGTAACTGCAGGGGATGTGAGTGATTGCTGGACCCAGACTAGAAGGAGACTAGTCAGTAAAAAAAATCTTACTGGAACTCCTCTGAGGGTATGGCTACACTTGAAACTTCAAAGTGCTGCTGCGGCAGTGCTTTGAAGTGTGAGTGTGGTCGCAGTGCCAGTGCTGGGAGAGAGCTCTCCCAGCGCTGCACGTACTCCACATCCTGATGGAGTTTAGCTTGCAGCGCTGGGAGCTGCACTCCCAGCGCAGCGGCACTGTTTACACTGGCGCTTTACAGCGCTGTATCTTGCAGCGCTCGGGGGTGGGGTTTCACACCCCTGAGCGAGAAAGTTGCAGCGCTGTAAAGTGCCAGTGTAGCCAGGACCTGAGGGTGAGGTTTTATCTATATTCAGTTTTATTACTGTGTTAGACTTAGACTTGCATGTTTTATTTTATTTTACTTGGTAATTCACTTTGTTCTGTCTGCTTTTACTTGGAACCACTTAAATCCTACTTTCTGTATTTAATCACTTTTTACTTATTAATTAACCCAGAGTATGTATTAATACTGGAAGGGGGGGGGCAAACAGCTGTGCATATCTCTCTATTAGTGTTCTAGAAGCAAACAATTTATGAGTTTACCCTGTGTGTAGAACAGATTTATTTGGGCTTTGGACCCCATTGGGAGTTGAGCGTCTGAGTGTTAAAGACAGGAACACTTCTTAAGTTGCTTTCAGTTAAGTCTGAAGTTTTGGGGCACGTGGTTCAGACCCTGGGTCTGTGTTGGAGCAGACGGGTGTGTCTTGCTCAAAGGACAGGGTACTGGAGTCCCAGGCTGGCAGGGAAAGCAGAGGCAGAAGTAGTCTTGGCACATCAATTGGCAGCCCCAAGTGTCTGTGATCCAGCCTGTCACAGTAACAATCCAGGGAAGGAAACAAATGACATTGTTATAAGAGATCTATCTCGCTATCATGCGGATGGCCCCAATCACTGAGGTATCTGATCTCTGGTTGGGGTAAACTTCCACTGTCTAAGATACTTACATATCCCCCATTACTGTAATATCTGATACCTCACCATCTTTTAATGGATTTATCCTTACAACATCCTTGTGATACAGGGAGGTGCTGTATCCCCGCTGTGTGGATAAGAAACTGAAGCAAGGAGAGGCTAAGTGACTTACACAAGAAGTCTGTGACAGAGCTGGGAATTGAATCTCTGGCTAGTGCCCTGCTCATTGGACTCTCTCTCCTCATCTTTCTTCTTTAAATGCTAAAGATTAAGGGAAAAGATGGGTGTAAGAAGGAGGAGCTTGTGATGGAGGGACGTGCTCTCTTATGGGATTTGGAGTGTGGTGCAATCAGACACCAATGATCAGTCAACTGCTTTTTATTCCCAGACTGCACTCCTTGTTCACCCGAAACTCCCTCTCCCAGGAGAAATGAGTGTATAAAGGATGCAGGGTCGGCCACTAATTCAAGTGCGATGTCTTAATACTAGTTTCTAATCAGCTCTGACTGTATGGATGATGATTTCTTGTTTTCAAAGCTTGCAAATCACAACAGGAAAAGGACCCCCAGCATTTCAGACTCATCATTTGCAAAAGAAAACCCACAGAGTGACCAGATGTTCGGTCATGAGTTAACTAATGAGTTTAGAAAAAATTTACAGGGAGCTTTGAAATTGGATGGTGCGATATAAATGCATAGTCTTACTGCTATTCAGACTGCTACCTGAGCACGCTGTCAGACAGCAGCGACTTGCGCAGATTTTTATTCAATACGGATCTTGGTAAGCCTGAGGCTGTGTGTATTATGGGGAGTGGCTGAGCATGTACCATAGGGTCTGGGTATTGCTTAATACTAGATCAGACCAGTTTGAGAGTAGTCTGAGACCAAGTGTGAGATGTGCCTCATTAGCATTCAAAACTCATCTGGACCAGAGACTGCACTTTATTTTCAAGTAAGAGTCACAACTGAAAAAGAGAGGGGGGGAGGAACTTTAGGGGCATTTGTAACCCTAGATCCTCAACTGTGCACACATACCACCTTATCAGCCTTTAGAATGCACCAAGGGAAAAGCTGAAATAAATGGGCTACTAGGACCAAAAGCTCAATCTTGGCAAAGATATTTCATGTAAAAGGGCTTCAGCAATAGGGAGTCAGTCCAGTTTAAGATTCTAGGGTGAAGGATCTCCTATGATACACTCCCAAGCCAGCCTATGTTTATGCATAAGCATATAAAACCTTTGTATCCTTCGAAAGTAAGATTAGTGTTTCAAAGCTAGTATGTCTGACATGCAGAAATGCTTCCCCTCCTGCCCTGCCCCCTGACACCTATCCTGCTAGTGGACTGACAGACATGAGGCTTAATTCTATCAGATTTGTCTGCCCTGACCAGAGCCTGATCTTCATACAATTCTACCCGTTGCTGAATAAATAATGCCCAGGCAGCCATGCATTTTTCATGCTAAGGTTTTTAAAGGCCACTGTAGTGGTACATGTAAATTCAATTTCATTTTCTCTGCTCACTAAACAGCCAAATAATTATTAACATCTGCATCTCAGTATGCTGAGCTACTGCACCAAGCACAGAATCTGCTGCTGCTTAGACACTGCACCTTCCCTGCTCCCCTCCTTCCTCCCCTCCCCGATATAGACGAAAAGGGAGTGAGATGATCTGATTTTTTTTTTGATTTTTTTTTTGATTTTATTTTTTTTGTGTGGCACAGCACACACATGAGTGCATGAAGCAGAGCAAAGTGACTGGCTTGTGGGGTTGATATTCTTCTGGAAATGTGCTAATCCCTTCCTAAAAAGCAAAGCTGGGGTCTTTACTTGTAGCTGTTGACTAATCTGGATGTCAGAGGCTCAGAAGGGTCTAGGGGCAGCTTTGTCAGGACAGTGAGTGAAGGGATCTGAGGGAAGAAGCGAGAAGCTGTGCTGTGAACAGGCGCTCAACAAACAAAGATAGGAAGCAAATCCTGCAAGATGGGGTCAAAGGTGTGAATGTTAAACCCTTCAGGTTAACTCCCTGTGTCTTGGAGCCACTCTAGCCAGTGTTCCCTACTAGAGCAGAGTTCTTTAGGGCGAGGTAGCACTGAAGCACAGAGTAGTGTTCAAAAAATATGGGGAACTTCTTTGCACTAGCAGGGTGTTGGCAGGGGCGGCTCTAGGGATTTTGCCACCCCAAGCATGGCAGGCTGGCTACTTTTGGCAGCTAGCCTGCGGAGACTCCGCTGGGCACGCCTGCCAGAGGTCCACCGAAGCCGCAGGACCAGCGGACCCTCCACAGGCAAGCCGCCAAAGGCAGCCTGCCTGCCGCCCTCACGGCGACCGGCAAAGCGCCCCCCGTGACTTGCCGCCCCCAGCACGCGCTTGGCATGCGGGGGCCTGGAGCCTCCCCTGGGTGTTGGGAAAGAGAATAGTGCTGGTGGTGTTGAGAATAGATGGCTGGTTAGTTTCCTCCATCTGTACTAGAAATCATTCATGAGAGCTCATTAGGAGTAAGTGCAGAACTACACCTGGCTAAGCAACCTTTTCCTTGGGAAATGGAACGTAATCCCCACCATCCTGTGGCATGAGATTTACCAGACAATTATGCTTCTCTCTTCCATGAAATGTACTGTCACATAGTCTGCTCCATGTACCCTTTGGACTTTCCAAGCAAGGCATGCAACTCTCCCGGCGACTGTTACTATATATGGAAAATACAAATGACCTTAAATACCTTGCAGTCCTTACTCCCAGTGAACTAAATTGGAGTTTTGCTTGAGATGTCAGGATCTGGAACAATATAATTGAACGGTCGAGCGTTACCATTGATGTTATACAGGGTAAAAGCTTTGACATAATGTATTAGCTTTTATTCTTTCTGTTTTAATATTAACAGGCCTGGTTTTTAAGCAAGTTAGGCAAACAGTGGTAGGAACAAAATCCATGCACAATTACATCTGCAAACTAAGTAATTGCACCTGCCAGGGGCTAATGGTGTTTATTTGTGCATTCAATTTCCTGATTTGTCCCCACAAGATCAGTCATTATATGTGTGAATTGGGGCCCTGATCTAGCAAAAAAAACCCAAGTGCATGATTCCCACTGTTGTACATTTCAAGGTAAGCACAGGCTTTAATGCTAGGAAACTAGGCTTGCAAACACAGGCCTAACCTAATGAAATTTGAAGCCTAAAATTTGCTTTTAAATTAAAGAGCTTTCAGATTTCTTTTTTTTTTCTTTTTGTTGGGCCTTTCATATGAAGTGAATGCATGAACTGACCCCAGAGGTGACATTCTCTTTTTGCATAGAGCTGTGGCTATTATCAAGGAAAGACTCAGGGTTGTCCATTTGCACAGAGAATCAAATTTTTATTCAATACTAGGAAGAGGAGGAAGTTCATAAAGATTGAGATCACTGGAGGGATGAATGGAAAGGGGACCTGCTGCTCAGCTGTCTTTGTTATGCTTGGCTTGGGGAACTCGGAATAAGCAGGAGGTCTCATTTACTAGCAATCTGAACATGGTATAATCTGGTTTTATGCACAGTTATTAAAAGGAGTAAAATGAATCCACCCCTGTAAGTTTAATTTAGCATTTATTCTTAAAGGAGCAGTTCAAGTTTAAAGATTCTGGCTAAAGCCTTTTGTGTATATACAGAAGCCTCATGTAAATTCATCTGTCCAGCTGAAAAAGATCTGAAATAAATAGCTAGTTGTGCTGAATGCAAATGCTTTTAAAGGACTCAGAGACATACTTAAGATAAATTATGGAAACGAATTGCTTGCCTTTCCAGATCAATGCAAGGGAATCCCTTGGTGAACAGTGCATAGATCATTTTAAAGAACCTTGAGCCCTAAATTCAATAGGATTCTGCTGAAAGGTACGCTGGCTGATGTGAAGTGTTAGTAGTAATTTTGGCATCAGGGAATGAGTCATTTGCACGTATTCCATGGACTTCCATTGCCCCTTTCATCTGAGACTTTAATTTATGGGCCTGTTTAACTGTAATGTGCATTTAGATGAATTTTTTTAAAAATCTGGGGTAAGGATGGAAAAGGGAAAATGCCGCCTGTTGATCTTGACAACTTCATCAATGGCATATTTTAATTGACAATGAAAATGATGAATCAACAGATACCCAGGGCCCCCCTCAATGTTCTGAAGCCATGTGTGAGGTTTTATACTACTCTGTTGGCCTTGGGGTATCCACATCCCTGACTTGCTGGAGAATTGCTGTAGTTGTTCATCTCCAGCAGGAGATTTTGCTATATACTGTGACTAGTTCAGAGCAGTCAACATCATGCAACTTCAATGGTCTCTTTATTCCAGGAACTTCTAACCAGCTTCACAGATCATACCCTGGATGAATATGTACACATTCCATAGGTGGACAGTGGGTTACTATACCTAACTTCCATTTCTGCTGAGACCTGGTTTCATGTCCTGGCTTAGTACACAAATGAAATACTCTGAGAGAATGCTCTCAAACTAGTCTTGTGAGGGCTGGGTGGTGGTCCTATCTGAATTCAGCACAGTTGTCCATCTGTGCAGTGAAGAGGCTGTGGATTGGGCTGGAAAGGCTCTTTAAAATAAAGCATCATAATGCTTAGCATTTTTATTGGTACTTTTCATATTTAGATCTCAAAGTGCTTCACCAAGGGAGGTAGATATAATTATTCCTATTGTACAAGGGAGAAAACTGAAGCCTGGTGAGGTTAGTGACTTGCTTAAGGTCACACATTGATTCAATGCCAGTGACAAGAACAGAACCCATGTCTCACTCCCTGGCCTATGGTCTAACCACTAAACTACACTACTGCAGTTTGCAGGTAAGGTCTGAACAGGTTGGTAACGCAGTTGAGGCAGTCCTGGGTAAGGTGCACTCCAGGTCAATTCATAGTCACCATTCAGTTAGGGGGCAGCATTGTCATGCTCCTCCTAAATGAAGGCTCAATCCTGCACCCATTGAAGTCAGTGGTGCAGGATCACACTTTAAGTCCTGTCAGGTTAGGATGATCAGATGTCCCGATTTTATAGGGACAGTCCTGATATTTGTGGCTTTTTCTTATATAGGCTTCTATTACCCCTCACCCCCATCCTGATTTTTCATACTTGCTATCTGGTCACCCTATGTCAGGTTCTCCTTACTCTGAACGTGGAGCTTCTCTGCGTATTAAGAAGGTGAGAGAGACAAACCATTCTGTTAGTGTCTAGTATATATGGATCATTACAAGCGATACTGAAAATGTAGACATTTTTTCTTTAGAAAACCCCTTTTTTCCCCTCACCATAATATAATGCAAGCCTCGCTTTCCCTCCCACTCATGCCTGTGGGACCTCCGCACTCAGGAAAATCAGACCATATATGCTGTCTACACGTTGTACTGAAGAATTGAAAAAAGAAACACAGTCTAGGTGCTGATATAGTCAATGTTTTACCATTTTCTTGGAAACAGAATGACACCCCCCCTCACAATCTCCAGGGCCGGCTTTAGGAAGTGTGGGGCCCAATTCGAACAGTTTCGATGGGGCCCCGGCAGGGATGACTTAAAAAAAAATTAAAAAAACCCCACACATGTAAAACACATGGGGCTTGTACTCATTGGGTGGTGCTCCGAGTCTTCGGCAGCACTTTGGCGGTGGGTCCTTCACTCGCTCTAGGTCTTCAGTGGCACTGAAGGACCTGCTGCCGAAGTGCCACCAAAGACCCAGAGCAAGTGAAGGACCCGCTGCTGAAGTGATGCTGAAGACCCGGAGCGCCGCTGATCATATTGGTCCCTTCTGACCTTAAAGTCTATGAGTGAGTAAAAATTAAAAAGATGCCTCTAGTCAGGGAAGAGATTCTCTCAGGGAAGGGTGCGGGGCCCGATTCGGGGGAATTGGTGGAATAGGCCTAAAGCCGGCCCTGACAATCTCCACCCCTGTCCTGTCAAGAAAAGCATGAGTCGTCTCTTCTTCTTTGTTTTGACCAGTGACAGCTTCAAATAACTGCATCCTGTTGCTAGGTTACCAGTCTGTGTTCTGCAAATCCCAAATACCTTTTGTTAACCTCACGTTAAACTGCAGATCACATATTGTGCTATTTTTAGTTGGGGGTGGGGGGAAGGAGGGGAGGGAAATGAGGAATGATGTATATACCTGTTCAAGTGCCAAGATACCTCTGATCATTTGTGTATGTGAGTGGTGTTCCCTACTTAAATAGGTAGTGGGTATGCGGTACATTAATGAAATATCTGACTGGCTAATGAACATCATCAGGTGACACCTTTTGTGCTGTTTAGAGTCCTTGATAACTTGTCTTCTGTTCAGTTAATAGCCAGAAAGGGCTGGAAACAGATTTTTGTTATGCACTGATCCATCAGGAAGTCCATAAAGACCTGGCAACAGTGGCATAAAGCTTGGCATTTACACATCCACAAAAAGCTCATCCATTACTTGGATTCTGATTCTCTCTCTCACTCTCTCTGAGATTGTGCATGTGTGTGATAGAAATGGCTGCAGAATAAATTAATTTTTTTATAGCAAAGGCTGAATTTAATTATCCAATCCCTTAAAACCTTCCACAGTCAGTAGCACAGGACAGTGCAGTGATGCTGTTGTAGGCTGTAGTTTCTGGGACCGTTGCTGTAGAATAGTATAACAAATGTAATACACCTCAATTAATTAATAGGAATGACAATAATGCCTACCACTTATATAATACATTTAATAATGTTTTAAATCAGAATCTGTTAGAGATGGTGAAACTGAGGCACAAATAGGCAAACATATGACTTGCCCAAAGCTACACCCTGAGTCTGTGGACTAGATTCCATGGCCAAAATCCTGCCCCCATCAAAGTCAATGACAAACTCCTATTGACTTTAACAGAGACAGGACATCACCCTGTATCTCTGAGCTTCCTGTCCTGGGCTCTGCCCATTGGACCATGTTGCTGCCGAGAAGTTCAGGGATAGACTTTGGCTAAACTAATTTATTCCAGAGCTTTCCTCTTCCCCTTTCAACCCCCTGGCATGTGTCTTCTGTCCTTCATATTTTTTTTAAAAAAAGGGTGCAAAGTAGTGTACAGTAATGTGGGTTGTGCTACAACAGTGGAGTATTGTAGAAAGTCTTCTGATCAAGATGTCTTCAACTCTTTAAAAATGAAAAAAAAGCCTTATTTTAAAAGCCACTGTACCTTTCTTTTGTCCACAATTTTTGCCCAGAGGTAAGTGTGGTCACCATTCTGGATGTGCAAACAAGGCCATGCAGCATCAAATGATCTCACTGTGATTTCAAATCGGGTAGATATCTACTTACATGACATCAAGAAGTGGGTGAAAAAAGGGGGCTGGCGAAGGCCCATTTGAAGCTCAAAACCAAAGGGCCAGCTGAAACTCCCAGTAAAGTCAGTGGGAGCTTTTCTATTGGCTTCAGAGGAAGCTGGATTCACCATTAAGTATTGCCAATTATATGCGAAATAAATGTCTGGCATAAAACTGAGGGACAAGCTGTCCTGGCCTCATTCCCTCTGTTCTTGTGAACATGAAACAACTACCCCAGGTTTAGAACTGTCCCCTCCACCTGGCGTCAGCAGGAGACTTCATATTGGTAGTAGCACTAAGGGCCTCAATACACAGCAAGGGGATTACTTCTATTCTCTCACCAGCAGTTTCAAGATAAATAAAGGTGGAAGCACCTAAGGAATTAGCATTATGAAAGATATCTGAACTAATGAGAAGAAGAGGGAGTGGGCTAAGGAAAAGGACTGCACTGACTCTGTGCAGCATTCAGAGAAATGGTGCTTTTTATTGGCTCGCTCTCCTTCTGGAAATTCAAAGGTCTTTTTTATATAGCAACTTATCGTCTGTCTGACTGAAGAACAAAAACCCCAACATACTGTACCAAATTGTTTTTCCTCTTTGCTTTCTTGTTTTCTGTTGATGAGATGCTCAAATCTATAATGCGTTTTCCACCTCCCTCCCCAACCCCACTACAAAATAATTGGAGGCGAGTTAGAAACAAAAACAACCCACAGTAGTAGAGTTGTAGACTGTGCTGTAAAGCCCGAGTGGAATAAAAAAAAAAACTTCTTTAGTTCTCCCAAGATCAAAATAGCAACCCTTGAAATTGACTGGCTGGGAACTTCTGTGAGAGGAGGTTGATAAACCAGTCATGACTTCTATGTCTGTTTTATCAACCAGGAGATGGCGACTTTTTTTTGAACTAGGTACCAACTTTTTTCCCCACTAAGGTTGTGCCTGATGGTTTCTGAACATGTTTCCCAAGGCTAAAGGTCTGTTCTGAGCCTAGTAGTGCACTTAAAACGGCACATGCCTCCACAAACAGAGGCCCAGGTTTCTCTTTCTCTATTGCTTAAATCCACTGCCTTTTGTTGCATCACATACAGCTAAATTTGCACACATTGCAGGCTAGTTAACTAGTCAATTCCACATATTTTCCTAACCCCGTTCTTTGGAGCTTTTGTATAGGCCTATATTCATTGTTAGCTGCTGCAGTTGCCTTCTCAACCCTCCTTATTCATGTTTGCTTTCATGCAGATTCAGTTGAGGTCAGGGCAGGTGCAAGGATGTTTTTTGTGCCCTAGGTAAAACTTCCACCTTGCGGCCCCTCCCTCGCCCCCCCCNTCCGCCTCCCCCCACCCTGAGGCACCCCTCCCCCGTGGCAGCTCCCCCGGCCCAGGGAGCTGTGCCGCAGCTCCCCGCCCCAGCTCACCTCTGCTGTGCCTCCTCCCCGAGCACATCATCACCTCCGCGTCTCCCGACTCTCAGGCTTGCGGCGTCAATCAGCTGTTTGGCACCGCAAGCCTGGGAGGAAGAGAAGCAGAGCAGGGCAGTGTGCTCGGGGTGGAGGCACAGCGGAGGTGAGCTGGAGCTGGAAGTGGTTCCCCTGCATACTGTGGTCCCTCTTACTTGCTGCAGACGGCCCTCCCCGCGCCCCCCCTACCCCAGCTCCTTCCACCTAAATGCCGCTGCCAGCCGGGGCAGCCGAAGATCCAGTTGCTGCCGAAGAACCTGCAATGCCGCCCCCAAATGCTCATGCCCTCGGTGACTGCCTAGGTGACCCAATTGGTTGCACCAGCCTTGGTTGAGGTTCCAGTGTCAAATTCAGAACTGGGGTAGGCAGGTGTAAATCCATTGGGTCCTTTTACTCCAAGGCTAAATCGAGCCTGGCATTGTGTCTGACACACCCATTTTGTGGACCCCCCCCCCCCGCATTGTTCAGAACACTGTCTTGGGATCTGGAGAACAAAATCTCTTCATGCTGATCTTGTCCCTCTCTACATGGCAAATAAACCTCTTCTGTTTGGTTTTTCTGCTAACACTGAAAAAGGCCGCCTTGTATTGATTCCTCTGTGCATTAACATTGGGTGAGTGGAGATGATCAGAACCCCAATAGTTTGTGGGAGAAGGGGTTGAATAAAGGTTTCCAATTTGAACTGCTCTGCATTTTAGAGAGACACTGAAATTTAGAGATGAAATAGACCTATTGGCCACTGAATTCCTCTCCCTGAAAATGGTGAAATGCACCTTATTTTACATTTATTCACTAATCCTTTGTCTCATCCTATTCTTAATGTGCCAAACAATGGGGAATCTACCACTTCCCTGGGGAGAGTATTCCATCAAAACAACCCCCCACCCCCTTTTTTTTTTGGCCTGACCTATTTAGCATCCTGTAATTTTGGAAAGGCTGCAAGAGGGGAGTGTGTTTGGAGAAATGGGACCCAAATCTGCATGAATTCTGGTAGTAAGTTCACAAAACCAAAACCCAACTGATAAGGCGTCTCCACGCTCATTTTCCCCAATTCCATGAGTGAATTTACTCCATTAGCTGGAACCTGCACATCTTTTGGGAACTGGCCACATACAAACAAAATGCCAGACACTGCTTCATCTTTATATTCTGTCCTTGTGGTTGGGAGCTCGCTGCAGAAGAGGGTGTTACAATGCATGCAGCAGAGCTTGCCTGTATTTTTGTGATACAGCAACACCAGAATGGAGATTGTTTAGGTGTCTTTTTAAAAACAAACATTTCTCAGCAATAGAAGATGGATTTTTAAAATGGGTGTTTCAAATGTGGAAATCATTATCCTTTAGATTATTACAATATAACAGTGAATCACATCTGATCTTTAAATGAGTTGATAGTTTCCTTGTAAATTCAGCTAGCGGCACCCATTCTAGCCAAACACTTTTTGAAGGACACTAACGAATAGATTTTGGGCTAGATTCTCCTTTGCATTTTGGCCCCTTTGTGCAGAGGGGCTGGAAAGCATTCAGATCTGGCCAGCTGATAACTTCCCTGGCATGAGGAAAATTGTCAGCTGGCACAGAGCTGGTCAGCTCAGCCCTGTGCCATCCCCACTTGGCCCCAATGCAAGGTGTTTGTTGCGGTAGGTAGGGGGCATAGCCTGAGTGCCCTGTGCTTTAGTGCTGTGCAGTTGATATATGTTCCCTTCGGCACTGTAGCCAGATGGTGTACATTAGAGCAACCTCTGGCTGCTGTAAAGAATGACAGGGCTCAGGATGGCACAGCTCTGCCCTGAGACAGGGATTCGTAATTGGTGCCCCATCTGCCCTTCTCTCCTGCTGTAATGAGAAGTCTGGGCCTTAATTTTGGTTTGGATTTTAGGACCAAATGTAAATTTTAGGGGGGTAGGGAGACCTCAGCCAACCAAACAACTACACTGATACTCATAGACACACAACAACACTGCCCAGAAATGAACCAAACACAAACAACGAAAGAATTTTTGCAAAGCCTAATTAGAATCCTCGTTCTTTGGATTTGTTTTCATTTTCAGGAGAACAATCCTGTACAGCACTGTGAACCTACACTACAAAAGTGATGAGTTAGTGCGTGAAAAGCAGAAAGTGGCCAGTAGCCTGCTACAAACAAAAGCACCATGGACCAATGTAGTTTAATTGCCCATGACAAGTGAAATGTTTGTTTATATATATATATATATATAAAAAGACAAATGGTGAAATGTAAGTCATATTTTTAATATTCATTCTTTCTTTCGTTTACTAATCTATGATGGGGTTTGTAACAGAAGGAAGGAATTTGTTGAAAAATAGATGAGTTTTATGTTCCCTGGGTCTCTAAAATGTATATGAAATATTCATGGCGTGTGTGGGGGAGGAGGATCCAAGCTTGCTCTGCTGTTCAAATAAAATGAAATGAAAAAGACAATAACTAGCCAGAGATCTTTTCGTCCCTGGTCAGTGTTAAAAAGAAAATAGTGCTTTTCTCTACTCAGTTATTACAATGATGAGGGCCATATAAGAATCTAACCTAGATAGAGAAATTTCCAGCCTTTTAAAAATTCTCTGCAGCTTGCAATTACACATAGTCTAATTTATCACAGATGCCAGATGGCACCGCTAACATATTGACAATGACTTAAACAAAAATAAAATAAAATTGGCTGGCCTGTTCTGTTCCTCACATCCCCTTCTCTTTTCCCAGACAGGCTTTCCTTCCCTCAGTTTCCTTTATGAATGGTCTTTATTTAAACCTGATATTTTGAGAAAGTCAATCTAGAAAGACACTCGCTCTGGTTTAATGACTTCAGGGTCCTTCAACAGCAAAGAGGTAAAAAATAATTCCGTTTAGGACCTGATCCTGCAACAGAAAATATTATCAACTGCACTGGAGTGTACATGGAAATGTAGGGTACATGAGCACTTTGCAAGAAAATAAACACACTGCAGATAGATCATATAGGGTGGCATTGAGGTTAAAAATTATTGCTCGAGCTAAGATATTTCTCATCTAAGCAAGAACATTGTTAAAGATCCAACGTTAAAAAGAATTTTACCTGCTTCCAGCTTTTGTTTCAAATTTAAACAAAACAATACAAACACCCAGAAACCATCCGTTACAATTGTGACACTTGTGGCCAGACTTCAGGTCATCTCAGTTCCCAGCAGGTTGAGCACTGTTGAAAATCTGGCCACTGATTTTGGTACCTAAGTGAGAGCTGAGTTCTCTTGAAAGTCTGGCCCTAAATAGTGTTTGAAAATCTCACTCAATATCCAGAAATTAAAAAGATAGCCATGCTTTTATGGCTGAAACTCTGGCCCACCTTGAGGTCAATGGCAAAACTCCCATGGACTTCAACAGGGTCAAATCAGACCCTATATGTCTATTTAGATTTCTGTGTAGATCTAGTTCCAATCTACCTGCTTTAGTTTGATATTTCATCATCACTGATTTGATTTAATTTTTTCATCTATCATTGTCACAGCTTTTCCTGTTGATCCTCTTTGATTGATGCCAATAACCCTACCTATCGGGCTATTTCAGGTTAAAAGCTTTCATCTTTTTTCTCTCTTTAAATGCACATCTAAAGGGAAAGAAGAACACATGATGCAATCACTCTCTAACAGTCTTTAATTTCACCCCCTTGTATACACTGCTGTTCAGAGAATAAACACTGAGCCCATAGTAACAAAGCTATCACCTAGCCTCAAATTGTTCTGCTTTTTTGTTTGTCTCCTACCCCGTGTGTGTGTGTGTGTGTGTGTGTGTGTGTAATGGGGAGTGGGGGAGAGGCTGTACAGACAAAGAAAATATGACACCTTACACTAGCACTCCCGCATCACTCATAGGGACTGTCACTACCATAGCTTGTTGGGTAAACGTTGGCATATTAATTCACCATTCCCTATTTCATCATGTCAAAGCATAACCAATCAATTTTCACAGATTTATTTTTAGTTCTATTTTTTGAAAGACATCTCCCTCTGCCTCTCAAAGACACACACATTTTCTTTGCTCCTATAAACAGAACACATTTGCTGAGAGGTTTCCCCCTCAATAAATTTAGGGCTAATGTTCTGAAAGGCTAATTTCTCCTGGGGTCTATTGTTAGACACTGAGGAAGGAAGCTATGGGGAGCATGTTATTCCCAGGCTGCTCTGTGCAGTTTCAGTAATTTGCAAAGGGTGCGCGTGTGCACACATGGAAATAACCTGCAGCCTCATAGGATGAAATGGGAAATTGACACTGCACAATGTTTGACTCCTTGTAGGCTGAAATAAAACAAAACAAAATGAATAGTTAAGAAAATAACTTGGAAGGTGGAATGAGTCAGTCATTACTGTAACAATATGTGTGAGAGACTGACTGAGATAACCCAACTGAGATAACATGTCTCTTCTGCTTTTAGAATAGCAAAACATAATAGGGTCTGTTCATTTCTTTATTGCTCACCTGATCATACTTCATTTCAGACTCATCTTTATCTCTGCCCTCTCCATTCCAGAGGGGTGCCATATAGTTTTAGTGAAATGCCTCCAAGTAGGGGCCCAAAACATGAGGCCCTTACTCTGGTCCTGATCATTGCCTCCTATTGGAATGTCACAATCCAGGATGTGGGTGGTTGGGAACTAGTGGTTGCAGCAGGAGCCAGGCCTAGTGGTCAGAGCAGTCGTTATGAGTCAGGAGCTGGAGTCAGGAATTAAAGCTGGGGGTCAGAGTTGGAGTCAGGAAGCCAGAAGGGAAGCAGGGCAGGAGCGTGTCTGAACATGAGGCAGACATGGGAGCCATCGCAGCTATGTGCATAAGCATTGAGTAGCCAGAGATCAATTGTTGCTGTTTGGCTTAAGAACAGCCTTGTTGACTTTCTCAGTCAAACAGGCAAAGTGATCTGTCAGGGTTAGCTACGCTCATAAGCAGCCTGGAGACTGTGACGGGGAAAATCTAGGAGACTGGGGTATGGAGGAGGAAATCTTTACATGGGGCCCTCACATACTTCCCCTATGACTGTTAGGGGGTACAGGATTTGGCACTCCTTTGGAAAAGGCTAGGAGTTTTACCTAGATCCTGTGGATACCAGGACATCTACACTGAGGGCCTGGTGCCTCCATACCACTGGTTGCCAGTTGATTTTTTTTTCTCAAGTGTAGCTCCATTGAAGCCAGACTACAGGGACTCCCAAAGCCATGGTTGCTTCTGGGCCCCAGATGAGGGCTTTACAGAAAAGACACTATTGATGCAACATATGCTATCTTTCTCAAGGAATCTCTGCAGGGCTGGAGAGTCAGTGTGCATCTGCATTGGCTCCAGTCCATCCACCCTCTACATGCTCCCCCTATAGGGTCCCTGTGAAACATCCTTTGCAGAATGGATGGATTGGGAATGGTGTAGAGGTGGCTGACCTCCATTCCTGAGAGAAGAGGGGAAATATGCATGCAGTGTGTCCCATCTATATGCATGTTGGGTCTGGGAGAAGCCTCAACTGACCAGAGTGTGCAAAATGAAATCCACATCCCAGCCTCCAGAACCCATCTTCTGTCTTAAACAGAGAACACAGAAGTGGAGATGCTTAGTGGCAGATTAAGAATGGCTCTTTTTTGGGGAGGGGTGGGGGAGCATTTGGTTTTTGCACTTCTACACTTTAAGATTTACCTAATGTCTCCAAGGATGTGAGCGATTTTGAATATTGAATGTATTGGGAATTTGTAATCTGCTCCCGGACCTTCCCCAAGCAGAAGAGGAGGCTAAATTCAGTGAGTGAATAATTAGCTTAGCTCTAATGATAAGCCCTTTAGCAAAGACAGGGTGACGTGGGCCACCTTTTCAGTCTGTTTAGGGAAGGAATACATTTCTAGTTGGTCCACATATCAACTGCATGTGCAGAGGGCTAATCAGATGCATTTATACCTGCTCTCATGGTTAGGGCTCTGTGTTTATCCCAGAGGTCGTGGAAGTTATGGATTCTGTGACTTTCCATGACCTTCGTGACATCTGCAGCGGCTGGTGTGGCTGACCACAGAGCTGCCCAAGCAACTGATCCCAGGGCCAGCTGCTCAGGTGGCCCCGGGGACCACCTGAGCAGTGATGGGCACGGCTAGCCCCAGGAATCACCCAAGCAGCGGCCCCAGGGACTGCCGGAGCAGCTGCTGTCCGCAGCCCCTGGCAGCAGTCCCTGGATTCAGCGGCCTCTAGCAGCTCCCTCCCACCCCTGCAACAGCGACCTCCCAGGCTGTCCTCCCCCAGCACCTCACCCAAGATTTAGTCAGGGGTATTTATAGTATAAGTCATGGACAGGTCACAGGCTGTGAATTTTTTTTATTGCCTATGACCTGTCCATGACTTATACTAAAAATACCCATGATTAAATCGTAGCCTTACTTGTGGTAACTGCATGCGCAAATGAGATGCACAATTTATACAGGTATTTGCACACTTTGTCTAATAATCGTGTCTTCAGTTATCTGTACTCCTAACCTTAATTTCCTCTCGTTCCCAAATATTGCAGGAAGCGTATGTACAGCTAATGGCATAACATACTTTTTTGCAATACTCAGAACAATGGGGTAAGAGACAAACAGATCAGTTGCTATTAAACTATGATTTTTCCTGCCTTTTCTTTGTTTTCTTTTGTTTGGGGCAAACTATTACTTAGCAGTAAGTAGGCTCTTTCCCCTGCCCCCCTATTGGGCTTGTTATTGTTTTAACAGAGCAATACTCTAGTTATTAACTTCTGCCACCATAACCATGCTGCGAATGTCAAGGCTGCCTATGTAATGTCTGCATGTGGGTGAGAGCACCCTTTGAGAGAAGGAATGAGAGCGAAGAAATAATGCCATGAATAATTGCCTTGGCATCCTAGAGAAGAGAGGAGGAGGTTTATGCCTGGAAAACAGCTTGTCATTTGACTTTAATAAGGAACAATTGCAAACAGATTTCCCGGAGACACTGGCCACATATTGAACTCATTAAAAATCATGTTCTTATTGATCGTTGCTTCCTTCCTCCTCCCGGCTGCATTTCCTCCTGTATTTGGAGTCCCAGGAGCTTCCTTCCAGTGCTCAAGCTCGCAATGCATAATCAAGGGCCAAACATCACCACAGGGAATAGGGCTGGGGAGGGTGGGTAAGGCATGTGGGATGTGTCAGTGGATAGAGCAGTTAGGAGAGCTAAGTTCTATTTACAGTTCTGCAACTGACTTGCTGTGTGACCTTGGGCAAGGAACTTAGCTCCCCTGTGCCTCAGTTTTCTCATCCGTTAACAATGGGCTAATGCTACATACGCACCACTGCCAAATTCTATGAGGTTTATGGCTGAAAAGTGCTAAGTGTTACTAACCTTGTATATGAATTGCTCCTCATTGATTTAAAAAAAATTACTGCTGTAATCCAGCCTAATGGTTCTCAGATGCTACTGGGGTGTGCATGGTAAAAAAAAATATGGAGGGTTAGACTGAGAGAGAAATTATGCCACACTCTTCCAACTTGGGACTTAGCATTCATAGCTTGCTCACTCACTCTCTGCGGAAAGGAGTTTCGGACACCAGAAGGTGGTTGGCCCACTTAGAACTGGTTTTGTTTTCATTGACCTACAACTAGGCTGATGTCCCTGGACAGCATAAAGTACCTACTAAAGCTCCATTTGTTGGGGTTTGGAGGGAATGATCCCTGGATCGGGCCCATATTGATGTTTCTTTTTCTTGTTCTCTCTTTTTTGAAATGTTTCCTTCTAGCATTGCTTTATAACGTGCCGGATGCACGGTCTCCTGCTGAGCAGAAATGCACAATCATACCCTCCCTCCCCCCGCTCCCCACCGAAGCAGGGAGTGTTGCATTTCGGGATTGAGGTGTGCTAGCAGAGATCTGTTGGGGATAGAAATGGAATTAAAGGGAGCATCAGCCTGGAGGCGCATTGGTAGGCATGCTGAGGTTACACAGAAGGTGTCACGTGGTTTGGATATGTACCAGAATCTAGCCAGTTCTGTGAATCTCTTCACTTTCTTGAACACTAACAAGGCCAAGATTTTCCATGACTAGTGGTTTCGATTCAGTTTCTGAGACCCATTAAAGGGCCTGACTTTCAGAAAGTGCTGAACAAATCAGACTCCTTTAAGGCATCAAATTAGCATTTGGAAATGAACCCCTACACCAAGTCACTAGTCCCTTGTGAGAATCTTGTTCAAAGTTCGCTCCAAAATATTTTAACGAGAGAAACAAAAAACTAAAATGGTAAGGGGTAAACCTTTTCCTTATTGGCTTTCATCAGCAGCAATTTATGGCTATCAAACTGCAGAGTAAAGTGTCTCTGGAAATAGTTAATTTTGTTTTCATGTTTTTAAAAAAATAATAATTTGTTGCCGCAGTGAAGAGTGATTGATAGCAATAATTACAGCAGGAGGATAGTGCTCAGTTGCTTTCAGTCAGACATGGAGAGCACAAATCAGCTAGTCCAGTTTTTTTGAGTGCTCATAATTAGGTTCTTATAATTACCCACCCTGACGGGGAAAAAATGGGTTTCTGAAGTGTTGGGGACTGTTTTACATATTCATGGAAACTGACACTGAAGAGGCTGGTTTGAAAGTATTGGGCGGGGCGTGGGGAATATAAAACAGAAAAATCCATCTGAAGTTATCGTGCCTTATGTACCGTGTTTCTTTGTATTTCTCTTGTACATGTGATTTTTTTTCCTACTTGCCATATACAGAATTTTTTATTGATCTAAAATTGTATATAGTTTTATATTGTCCAGATTTCAACTGTGTATTCCTGGAAAGGTGGGGCTTATTTATAACCTTGGGCAAATCACTTAATTGTGTCATGACTCAGTTTCCCATCTCTATATTTGTCTGATTCTCCTTTCTCCCACCCTCTGACTATCTTGTCTATTTAGACTGTAATGTCTCTGAGGCAGGCACTGTCTCCTGCTCTGGGGCTCTGAAATCAGTTGGGGCCTCTTGGTATTACTGTCATAAAAACAAAACAGCAATGATTATTATCATCATAATTATTAAACCTGGCCCGTATGCGCATGCAAGTGAGGTCCAGAGAGAGAGCACAAGCCCATGTCCAAGAGGGAGGCAAAATTTCAATGGGGAAAGGAGCACAGCAAAGGTCCTGTTTGCAACCACATGACCAAATGGTATTTCAGCAGTGTTGGGGGAACTACCATGTTGTAATGTGGCCTGCCTTTTATGGAAAAATCGTTCAGGATTTTCTAGGGAGTGACAGCTTCCCATAATCGTATGCAGTGTTGTTGTAGCCGTGTCAGTCCCAGGATATTAGTGAGAGAAGGAGGCTGATAAAAGATATTACTTCACCCACATTGTTTCTCTAACTTCCAATTGACATTTTTCAGGACCAGCCTATATAGCAGGGGTGTAATTCTCTGTTCTGTTTAATTCTCTGTTAATATATGGGCCAGATCCTCAGCTGCTGGTTTGCTCCAGCCAAGGATCTAGCCCAGGGATTGCCAATCTTTGACACACGGCCTGCCAATAGGGTGACTAGACAGCAAGTGTGAAAAATCAGGACAGAGGGTGGGGGGTAATAGGAGCCTATATAAGATAAAGACCCAAAAATCAGGACTGTCCCTATAAAATCGGGACATCTGGTCACCCTACGTGCCAGGGAAATCGGCTGGCGCGCCAGTCTAGTTTGTTTACCTGAAGCGTCTGCAGGTTTGGCCGATCGCAGTTCCCATAGGCTGCGGTTCGCTGTTCCAGGACAATGGCTGCAGGAAGCGGCACGGGCCGAGGAATGTGCTGGCCACTGCTTCCTGCAACCCCCATTGGACTGCAATGGCGAACCGCAACCAGTGGGAGCTGTGATTGGCTGAACGTGTGGACACTGCAGGTAAGCAAACCGACCCGGCCTGGCCTGCCCGAGGATTTCCCTGGCAGGCCGCATGCCAAAGGTTGCCGATCCCTGATCTAGCCCACAGATTTTTAGAGTAGTTTCTGTAGAACTGTGTGGGATGTGTTCCTATTAAACTCTATCTGCTTTTTCCATGAGGCCCCAACATAGTAGGCTTCCTGGAGTAGGCAGGCCCTAATAATCAGCAATGTGGAGCTTTGAGTACTAGTGTGAGGACGTCTCCCTTTTGTCCTGGTCTGTGACTATGGAGGGTTCAGGATTAGTGTTGTACAGAATGTTCCCAAGGAAGCTCCAGAACAAAGGCAAGTTTCACGTGGTTTGGATTTTTCGACAATCCCAAATCTCACCCAGTTTTGCTGACAGCCCTCCCACCCCCACCCTGACTGGCTGGCTGGCTGGCTTTGGCATTAAAAATGTATGGCCACCTCAGCTGAGGTTTTTTTTTTTTTTTTTTTTTTTCCCCTCCGAGATCTTGCGTTGTGAGCTCATTTCTGGTGGAAAGCCATTCAGACAGTAAAGGGAGGTGGCTGGATAATAATCATTTGTGCACACAACTGTTTTGAGAAAATGCTACAGAATACCTAGAGCAGTGGGTCTCAAACTTTTTTACTGGTGACCCCTTTCACATTGCAAGCTTCTGAGTGCGACCCTCCTAATAAATTAAATACCCTTTTAAATATATTTAACACCATTATAAATGCTGGAGATGAGCGGGGTTTGGGGTGGAGGTTGACAGCTCGTGATCCCCCCCATGTAATGACCTCATGACCCCCTGAGGGGTCCTGACCCCCAGTTTGAGAGCCCCTGACCTAGAAAGAAAAAAGAAGTCCGGGCAGTAAGTAGGGATGACAGAAAGCATTCCTCTGTTGGGGAGTGTGTGATTAGTCAGGATGGCTGACAAAAACATGATGTGGGGGTTTAGCATGATAGAGGTCTATAAAATCATGACTGATGTGGAGAAAGTAAATAAAGAAGTGTTATTTACTCCTTCTCATAACACAAGGTCAGATGAAATTAATAGGCAGCAAGTTTAAAACAAACCAAAGGAAATATTTCTTCACACAACGCACAGTCAACCTGTGGAACTCTTTGCCAGAGGATGTTGTGAAGGCCAAGACTATAAAAGGTTTTTGAAAAAAGAGCTAGACAGATTCATGGAGGATAGGTCCATCAGTGGCTGTTAGCCAGGATGAGCAGGGATGGTGTCTCTAGCCTCTGTTTGCCAGAAGCTGGGAATGGGCGACAGGGGATGGATCACTTGATGATGACCTGTTCTGTTAGTTCCCTCTGGGGCACCTGGCATTGGCCACTGTCGGAAGACAGGATACTGGGCTAGATGAACCTTTGGTCTGACCTGGTATGGTCACTCTTATGTCTGTGGGATACTGAAATGCACTGGAGCTCAAGCCACCCCAAGAACCACAGCCCAGTTGAACCAGGGGTACCTATATTGTTTATGTGGTACTAATATTGTTATTGCTGCCAGTCAAAGGAAGTTGAAGTTGTGAAGGTGACACTGAAGTAGTGTTAGGATCCTATCTTAAAGTGAGAAGAGAAAATAGATACCACTCTGTGTTAAGCTGCCACTCACTCCATCATGCCTAAGGACTGGAGAGCTCTCCAGTCAGGTCTCAGAATATTCTGGACAATACCTGCTTTAGTATCTATCAGGAGTATAATCAACAGGCCAGAGATGACCTGAGCTCCTGAAAGTTCTTGGTGCCTGGTCTCAGGGCTGTCAGAAGGCAGCTGCTGCTGCTGTTTTTAAATGCTGCTTCCGTGTATTAATTCTAATAGAAAGATTCATCTGAGAATCTGTTCTTGCCTTGTAGGTGTCACGTTAACTTTACATCAGAAATGTTCTGTCTGTTCAGGCCTCAATGGATGAGTGTGCTTGGGGTATGGTTTCAGTATGGTGTACCAGGTTTATCTTGGCAATTGAAAGGTATTGAGCACCCTCAACTCCCATTGATTTCAGGTAGGCTTTCTCTAATAACAAGCAGCAGAGAATCCTGTGGCACCTTATAGACTAACAGACGTTTTGGAGCGTGAGCTTTCGTGGGTGAATATCTCACGAGTTATACATCAGACGCAGGTAGTGGAAATTTCAGGGGTAGGTATAATAGCTCAGCAAGCTAGAGATAATGAGGTTAGTTCAATCAGGGAGGATGGGCCCGTTGCAGTAATGAAGGTGGAAAACCAAGGAAGGAGAAAACTGGTTCTGTAATTGGCAAGCCAGTCACAGTCTTTGTTAGTCCAGAGGGATGGTGTCAAATTTGCAAAGAACTGAACTCAGCAATTTCTCATGTTGAAGTCCGTGGTCCTAAGTAAGTGTTTTTGCTCCAGGAATGGCCACCTTAAGGTCGCTATAGTGTGGCTCAGGGAGGTTGAAGTGCTCTCTCTCAGGTTTATGTGGGTATTTGCCATTCCCTGATATCGATTTGTGTCCATTATCCTTTCCAGTATGGACTGTCCAGGTCTTTGGCCCGATGTCAAATAATAGGCAGAGGGCAGCTGGCATATGAGCGTATATTACATGGGTAGACGTGCAGGTTGAATGAACCAGTGATGGTGTGGCTGATCTGTTTTGGTCCTGTGAGGTGTCATGGTGTAAGATATGTGGGCAGAGATGGCAACGAGGTTGGTTTGCATGTAATTGGTTCCTGAGGTAGAGTTACTATGGTACGGTGTGCAGTCTGCTGGGTGAAAAGCGTTTCAGGTTGGCAGGTTGTCTGAGCAAGGAATGCGGCCTGGCCAACCCAACCTGTACGGGAAGTGGGATCCAGTCCAGGATAGGTTAGATCCCGGAGAGCGTGGGAGGGTAGCTGGGGTTGACTAACCATCATTCTCTAGCTTGCTTGCTAGCATATATATACCTGCCCCTGGAAATTTCCACTACCTGCGTCTGACGAAGTGGGTATTCACCCACGAAAGCTCACACTCCAAAACGTCTGTTAGTCTATAAGGTGCCACAGGATTCTCTGCTGCTTTTACAGATCCAGACTAACACGGCTACCCCTCTGATTCTAATAACAAGCTAGCTCAAGCCACATTAAAGCTCCATGGCTACCTTAGGACTAGATCCAAAGCCTGCTGAAGTCAACAGGCTCTCAGAAAGGACTACATAGGCTTCAGTTTTACTTTAGGAAATCTGTTTTGCTCTGACAAAGAGTTGAAAACAAACAAATGTTACAAAGTCACTTAAAAATTTCAGATTTCTCCTTAAATTTTGCTCTGTCAATGAGATACTGTAAATCCCTAGCTTCATGAGTCTGCAGTCTAGAAGGAAATGCAGGAAATGGCAATGCTAATAAGGTGGAACTTTTCCCAGAACTCCTCTCTGAACTTGCAGATGAGTCTTGAACAAATAATCTGTTTACCTTTGTTGCTTTGGGTACTTCGCTGATACAGTTTAGCAAATAATGGCACCTTTTTGGAATATGCATTAAATTATTTTTAAGTTCCACAGCCACTAGTCCCAAGGGTACGCTGGATAGAGCCAACCAATAAAGCCAATTCTTTCCACAAATTTTGTTTTTTCCAGTTCATGAATGAGCTACAGACAGAGCACAAAATGTTTGGATTTATTTGTTGTTCTAAATTGTCTGTCTGTAAACGTCTTCCATGAATAATGAAACTGGGTTGCAGATCATTTCACAAACAGTTCTTTTGTGAATAGTCACAATTCACTATTCTAAATTGAGGCTGTGATTGTTTGGCTAGTTAGAGATATTACATGGTACTTTCTGTTCCCAGATTGGATGATTTATGTAACTCACCAGTACACCATGAATTGTGATCATAAATGTCACAACTGCTGAGTTAATTACAAGCCAAACTGGAAAAAAATCTCAATGTTGATGTGTGTTTATAGCAGGCCTGATTCTCCACTGACATGGGTGTAATTGTGAATGGGAGATAACTGCACTGATGTTAATGGAGCTACAGTATAAAACTGGTATAAGAGAGAAGGGAATTATGGACCATCTTACTCAAATACCTCCACAGATGCTGCCTAAGAAATACTGAGCAATATACATAATGACAGAGAAATGACCCATTTTAAAGCCATTATTGGCTTTCTCTTTCTGTGAGAATTTGCAGATAGTCTTGAGTGCTCGCATATCAGTAGAGATCAAACACAAAATGGTTCAAAGGGACTGATCCAAAGGCTTTTTGCTTTAAATCTGAATGAATGGCTAGAGACCATTTTTCTCTCTCTACTTGATCAGCTGTAATACTAGGCAAATGGGTTTAGAAAGGATAAACATTGGCCCAACCCGAAGGCCCATCCCCACCCCTCTTAACCCTTTCCCAAGGTTTACAACCTCATCTATCCCAGCTATTCTTTTGTACCCATTTCGGCTGCCCTTCTTCAGGAGGCTATCAGCTGATTCTTCCCTCTAATCTGGACCCCGTAATTTCTGTTATTGTCCACCAACTTCCCCTTCTATGATGAGTCTGCTGTTGGGGCACCTGGGCCAGTAAGAAAATAAAATCTGGGTAAATATAACTTGATGGGGAGGGGAACAGGTAACAGAGGTCTAGTTGTACACACAATAAGTTTTCTCATCTCTGTATCTACACAGTATCGTCAGTGACTTTTTTTTTTTTTTTTGGTTTGGCTTTCTATATTGGGTTTATCTTTATTTGTTACACGAGTGTGGAGCAGAACTAGAAAGAGAAAGGGCTTTGAGGAGGAGAGGGAGGCTGTGTGTTGTATGGAACCAGAGAGCTCATTCCAATCAGAAGAATATTAAATGTTGAGGCTCTGTAGACATAAGCATGTGTGTATGTGGTTGGATAAAGCTCCTTTATAACTTCCCAGCAGTAGGTTTCCTCCCCTGGTATTTATATCTGTCAGCCAGCCCCTCTGCTATCCAGACAGATACCAAGAATTCTCACATCACTGGCATTCTTTCACGCTCCCAAATTGGAGGTGGGGGTCAGGGAGAGGTGACAGCTCTGATCAGTGCATGTGTGCAAATGGGCTCATCTGAATGCCAAGCCACTGGAAAATACATGTGATATGAGTTCATCAAATGCAGTTCCAGCTTGCAGGTTATTGATCCCTCTCCCCATGACCCAAATGGAAAAACAGTTGCTGGCTTCATTTAACAGAATGATGTGAATTTTAAAAAGTACCTTTTAAGAAAAGTCTAAAATGACTCTCTTTAAATGGAAATGCTGCCTGTAATTTGACAGACTGTTTCCCCTGCCTTCCTATGCCCTGCTAATGAAATTCCTGAAGATGTGATGGGTGGTGGTTGCTATAGTAACTTAGCACTGGTAGAAATTGTAACCGTTTAAGACTGCAGATTTATTCATGCTGCTTGTTAGTCAAATTTGATGCAATAACAGCAAATTAATATTTCTGTCTCATCAGGTTCTTCCAGCTGTGCCTTTCCGCAGCATCTTTGGTGGGGAAAGAAATGACAAACTCGGATGATGTCATTGGCCAAATTGTACTTTCCCTCATCTGGCAAAGGGCTTGTTGTATTTAGTGACAGCTTTACCTGCTAGAGAGTGAGGACCTGGGCCTGTTCTTGCTGATAACAATGGGAATATTGCCATTGACTCCCACTGTGGAAGGAGCAGGTGCTGAGTAAGGACTGCACAGAGAGCCATCCTCTTTTATTCTTATTCCCAGTGTAAACTCTTCAGGATGGGTGTGGCAGAGAATTGTTTCCCTTTAATCTGAGTCAGGCGTCTCATCTGTCCAAGGGGCTCTAACATCTTTTTGTCAAACATCTCTTTTTATGTTGTCCTATAACAGGGCTCAGCAACCTTTCAGAAGTGATGTGCCAAGTCTTCATTTATTCACTCTAATTTAAGGTTTTGCGTGCCAGTAATACATTTTAACATTTTTAGAAGGTCTGTTTCTATAAGTCTATAATAGATAACTAAACTACCGTTGTATGTAAAGTAAATAAGGTTTTTAAATTTTTTGAGAAGCTTCATTTAAAATTAAATTAAAATGCAGAGTCCCCCGGACCAGTAGCCAGGACCTGGGCAGTGTGAGTGCCACTGAAAATCAGCTCACGTGCCGTCTTTTGCATGCATGACATAGGTTGCCTATCCTTGTCCTATGACATAGGACAAAGCACCCTGTAAATATTAACTGATAAAGCCTAACCTGTGGGATAGATAAATATTATCTCTCCCCCGCCCCGCCCCCCTAGTCATTTTAATGGAGAAAACTGAGGCAAAGAGGCAACTGACTTGCTCCAGATCACACAGCAAGTCAGAAGCAGAGCTGTGATTGGAACTCAGGACCTCTTCCTAACTCTCAGCCCCCTGCTTATTCCTCCAGACTGTACCACCCCACTGTGCCAGTGTGAACTTTACCTGCTGCTGGTGCAAAATGGCTCTGATCACAACAGTACATGGCAATTTTGCCTACCTATTTTCAGATATCACCAGCCTAAATAGTTTTGTTCAAGTAATCAAAAGCAGGAGTGCTGCACGTTCCAGGGCATAACATCACAAACAGGATTATGGTTACAGAAAGGGTGATAAGCAGCAGGTGCAAACTCCTAAGAATAAGATCATCATACAGCTTCTTATTCATAATTTCTTATCAAGTCTTTTGTCATGGACTGCCAGAGTTGCTTCAAGACTGTAGGGCTATTGAGGCCAAATTTTTAAAAGGGCCTCAACTCCAGGATGTACATGAAGATGAGATGTATGTCTCAAGGCATTTTCTCCAGGTCATAGACTATAATGAATTGACTAGTGTGCAGATGCAACATTGATCTCTACTGGGTGGAACCAGAACTGCTCAGCTGCATGCCATTAGTTCTTTACTGCTAAAAGCCAAGGGAGATAGTCACTTAGCTAAAATGGTAGGGACCTGAGCCCTTGAAATATGAGGATTCTATTTTTGATGGCACCATGGGGCACATAGTGGCAAATGATTTCTCTAATATTTGTGATTTGTCTCAAATTAATTTTTTTTTAAAGATTGATGACATTGTTCATGGATGATTTTGCTTATGATAGTTCCCACAATATTCTAGGTGCTTTCCAAACAACAAAGGTCTGGTCCTTGCCTCAAAGGGCTGACAAGCTAAAAGATGGACAGAAAAACAGAGCAAAGGAAGGGGAAGGAATGTAGCATAGGAGTAAAGTGGTCAAGGTGGTAATTAGACATATTATATCATGGTTATGGTTCAATATACAATTATTTGAACCAATGTTATGAGTTCTTTTTGCTTAGAAAGATACAGTATATAGATTGTGACTTACTTCCCACAACTTAGAATCAGAAGGTTTTTTTCTCTCTTGTCTCCATAAATCCTTTGCAGTTTTGCAGAAGGAATCATTGCCAGTGCTTCTTTAATGACTCTCCATTACAGGGCTGTAGAGAAGATACACCCCAGTGGGATTAGTCACACTGTCTGCATCATAAAAGGTGGAGAAGGTTAAAAGGTACGGAGAGGATTTTAATTGGCGAGGGTTATGTTAATATAATTGGACCTGTGTTTTAATGGAAAAACATGCATTTCTGTCAAAGAATTAACAATCTAACACTGACTTTAGCATTCCTCCTACAAAAGTATGGTGTGTATGTTTACTCTGATGTAAATGAGCAGATTAAATTTGGGGTCATTCACTCTCAAGGGAATCTCTGTGAACTTGCACTTGTGTGTAAAGATTCTGATCCTGCACATGACTGAGCATTTCTGACAGGTGCTGAGTATCCTCAGCTCCCATTGACTTTAATGGGAGTTGAAGATGCTCGGCAACTCTTGCAGGTGTTTCGGACCCTTGCAGGGCTGCGCCTTAAGGCAGGGGTACTTCAGCACCAGAAGAGAGAGACCCACCCTCCCTTATCTTTTGAGGGGAGGCAATGGAGGTGGAGTGTTAGAGACAAGATTTTGAAACTTGAGTGCTTGTCAGTTGAGTCAAGATGGAAGTCAATGCATGTCTGAAAATCAGGCCATCTACGTAGGTGAACATAAATGCAGCTTTATGTGTCTAACATTAAGCACTATGTCATGGCTTTGGGATACTTCAGGATGAAAGCAGCTTTAAGACACCTTGGACAAAATTCTGTGCTAATTTATACATTCTTCAATCCCATTTACGTCACTGGAGTCCCTTACAATGCAAATCAGTGCAGGATCTGTCCTATGGACATTAGTAAAAAGAAATTAAAAGGCTTTAAGAAGTAGACTGATTGGGAAGTGAAGTGATTGCTAGCAACTATTGTCAATACTGCACACTTGGTTCCACTTACAAGATTAATTTCTGTAACAAAGTGGATCATTTTAAATGGATATTTCAGGTGATGCTCCATGCAAGTATTCATGCTTTTTTTTTCTGAATGCTTCACAAACACATACAGGAAATGAAGGACAATGGAAATATCAAAACGCAGACTAAACTGCACAGATAAATTAATGGACTTTTGTTATAGCTCATAGGAGTACAAATGCATATCTCTAATCTTTGAGTTCTTTGTGAGAATCCATCTCCTTGCAAACCTGGACTGCCCATAGGATCCGTCAATTATACTTTTTTTCCTTGGGACTGAAGAGCCTCCTGTTGAAAACATTGATTTCAATGTGCAGTACTGAACTTTAATTCAGCAGAGCACTTAAGCACACATTTAAGCACATAAAAATATGCTTAAGTCCATCCTGTGCTTAGGTCCCAGTGAAGTCAAGCTTAAAAGAAATGTTTAAAGTTAAACAAGGGCTTTGCTGAATAGAGTCTGTGGGGCTCAATTCTAAATTCTCATTATCTAGAGTAGGCCCACTGACATCAATGGGGCTTCTTACTTGGTGTAGCATATGCTTGGTAGTGTTTACAGGGTTAGATCCTTTGGCCTTTGACACTGTGTTTTGGGGATGGAAAAACTAAAACTATTAAGAGATTATGAAGGGAAGAATTTTGTAAAGGGCTTTCTGAGACCATATAAAACTTTTTCTTATGTTTCTTCATCACATCATCTTGCTCACATATAAATTCACAAGCCCTGGACTGTTTAAAATATTCCATCCATAAATCTTTGATTTAGAGCCTCCTACATATATGAAGGTTGGATTATTTATTTTTCTCTGTATGGGGAAATGTAAAGCTTAAGAAAAAAATCCTTTCATATAATGTAGGTGATAGCTGTATGTTCTGCCATTACTACTCACGCTGAGTAGCATTTACTCACATAAAAGTCCTCTTGAATTCAGTTGTGTAAGAACTACTTGCTGTGAGTAAGCAGGTAACGACTGTTGCCAAAGACCTGTTGGTCTCTAACTGGGTGTTTTGGGGTGGATGAATGAGTATGGCTCAAGTGCATTTGCATTCCCAGTGTTAATTCCTATGGGGTCTGAAATCAGAATGCAGGTTTCATTGGCAACACTGCTAACTTGCCAATGGAATCTGTCATCTGAGCATCTGTGGTAACCAACAAATTTACAGTTAAAACCGAGCCAATGTTTGCACCTGTCAGAAGTCATTTTACATGCCATGCATACATTTATTGCCATTGCTGTAAAAGCTGTGTGATAGTTTTCCAGTAGTCTTGATCGGAGACCAAAGTAAGACAATAAAATAATTACATATTTTTTGTAGAGGGTGTGTGGTTGGGAATGGGTTGAGGATTACCACTGGTGTAGAATGTTATCCAGCCCAGGTTAATATATATTTAGCTAGAAAGAAGTTGAGAAGAAATCATATTAAAAATTATCATAAAGGGCCAATGTCAAGCAGTTTTCAGGCCTCCCATGGAAGCTATAACATTTACTAAACCCAAATGGCCAAGATCAGTGGTGATATAAACAATGTGTTGCACTCCATGAGCCTGATTCTGAGCTCAAACCAGGATAAATCAGAAGTAAATTTACTAAGGTCAGTGTAATTACACTGGTGTAAAACCAAAGTAAGTGAGATAAGAATCCGGCTCCATGAGTAAGTTGGACAGAAAATAAAGGTAAGTAATAAGGGAGTAACACAGTGTAGCTGTAGCTGTGTTGGTCCCAGGTATTGGAGAGAAAAGGTGGGTGAGGTGGTATCTTTTATTAGACCAACTTCTGTTGCTGACGGAGACAAGCTTTCAAGCCACTCAGAGCTCTTCTTCCCAGGCCAGAAGACGAGATCTGTGTGGCTCAAAAGCTTGGCTGTGGCTAGGCTACAGCTTATATCTGCATAACTTTTATCACTCAGCGGTGTGAATAAACCAGCCTCTTGAGCAGCATAAGTTACGCCCATGTAACCACTTGTGTGCACAGCGCTATCTCGACAGCAGAGCTTTTCCCACCAACACAGCTTCTGGCATTTCTGCAGGTGGTTTTATTGTGCCAACGGGAGAGCTCTCTTCTCTTGGCACTGCGTGTCTTCACCAGAAGCACTGCCTAGATGCAGTTGCATCGGTACAGCTGCAGTGCTGTACGTGTAGACATGCCCCTTGTCTCTCTCGCCAAGAGAAGTTGGTTCAGTGTAAGATAATACCTCCCCCCTTCTCTCTCATACTAGTGTGGCATTCAGTGGGTGTGCAAAACAAATATAACTTCCATACCGTCCGCAGAGAGAGGTGTGTAGCAGGAAAAGCAATTCTCAGGACCATATAGGATAAAATGTCTGATTCTCCTCTTATTTACATCACAGCCTAGATTTACACCCATGTAAGAGAGGAGTTGTGTTTAGAGGTGGAAGGTTGCGGAAACAGGGTCTGAGGAAGGAGGCAACATCATGCCAGTATTTGGGAACCAAGAAAATGAAACTGCCTAGAAGACAGAGGAATATGGACTAATCCAAACTAATGGAAGTACAAACACACAAATCAATGTAATAAATGGTCAAGAATGAATGATTTCAAAATATTTCATTTTTAACATAGGCGTGTGTGTGTGTGTGTGTTGTGACAGACCCAAACCAGTGGGGAACAGAAGTCTTGTAGAGGGCAAATATACCGGTCACTGGGTGAGTAGTTTTCTGTTTCTGAGTGACCAGAGCAGGGGCTGCACTAGAGTAATCAGGAACTTGCTAGAACCAATCAAGGTAGACAGGCTGATTAGAACACCTGCAGCCAATCAAGGCAGGCTAATCAGGGCACCTGGTTTAAAAAGGGGCTCACTCCAGTCAGGCAGGAGGGAGCCAGAGGAGAGGAAGTGTGTGTGAGGAGCTGGAAGCAAGAGGTACAAGGAGAGTGAGAGGGTGTGCTGCTGGAGGACTAAGGAGTACAAGCGTTATCAGACACAAGGAGGAAGGTCCTGTGGTGAGGATAAAGAAGGTGTTTGGAGAAGGCCATGGGGAAGTAGCCCAGGGAGTTATAGCTGTCATACAGCTGTTACAGGAGGCACTATAGACAGCTGCAATCCACAGCGCCCTGGGCTGGAACCCGGAGTAGAGGTGGGCCTGGATTCCCCCACAAACCTCCCAACTCCTGATCAGACACAGGAGGAGTTGACCCAGACTGTGGGGAAGATCACTGAGGTGAGCAAATCTGCCAGTAAGTGCAGGACCCACCAAGGTAGAGGAGGAACTTTGTCACAATATACATACATATATATATATATATATATATATGACTTCTATTTTGATAGTCCTTTCCATACTGTCTCAAATCACTCTGATTTCAGTAATACCAGCTGTCTGTACCCTCCCCGCCAAGCATCACATCTGAAAAACATTTCTTGTCATTGGGCAAAATCAGGAATTCTCACCATTGAGCAGATTTGTCACTATTTCTGGAGGTAGGGAGGCGGAAGGAAGAGAGGACTGCCCAGAGAAAAAATGATTAATTGGCAGAGATGACACAGTTTTGCTCTGGGCCAAATTTATGACATTCATATATAATAAGCTGATATTTCCTTGAGAATAGTAGGCAAAACAGATACTTGGAAACATTTGTCCCAGGTAGAAATATTGCAGATGTCCCAGGGAAAACAACCTGCAGCAAAATACTGGTTTTTCCTCCTGTGAAAGCTTTTCTGAGTTGACCTTCTATTCTGATATGTTCTGCGTAACTGAAGCAAGGGAGGCATGTTTCAGGGCAAATCCAAATGGGCCAGTGGAGTTGTACCTGCTGACGTGAAACCTGAGTTTTTCCCAAAGTGTTTTATTGCATTGGCCATACTGCTGCCTTCCATTGAAGTCCGTGAGAATGTCAGGATATTCCTGAAAGTTTCACCAGCACAGCAAAGGAGTCCTTTTCGTTGCTAGCATGAGTGCAACTCCACTGACATCATTGAAATTGCATTCGCCTTATGCCTGTGGCAAATTTGGCTGTGTGTATTCTACTTAGATGTGTTTTGGAGAATCCAGACACAGAAGTGCATCCTTTCTGAACCTCCTTGGAAAATTCAGCAGTACAGCAGGCCATTTTACTCTGGCAGACACAGACCAAGAAAATTTTTCCTGGATGTACCAGGAATGCGTGATATCAGAACAGGTATGTTTCAGCTGGACATGTAGAATCTGGAGTGATCAGCAACTTCTACCTGAACACAGCAGGAACACTTTTCAGTAATCAAAGTCTAGCAGTTAGGCAAATAGTTCCAACTGGAAAAGGGCCCAACCCACACATGTTTAGATCCCGGTTCGGAACACACTCAAGTTTGAAGGTGTTTGGATCCAGATTTTGGATTCGAGATAATCTCTACTTAAACTTAGTGTTTTGGGGTTTAGCTATGATTTTTTTGAGAGATGTTGTCATAAACAGATAGTTAAGGGTTAATGCCTCTTTTACCTGTCAAGGGTTAAGAAGTTCACCTAGCCTAGCTAACGCCTGACCAGAGGAACCAATGGGGGAACAAGATGCTTCAAAAGGAAGGAGGGAAGTTTTCCTTTGTTTAGAGTTTGTTTCAGCTGGAGTGAAAAAGATCAAGGAACCAGCCTCTTATCAGAGTAGTAAGTTTTAGAAAGGGATAAATAGGTTTATGTTTATTTTCTTTGTAACTTGTCTTGGTATCATTAAGGGAATTATCAGAATTGGATATTTGGGTATTTTTTTGTGTAACTAAATTTGTGCCCAGGGGAACATCCTCTGTGTTTTGAATCTGTTGTCTGTGAGAGTAGCTGGTATGCTAATCTCTCCCAGAGGGTTTTCTTTTACCTTTCTTTTCTTTAATTAAAAGCCTTTTTCTTAATCCCTGATTGATTTTTCCTTGTTTTTAGATCCATGGGGATTGGATCTGGACTCACCAGGAATTGGTGGGGGAAAGGAGGGGGGATTGTTAAATTCTCCTTGTGTTAAGATCCAAGGAGTTGGATTGGTGTTCACCAGGAACTTGGTGAAAAAGTCTCTGAAGGCTACCCAGGGAGGGGAAGGTTTTGGGAGGAAAGGGGGTGTTCCAGATGGAGGAATCTGGATGGTAGCAGCGATACTAAATCTAAGCTGGTAATTAAGCTTAGAAGTGTCCGTGCAGGTCCCCACATCTGTACCCTAAAGTTCAGAGTGGGGAAGGAACCTTGACAGATGTCTGGGGCATTCTCCAAGTGGAATGTTATGGCCAGTAGCTCATACAGCAGCAGACCCTATTTCCTCTGTTCTTTGAACTTTCTCATCCCCCTGTCCACCATTTCGATCATCATCTACAACTTGATACAGTAATTCCACCACGCCATTACAGAGCCTTCCAGCATGCACCCACCATCCTCAAGAAATATTGCTCCACATCGGGGTTAGGTATATTGGACATCATCTTTCCATTCCCCAAAACAGGCTGAGAGCCATTGGAACTACTCTCTAAATATTAAAGAAAGAAGGTGCATCATTAACTCATTGTTAGTGCTAAGCATGCTGGGCACGGGCTGCAGTTCATCACCTTATTATTAACTGACCTGCCAGCAAAGTCCCATATCATTGGGACAAAGTAAATACAGATTCATAAGGAAAGGGAAAGAGAAAAGCACAGTTTGGGAATATATTTAATCTTCTCTTCAACAGGACTTCATAAAGATGCCTATTTAGATTTGTGTAGTACCTAGCGTCATAATACCAGCTACACTGACAGTCAAACACTAAGGGTATGTCTACCCTGCAATAAAACACCGGTGGCTGGACTGTGTCAGGTAACTTGGGCTCTTGTGTCTCAGGCTGTGAGGGGCAAGGGCCCTAGAGCCTGGTCTCCAGCCTGAGCCCGAATGTCTACACTGCAGCTTGATAGCCTGGCAGCCTGAGCCCATGTTAGCTTACACGGGCAAGCCATGGGTGTTTTATTGCAGTGTAGATGGACCTTAAGGGGCACAGAGCGTTCTCCTGGGGTGGTCAGGCTGTGGAATGAGCACTGCCCCCCAAGAACTAAGAGCCATCGTCAACTTTCAGCTCCAAGTGCCAAGCACATTTTCTTGACGTTGGCTTCTCTAATATAAACACACAGGAACAGGTTTATATATAAATAAAACCAAGGCCCGCCTCCAGCACACACCCTGTCAAACCATGACGGTCCACTGCACACACTTCTCCCTGTAGGGAGAGGATAAGAGAATAAACAACACATGACAAATGTGTAGTCATGTTGCTTAATGCATTACTGGAAGGTGTTCAGATGCTATGGTGCTGAGGGTGATGTAAGAACCTATATAGAATAGAATGGAAGGAACTGGATATTGGAATTGAGAAAAGAGACTTTAAATTCTAAGTCACTATTCTTTTGAGCTTGGCAAACAATATAGATCCATACAAAGCCTTGATAATACTTGAGGCTTCTATCGACCTTTCCATCTGAGGATCAGAAACCACTTTGCAATGTAAGACAAGGCTGCTAGGAGTGGCATTCTGTCCCCTTGTAGTGGTGGCTAGGCCAGGTGGAGATTGATGAGTCTGCTACAGCCTTGACTAAGAAACCTGTGTCTTTGAGTTCAGGCAGTAAAGGCTCATGCATTAAGATCCTGGGGTGGCTAAAAACTAGCTCCACAAAGGGACTTAAGCACCTAGGTGCCTAAAAAGGCATTTAAGTCCAACATCTTGGCCTGTCTTGCCTATTGTGCCCTATCTGGTAGGCATGTTCAGAGAGCATCCTAACTAGCACAAAAGTTAGTCATGGACAAGAAGTTTTGTGGCTGACTGTGTTTCATTATATCCAGTAGCCTTGTAGGCTTGTAGGCTCACTCACCTGAGATGTGGGAGACCTAAGTTTGAATTCTCACTCTGCCTGGTTTGGAGCACAGAGTTAAAGGCAGGTCTCTCACCTCCAAGGAGAATGCCCTAGCCATCAGGCTATTCTGTGGTGGGTCTCTCTCAAACTCTGTGGTTGAAGCTATATCCATTTTGTATAGCTAAACATTCACTGGAGCAGGGACTTGAACCTGGCTATCTTGCATGTAAGGGGATTGCCCTAACCCCTGGGCTATTGGTATAATGGAGTAGGTGGCTCTCTGGCCCATGAGAAAGGGCTGACTTGGCTCAGCTTCTCAACTCTAGGGCTCACATCTGTGAATACTGAGCAGAGAGAGGCATCTAACTACCCTAGGTCCCACTCCCTCTTTCCTTGGCATTTCCTACTGGCTAGATTAGGCACCTCCCCACTCAGCTTGCTGGCTTCTGTGAATCTCTTTCTTAATTTCCTAACTCTCTCAGTACAATGCATGGGGAGCCTGGGTGCCTAACTGAGGGCTGTGAATTCCACTGGGAAGCAGAATGCCTAGGAGTTAAGCATTGTAACACCTACCTACTTTTGTGGCTCGTTCTAAATGATTTTCCCAAGGTCTTGATTTAGGAAATCTATGGCAAAGCTAGGAATGGAACTCAGAAAAGAACTGTCTTAACCACGAGACTCTCCTTTCTTCCTTAAAAGAAAGGAGAGTAGAGACACGAGTTCAGCTCCCTTTACAGCCTGCCTTCCTCTTTATTGGCCACGTCTTCCATCGACTTCTGGAGCTCCCCAGAAAGAGATTCAGGAGTCTAAAACTGCACAGCCTCTCCCCCTCCCCCCATGCCCCGAGACAACTCCTATACATTCCATTTGCAAATACACTTCTGAGCCTACCCATCAAGCTGGATCACTGTATGGTACATGACCAAAGTCATCACTGTCTGATGGTTGTTTGGCCATAGTACTAGCTATGTTCTCAGCCCATTTCCTATTGCATATCTGCCCACATCACTGCTGACACTTATCTCAACAGAGGATTGAATTAAACTTTCTGCTCACGTGACTGGCTGGGTAGTTTGGGGGAAGCTTGCTGTGTCACTGACCTTATTATTCCTGTTCACTGGGGAAGGTTGCTATGCTAACAGCAGCAATGAAGTCACAGGTTTGTCACCCTTACAGTATGGTGAGGAAATATAGAGTAGGGTTTTTTCTGCCAAAAGTTTCATGTACATCCTGCACTAAAGGCTGATGGCTGTACATAGACTACTGAAGTTTGCAAGTTGCTGGGTGATAAAGCTTAACATGATTCACAGGTTATGTTGTCCGGTAGCCAATGTTAACTAAACAGTGCAGGAATATGATGCAATATCTACTTGAAAACACCAGTGGCAAGTTGGGGAAGGATGAGGAGGACAGAGGAGCATATGGATGGGGAGCTGTCATCTTCTAGGCATTGCTTTAAATAAAGAATCCAGCATAATATGAGACAGCTCCCTCGCTTCTGTCAAAATACAACAGAAGGGACTCAGCCATTTCAGGAGGCTAATTATTCTGGAAGGCGCCTCTCTGATCATTTGACAAAAAGCCTGTGATGCATGTTGATGATAATTATCACTTGCTCTGTGTCCTTAAACGTCTCTTATAACTGTCAGGCACATCAGATGAAGAAGTGTTGAAACCAATTCCAAAATATAGTGAAAGAAGCTGTGACCATTTCCACCCCTGTTACATTAATGCACACAGTATATTTAATTTGTGCGCTTGGTTGCAGAAGTATGCAAATTTATATCCAAATTACACAGAGGCCTGAGATGCAGTGACTATTGCAACTACCAGAGTCAGACAGTGTAGGGGCACCTCTAGTAAGGTATAGGAAAGCGCAGTGCAGAAAGAGTCCACAAGTCTCCATACCTAAGAGTTTCCTGCTTGCATATAGGCCGTTCAAATACTCTGCAGATGGCCAAGGTATAAAAAAGGGAGATTAGAAAAGAAAATGGGGCTCTTTTTACTTACTGCTTCTTATCCTATGGAGCGTCTCACTTGACTCTGCTTTCTCTTTCTTGAGTCACAAGACTCACTCTTTCTCTGTGACTCAAGGTATATGGGATGGCACTACCAATTCTAACCAGAATGGATAGTTTTATTATTAAGGTCAACAGTGCCGTTAAAATGCTTCAAGGCATCAATCCTATGTTCCAAATTTATAGCAACAAGAAATTAATTATCTGACCACTTAACCAGCTGGCAGAGAGACAGGAAATGGTCTGGCTGGGGAGGCAGGTTTATTTTCTCAGTTTGTTTTTTTTAAGAAGCCAAATGTTTGGAGGCATAAATCTCCCTGTGCAGCAGACAGAGCTGAAGAAGCCTAAACATTGCGTGAAATGTATTTGCACATGACTTTGTAATTCCAGCAAAATCTGTTTTAAGCAACCACTCCAGGCTACAAACAGAAACTGGATATTTGAAGGTTGTTTTCTGTCTGATACTTATATGAGGCCTTCATTAATACAGTATCTGAGTACCTGGATTTTAGCCTCACAGTACCCTAGTGAAGTATTAGCCCCATATTACAGGTAGGAATTGATACAGTTGCTCACGTTCACACAGGCAGTCTGGGGTTGAGTTAGGAACAGAACCCAGGTCTCTTGAGTCCCATTCCACTCCCTCATCACGAGACCTTTAGCACTCCAGTCGGTTTAGATGAAGGTGGAGGGAAGGTGTATGAAACAAGCCAAACTGCTCTGTTGTACCGGTGTAACAGTTTTACCTTAATGGAAAATAGAAAAATTACATACACAGAAAATAAAATGTACTTTCAGCTTTGCTGGCTTTTAGTTGAACAAAGTAACAAGGAAAGAGAGAACAAATGTAAGCTTCCTATAAGAGGTTGCAGATAAAGGTGGTTTCTTGTGCAGGTTTAATTGTGTAGAACTCTATTTTGTGTTTAATAAGCATTCCATGTGGCTTATGTTTTATGATCAAGGTGTTTTTAGTTATTTAATACAAATTCTTGGAGGTGCAGTAGGTTAGTGCAGAGGCCTTTCACTTCTGAGGAGCTGGACTCTGATCCTAGCTTTTGTCCCAAGGAAGATGGGTTTGTTCATTAGGCTTACCTTGGTCCCTCTCCTTTGCACATCACACAGCTATTGATAGCCACAGCAGGATTCATTCACTCTGCTTCTAAGAGCCCCCTGAATTGTTATAAACAGGTGGTTCAGATTAGGATTGAGAAGCACTTGTATTGCAGGGATTAAATAGATGGAGAACGGAAGGTCAGGAAAAATTGTGTGGGGGAACAAGAATGAAATATCACAGGTGCTATAAGCCATTGGCAGAACAATGCTGGGGAAGCTTGCACAATACTTACACTCACTGTTCCTGAGTGTGAAATTTTGTGCAGTACTTATACTCACTTTTATCATGCTTGTAGCTGAGAGCAATAAAATGCACTGATAATTTAAAAAAGAGAATACGAGAAAAATATCAGTAGAAAATATTTGAAGGCTAATGAGAGAACAACAACAAAGTGTAAATATAGGCCTATGGATGGGCTTTTTGAATAAATAGGATAGCTATTCAATGGTTTCAGTCAGGATACGTCCCCTGACTGGCTCACTTAAATTCTAGTTACAGTGTAACTGGTTTTGTATAGAACTGCTAAAAAAAAGATTTAGGAGAACTGAATAAAAATGTTCTCTGCTCTATAAAATGTTACTGCTTTGCCTTTACTGTCTGGATAGCAGAATAAACGAGAGCTACAAAAGGTACTGTTAGAACTACCAGTGCACATCCTTTTCAGCCCCTGAATATACAGTACACTTCCGTTTACCCGAATGGCCCAGGGGACATTCAGAACTTTTGGATAACCAGGTGTTTGGATAAATGGAAGCAGCTATTAACAAGCATCGGGCTACATAGGAGACGCACTGTCCATTCAGATAACTATGATTTTTGGATTAAGGGAATTTGGATATCTGGAATTATACTATGTGTGTATAAGTATCATCTTTATGATGGAAAGAAATTTAAGGGAGAGGAGAAAGTGAACAGCTCTGAGGGTCTCAGAGATATCTTGGGTGGTTGGCAAAGGGAAGGACTTAAAATATTTTTGCCTGTTAGGGTTAGGTATTTTATAGAACTAATCCAGTCATGTGACTGCATATTCCATTTGCAAAAATAAAACATTTGTGCTCCACTAGGTCTTTACAACCCTACCATAAAACTATGCACCAGAGAATTCATTTTCCATCTGAGAGCTTTTGAAAATAACGTCACTATTGCAATATTTTTTCTGGTTGACTCTGTTATTGAAATATATCTTGTGTCTATGGACTTTGTTGGGAACTAGAAAGATTTTCCAAGTTTGGATCCCTGAACTAATACCTTCTTCCCTGATGCTAAACAGATTAATGATAGCATATCAAAGAATGACTAACATTAGGGTGGGAGAGAAGCTTCATCACCTTAAACTGGATCTAAAAGGGATAAATTAGGCTAGAACATTGCTCTGGTTTGGATAGAAAGGTACTGTTGGCTGATGGTTAGAAGGGGAATAGAAGTGAGGAGTTTTGACATTTGGTACTCCATGTGTTGGGTGGCCTTGGGCAAGTCACTTAACATCTCAGGGCCTTGGTTTACTTTTCTGTGAGTTGGCAATATCACTTAGGCTATGATTATGCTGCCCTGCAGTTTGGACTATGGGGGTGTAAATAGTGAGCACCAAAGTGCTACATTGCAGCTCCCCTGTGTGGATGCTGTGGGTGCAATCTAAAAGGTTCACATTCATGTAATCCTCTTTGAAGAGAGCTACTTCAATGAGTACTAGGAACCTTTAGTCCATGTCTGCATTATTCACACGGGGGAGATACAGTGCAGAACTTTGGTGCGCACTTCTATTCAACCCCCCCGAAGTCTGAACTGCGGGGTAGCATAGACAAGCCCTTAGTTAATGTCCCACGGGTTTTGAGAGAGAGATCCAATTGATTAAGGTTTGTAAAGCAATGGATTCTTGGATGAAGAGGTACCATGTACGTGCAAAGTATGATAATATGAAAGTCAGGGTAGAAAGGAATAAAACACATCATGCCGTAGTATGCTAACTAGATATCCAATCACAAAGGTTCAGAAAAGTTCTTATATTAATCCAATTGACTTGTCCACGCTCCCTATTATTTCCTGCATGCACAATCCAAGGTTTGGGTTGAATGCTTCACTGTGTGATCCAAATTTTAAAGTTGGAAGCTCAAGTTCATTCATTAAATACTGCAATAAAAGTGTCCTGCTGATTGAATGCACAGTTATTGTGACATACTGTACATGCAAATTGACTTAGAATGGGGTAGTCATAATTGTCCAAGTGCCTTAGAAACACAACTCCCATTGAAATTCAGTGGGACTGGTGCTCCTAAATTATTTAGGTGTTCTTGAAAATCTCACCTTTTTATGCAAAAAGATCTGTCTTTTAATCAGCTATTTGTGTGGGCATTTATTTATTTGTAGGCCCAATACATGGGCAAGACCCTCAGCTGACATAAATCAACCTGACTCAATGGAGCACTGTTGATTTACATCAGGTGAGGATCTGCCCCACAATAGTCATGCATGCAGATAAATATCTTCTGCCCTATGGAACGCTGGTTTCCAACCATTTGCCGTTATTGTCCATCTCATTCAGTATTGTGGGCGAATTGCTTTTCAAGCACTTGTGTTTTATGGGGATATCTTCTGTTCACTGACCCAGATTCCTTCAGGAGCAATCAGTTGTCATGACTCCTCTGTTTCTGCTGCTGCCGCCACTGCCCAGTGCTAAGATGAATGGAGTACTAAAGGAGACAGAAAAAAAGCCTAATTATAGCCCACACTCTATTTTTCTCTCTAAGGTAGAAGGGAATGTAAATTATCATTCCTGGATACAAAATCAAATAGAATTAGTTATCTCCTGAAATCCCCACTGATCTGGCCACTGCATAGCCAAGCAACTGTGCTGTCTAATTATCCCAATGACACACAGCTGCACGAGGAGGAACTCCCAGGCAGAGCAATAAATGAGAAGCAAAAAGGAGATGGCTTAGAATATTTATATGCACTGTTTCCCAGAAAGATTTCAGAGTGCTTTTTTTGTTGTTGTTTTTTTAATTTTGAATTAAACCATAATTGTAGCAATTCACTGCTGGATTCTGAACAAGCCTGCTTCAGGGAGAAATGTGAGCATATGACCTTTTGTAGAGAAGATAAAAACAAGGATTTATGATACGGTTTAGATTGTAATAAGGAAAGCCTGGTCTAGAATTTCAGGATTCTCTGAGACTATTTTTTGAAGAGTTCTTATCCCTTCAAATTCTCTGTGTCCCCTCAGCCACAGAAATCTCTCAGTTTCTCCTCCCTCCATCAGTTTTCCCTCTGCTTACTCTTTCTTCCTATCGGGGGGGGGGGGGGGGGGGGGGGGGAGGGTGAAAGGGGAGCAGATAATGTGTCCTCACATGATGGCCTGGAATATGCTTTCGATCTGTCTAGCTGTATGACTCTTATCACTGAAGTATCTAGGGGGGCTGGGAAATATTAAGGGTGAGATTTTTCAAAGAAGCCTAAGGAGTTAGGAGCCCAAATCCTAATGCAGTTCAATGGGATTTCAGTGTTTAGGTGCTTTGAAAATCCAAGGTTTATTCTCACCACACTTGTAAGACACTGATAAATATTATCACCCCCATTTTACAGATGGGAAAACTGAGGCAGAGAGTGTGACTTGTCTAATGTCACACAGAAAGTCTGTGTCAGAGTCGTATGCTTGATTAGATCACTAAGTCAGTGCTTTAGCCAGAATGCCATCCAATTTCTCCATATTCTCTCTGCCCTGAGGCTGAGATTTTAGGGGGCGTCTTCTCATGTTCCAGCCAGTGGGTGGAGAATAATGAAGGAAACATTAGGCAATTCTCATATTGGCTGGAATATGAACAAAGCCAGTTATTATTTAATACCAAAGAACAAAGCAGAAAATTCAACTCAAACTCATTGAAAAATAAGCTTCCATGATGGGAATTGCATCATTATCCTAGCATTACATCAATTACCTGCAGTCTTTATCATATGTTTAAGCTGCTCACAACAACTCCTTGCAATTAAAGATAGGCCTGAGCCAAACCCCCAGATCTGGGCAACCCCTAACTTTGCAGATATGCAGACTATAAGCCCAGACCTGCATTTAATTTTGTCTCTGTCTTTATAATGGTCTGAACCAAGCCTGTGATCTTTGTGGTGTTTTGAAACCCAGATGCAAATTCTGCAACTAGAGCTCATCTCTATTAATAATTCTGGACAGAGAGAGGCAGGGGAGCTTTTATGAATATACAGCAACAGGATGAATGTTAAATCTTTAAGCAAGGTGTTGCTCTTTCATCTCCTGTTTGATCATCGGTGTGTTTAATGTTGTGCATTAATCGGACAACATGCCTTTTCTTCAGTAATACCTGTTGCAGGCATGTCAGCCGTGCACAGTCATTGCATATCCATGGCATTGCTATGACTTGGCATGAGGGGAAAAGCCAGGCCATGAATGACCGAGCTGTAAGAGAAGAAATTTTCCAGTGTGCCTGTGATTTTTCTCCCATAGAAAAAATTGCAAGTGGATGGAAAAATCAGGGGACAATCCATCTGCAATGGATTTAGTGACATTTCTATACCAGGGATTAGAATGAGGCACCAAAAGATTCAGTGTATCATAAGCTGCAAACATGAAATACAGCAGGGGAGCTATGTCCTCAAAACACAAAACAACGCTCCCTACAAGCATTAAACTGCACCTTCGAATACACTGAAAATAAATCCTCTTCAACCTCTGCATACAAATACAGGGAGAGGTCAGGGAGTCCAAACTCTGTGTTGTTCTAAACATCTCTGGTGAAACTAGGTTAATACAAGTTTGCAGGCTGACATTTCTATACAAACATACAGAATTGCAGCCTTCCGGTCTCCTCCTCAAGCAAACAGCCTGTGCTGAACACTTAATAAAAAGTTGAGTTATGCCAGCTGTGTACTGTACATAGACAGCAAGTGAGGGTAAGAGTTTTGGGGTATGTTCTCCGTGATGGTTTCCTGCACCTTTCCCTCCCACATTAACATTTATGTGTGTGTATAAAGGAGAGAGCATTGGACCTCTCTGTTTCCAGCTTGCCAGGCGGCCGTGCTTACCTAGGGGAGTAGGTGTGCTGGACTGAGGTAGTAGAGATTATTTGTGATCTGATCCTTTATAGAATGTACTTTCCAGTTCAAATTCTAAGCAAGGAAGGAGAAGTGAAAAGACCTTGAGGGAAAGGTCAGCTGTGTAGATTGTGCCAAATGTGTGGCATTTTCCCCCTCCAGGCAGCATGCAAAGAATTTTTCAGCAAACTGCTAGTGGGGGTTGCAAAGGTTTTCTGCCCTTATTAATTAGTCCTTGAAAAGGAGGAGACAAAGTGCTCAGAATAGTGATACACATACACCCCTCCATGAACACCCACACCACACGCATACTTACCTGCACATGCAGACGTAGATGCTCATGGACACCACGCATCCACTAGCCTCCCATATATACATTTATAATGCACAAATAAAGACACAAACACACATGCATGCATGTACATACACATGTGCACTCACACTCAAATCAGGACTCCTGGAGAAGATCACACCCACCATCTGCCATAGCCCAGTGAACAGCAGATTTGTGTCCTCATATTGGCTATTTCAGAAACATGCCACTAGTACTTAAAAGGATGAATAAGAGATTAGTTCCTCACCTCTTCTCTTGCTGAATAGTCCAGAGTCTCCATTTAACCTTAACTTCTTTTTTGGCATCAGCTCGTTATTTTAAAAATACCCTTCTGTAATATATTCTGTGAACAGGCTGCTTTTTCTTCTGAGCAGATTCATACAGTCAGATCTGATAGAACCTAAAGTTATAGGGTTTTTTATTTCTATCAATCTTGGTCCTTTTATTTTCAGTTGGTACTTCAAAGAAAACTCAAGAATGAAATTAATTAGCCTCTGGTAATGGGGATTATCGTTTTATCTCTGTAATAGAATTCCATCCTCACAAATGAGATGCAGCTTTCTTCCTGCACAGCTGCAGTTCAGATATCTGTAACAGTGCTTGAAGGATAAAAAATGATCACTGCTGCTCTGCCCCTCATTGGGACTAGACATTAAATTTATTTCTTTTGACAGCTTTGACTCTAAAGTGATCCACTCAGCTTGAGGTGCTGGGAAACTGCAGCAGAGTACATTCCTTCTCCCCCAACCTCCCCAAGTATGATGGTAAAAAATGGGCTAAATGAATGCCGCTGCAGAATAATAAATGGTTTTAATGGTGACATTTCCTACCATGTAAGTCATGAACCACTCATGATGGAAAATGGAAATTGTATTTTTTCCATTGCCAGGCAGATTGCATACAGAGTTCAGACAGGCTTATTCTATACTCATCCCATTAGCTCCTGATGTGAAGCAGTCATTATAAACATGGTACTATTTCCAATGCAAATTATGATTTGCAATGCCATTCATGACCCATAGAGGCTCTAATGACAAATATGAAAATCACTTATGCCTCAACAAGGCATATGCTAGACTGGTGAACAAGGGTGCTTAGCACTATGAATACTAGCCTCTATTTGCAATTCATTTCCATCTGACAGTGGTTATGTGCCAAGTGGGGGCTTTGACAGCCCCCTCTCTTTTTGCAGAGTCCCTGATTTCTCTTTACATGAGAGCAGGAGCCATGCAATTTGAAGCCTCCATGGCACTGCCTGGGTTTCCTGTTAAGTGGCTTGAAATGCCATTTCATGGCTCCCTAGTCAATGTGGCTGGATAAGCTGATTTGCATGACTGCTACAATCCCATTGAGCAGCTACGTGACTTTGCTTCAGTACAATGAAAGCAGTTTTTGCTCACTGCAGAACATCACATGATTTCCTTTTCTCCCTACCGTTTTTGGTAAAAGTTAGAGCATTCTGAGCTCTGTGTGTTGGGGGGCGGGGAAGGAGAGGACTCCCAGTCACAGAGAGGACAGAGAGAGAGAAGGCACTTGAGAGGGGGGATCACTCACATGACAAGTGGTGAGGAATGAGCGGCATAGACCCATGTTGATGGGGAGAAGAGGAGACTCAGGTCCTGAGCCTTCACTATTTGAGTCAATGGGAGCTTTGTTGTTTACTACAATGGATGCAGGATCAGGCCCTCAGATGGGTAGGGGCAGTATACTGCAAGGTCTTTATCTGAACAGTTGATTTTTGCATGGCAAGCCTTGGCCATTCTCTCTTTAAAGTCTGTCCAAATCCCTTGCAGCCTAAGGATCACTGCTAAACTTCACCCCATAGTCTTACTGATCATATATCTGGCCCTGCAAGAAAGGAATGTTCTGAAACACTGTCACTTTGTGGTGGCTTAGAGATATAGCACCACAAGGCGCATTTTCATTGCTTCATGTGGGGCATAAAAATAAATACGCTTCATAGAGCATCATGGTGCCCGACTTGTACATACAGCCCCCTTGAAGGGCATCAGCTTCTGAGCCATAGCTCAGCAGTCATTTGGTGCACTGTGCAGTATTGGAGGGAAGGGAACGTTTTGGCCAAGGATGCTGGATCTCAAAACAACCAAGAGGATCTTGGGTGTAGGTTTGCTGTCTATCTAATTCTTATACCACAGCATCATTGTGTTTTCTTAGCACCTTGCCTATACAGACAAGATTTTGGTTTTCAAAGGCAGTCTGACAAACCCCCACAAAATTAACTGCACTGGGGCTCAGTTGCCCCAGCTGGGATTCAACATGGGATTTTAAGGAATCGGGGACTTAGAATCAGTAAGCCAGGCACTGCACTCCTGTTGCAGTGAAGGGGTTATCAGACATACTTCTGACCCTCTTCCTTCCCAGTACGGAAACTCTGGGAACATTTCTGCAGACCTGCAATATGATGATGTTATATTAGTGTCTTGGTGATGGAAATGAGTCCACCCACTCAGGCCATTTTTACTTACTCCATGCTGCTAGAACATTTTATCTTAAAGACAGTTACAGTTTGTCTTAATTTCATAATTCATTTGTGTGCATTAATCCTCACACTAAATTCCAAGTGCTCAAAACTTACCACCTGAATCTTGCTAATTAAGATTAATTGTTGTCATGCTTTGAAGATCCCTGGGAAATGCATTTCATTGCACATTACAAAAGGAAAAACAAAGCTTGCTTCCGTAACTCTTATTATCTTTGTTATTTCAGCCCTTTATTTTGTTGGCTTCCTTCTGGTTTCCAGAATATATATAATATAATATAAGTGTGTGTGTGTGTGTGTGTGTATGTATGTATATATAATATATGCGTATATAACTGACTCAGGCATGCAGTACGTGAAGTAATTTAAATTCATTTTCATAGCAAGATCTCAGGATAGGTACATCATTGCTACAAACCAATCATTACAGAAGAGTTAATGGAGCAAATACATCCTCTTATGTAATTCCCTTGGCTTTAGTGGAGTTACATGAGGAATGAATATAACCTTTGCCTAAGGATCAGATGCTCTCAAGTGTTCTGCCCCCTTTGTGCTACTCGCCCATCACAAAGATGCCAGAAAGAATCTGGGTCTGGCCTGCTGAGAACTCCCCCTGTGTAAAAGAGCTCTTAGCTGGTGCACAGCTAGTCTACCTGTTTGCTTCACTACCCATCCCCACTGTCAAGGCATTCAGTGGTGGAGTGAGGACATGGCATAAGCACTATGTACTCAAGCAATCCCCAGCTGATGTCTAGTTCCTTTTGGACTAGTCCTAGCTAATTCCCAGGGTGTTCTAAACTCTCCAGGGGCCATGCTGCAGGTGGCTGCCTGACAGCCCCCTGATCCCTTCAACAAATGCAGCTTGGCTAAAGAGGAGGTCTCAACTTAATTATTCAGTGATCTATAATAAAACACCGCTGTGTGCGTCATCACCATATCACTGCTGGCAGATCATGTGCATAACAGTTCTGTATTGATCCCAAGGGGCACCAGAGTTATTCACTTAACCAATAGCTTAAGAAATGTTTAAACCTACACTATTCTTAACCTATAAGACTATTTTAAAAAAGAAAAATTGAAGAGGACAAAGAAACTGAGTGGACAAGGGAAGGGTATGGGAAGAAAGAGGATAAAGCTCATCACCGATGAAAGGCTGAGTCTTAGATGAAGTGTATACATGAATGACACTTTTGGAAAAAAATAATCTCTCCCTTGATCTCTCATCCATAGTATACCCACTGGATGTCCATTTCTAGAGCTGTCAAATCAACATCTTTCATGGGCACTACACTCACTGCCACAAAAGGAAAAATAATCCATTTGAAAATGCTTCACATCTTGTTTTTTGTATTGGCTCCGGAAAAGTTTAGGCAGCTAGATCTGTAACACACTTCTAAGGTGGTAGACAAATACTGTCTGTACTGGAAGCAGTGTTTGTACAAGTCCAGATAATATTGGGATGGTGCCGTGGGTTGGGGACCTTGCTTCTTGGTCTTGGATATAACCATTCTTACTAATCCCTTTGCCCCCTCCAGACTGGATGACCTTTACCTGCTGATTTTTGGAACTTCAGCTGGAAGAGAATGGTCTCAAAGGCCATCTCCAGAAAAAAAGGGTGTGAGATGTGCAGTGGGAGATCCTTGACTTTGGAGTGTGGTTGGTCTGACATAGTTTAGAGTTGGTTGGCCTTACAGGCTCAAAGTGGTGTATTTTACAATTATTAGACATGAGCTGTAGTATCAAGTTTGGACACAAATCTGGATTCAGATGTTTGATTTGTGTAAGGCCCAGTGGGTGTCAAAGTGAGCCCTGTACAGCTTCCAGGTAGTGAACACTTCTACCGTGCCACCCAGCAGCAGCTGTAAGCAGTTTGCACTCCATTTACCCAAGACCACTGCATACACAGACCACAGGAAGTCCTGCCTCAAGGGGTCTGACAGGCAGCAGCCTCATAGTTCCTGATTGGCTTCCTTCCCTATATAATCCCAAGGGAGTGGTCCAGGAAGTGTCTAGGCAATATTGTGGATCTCCTGTCACTATCATGCCCATTCCTGCTCTTGAAATGCTGGCTTTGATCTCTGCTTGATTTGGAATTCGACTCCTGACATGGACTATGAAACTTGACTCTGCTCTAATCCTTGATATTGACACTGGCCTGGAACTTGACTATGAACTCCTTTGCTACTCTCAGCCTCAGGTTTGACCTTGCTATGATCCTTGGTACTGACTGCCCTTGTCAGGGTCCTGATAGCTGGTCTCATTGTAGAAAATGGAGCCACCTGCAAAGTTCTGATTAAGACTGGGACTTTTCCAGAATTTGGGGTTCTTTGGAGTTGGGGTTTGTGTGGGCTCGCCTCTAAAAATTCTTTCACTAAATTTATTCAGAAATTAAAACAAAACCAACTGTAATAGCTACAAACAGGTTGGGATCCAAGCAGTGAGTCCAAATACTCCTGAATGGTGAGAGGGTTTGGATTGAGACGCAAGTTGTGTGGCTGTTAATCATTATGTTTGTGATGAAGGCGGGGAAGGAGGCTAACTTTGCTGGCTGATTGTTATAGAAAATAGACACTATTCTGAGAACTGAGATTATATGAATGATGGTGCAAAAGCATCTTTCTCAGTATGCCAACACAAATTTGGGAAGTGATATTGGACCAAGTCTCAGAGGGCCAGATTCTGATACCCTTACTTACTTTGAGTAGTGTCGTACTCCACAAATAGTTTAGTTGATTTAAGTGCTCATTCTGGCTGAAAATAAAAAATACAAGAACAAGTGGGGAGCACTAAATGATGCATGATTAATCACCTCAGCATTTATAACTTAGTTCATAACATAGTATTCATGATTCCAGTGGTTCAGGAATATACAGTAAAATAATTTGTGTTGTAACTGCAATAAACTTGGATCTACAATGCGGGGTATCCCTAATAAGGAAGGATGTTTGACTTCTTTGTGCTGAAACACAAAGAGAACTCAGTAGCATGCTGAGGCCAATATTCATCAAATGTTGTTGTCATTTAACATGAAGAACTTCAACCAGAAAACCTGCATGTGTAAATTTTAGCTTAACTGAAAACCCAGGAAAAATTTTTTTGCCAACGGGGAGAAAGGACTAAATGGTGTGTGAGGGGAAGACACTTCCAAGCTTTGAAGAGGGAACTGCTAACAATTGGGCAAAAGAAAGAGGCCCTAAGAAGAATTGACATGAGTATCCATTTCATGCTGAGCATGTAATGGAAATTAATTTTCTCCTGGAAATGGACCCGGTAATTAGACGTATATGTCACCTTCTGTTTGCCACATAATCACAGCTGAAGTTTCAGTTCTGGAAGAAGTCCTCCTCTCAGTGTTTCTTTCACTAAAATGAAAGGCGAGACATCTATAAATTATCATCAGAAAGAAGATAATGGATGCTGACAGCTCCCTAAAAGCAATTTTTGAGTTTTCTTTTCTGAGCGAATGCTAAACACTGTCCAGTGAAATTCACTAAGCAATCAGCATCCTCCTCCAAAGAGCTGACGTCAGTCTGCAGCCTAGGAGCTGCAATTATAATCCTATTCAAGTGGATGGCTGCTTAGTTACAGCATGATGTGGAGTCCATAAGGTCTAGCTGACACCAGCTGCCCTCCTTCAAAGAGTTTATAGTGGAAGGTGAAAAATTAAGACTAGTCAGATCTAATCATTTTTAACCTTGGAAAGTCTCTTACCGGATCAGATGATTCTCCTCCTCTACCCTGTATTTCATTCCTTTCCTCCCTCACAGGAAAGAAAATGAGTAATGCAATCAATTAAAAGTATGAATAAACATCTGAACTTCTGAATGCTTATCTGAACTCTAGACTCTCTGAGCATTGCAGAGCCATTCTCACCAGTACAGAGACGACAAAGCCGCACAGCTATTTTCTGCCTCTCACATCTGCTAGCTAAGTTCTTAGTTCTAGAATCTTCACAGCCACCGACAATGTCAACAGTGAAAAGAATATATCAAGGGCCAGGCTGGTCTTGTGGAGACTTGACATTCGGAATGTTATTCTCAGCAAGTCACTATCACTGCTGGGTCCCAAGTAACCAAATCTCTAGACCTTGGGGATGTTCACTTGGCTGGACCCAGATCCATTTTCTGGTGTCCGAGCCAATTTTGCAAGTAGAAATTTGGCTCTGCCCCATCTAGATGTACAGATATCATGGTGATGGGCACCAAATAAATGGCTGTACTCTATATAATAAGCTTCCAGGATTGTCTCCTGTCTGTGTGTCCCTCTAAAAACTGGTTGTTTAGTCAATATGAAGGGATAGGAACAGCTACAAGCATGGCAGAGCGTTTTTTTTTGTTCAGAATATCACCAGGTTCAATCATTGCTCAGATCTGCAGTGTGAAACCATCCAATTTCTAAGTTCTTTGCCATTTTGACTTCACGAATTACACCTGTGTGGTAGTGTAGACCATTGTGATATCAGAGGCAACTCAACAAATCACCACCCTTAGTCAACAGCTGAATTGCAGGCAATGAAATAATTCCATTGGTTGTATGAGGGAGAGTGCACAGATGATGGAGTACTTGGCCCAACTGTCTCACCTGTGCAACAGCATGGGCTTTCAGCTTCTACTAGTATTAACACCCTGAAACCTCCTGCCTCGGGCACCTCCACTAACCACTGATGTCTCCTGGCTCTCCAATCCAAGAGTCTTTCAGGAAGTGATAGCTGGCACAAGCATCCCCCTTCTATCCTCTCATCCCAACTCCCACCATACAGTAGAATGAGCCCCCTGCTCATACCATGCACTGGAACTACTCATCACAGAAACTCCTGTGGGGATAATAGTAGGTGGGTGAACACTGCAGTGCTGAGTTGAGGCCCAGTGGGAAGGAAGATGCTGGAAGTGGGAGGATAGAGGGAAGTGGAAATATAGTTCTCATTGGGCCGGCTCTAGGTATTTTGCCGCCCCAAGCACGGCAGGCAGGCTGCCTTCGGTGGCTTGCCTGCGGGAGGTCCCCAGTCCCACGGATTTGGCGGCATGCCTGCGGGAGGTCCGCCGAAGCTGCAGGATCAGCGGACCCTCCGCAGGCATGCCGCCAAAGGCAGCCTGCCTGCCGCCCTCGTGGTGACCGGCAGAGCGTGCCTCGTGGCTTGCCACCCCAGGCACGCGCTTGGCATGCTGGTGCCTGGAGCTGCCCCTGGTTCTCATGAGATTTCTGCCATTTTGTTTCAGATGTTAGAAATCTCAATGTGAACCAGGATTGGGATAAAAATTCACCCTAAATTTAGGCTTTGGTGGTATCCAGATTGGACCATTATATGTGTAACCTACAGCTGAAATATTTCAAAGCCTGTTGTGCTGAAAGAGTATGACTTTGTGATGGAAGATGCTGTTTTATAAATGCCTAGGAGCAATGTTATTGAATGTATGTTAACCTGAAGGCTGAGGGACAACTTTTATCTGTACCTCATATCATAGCTTCCATTAGTCTTTCATGACACTTTACACAAATGACTTGCATTTGTTTGATGAATATCTAGTACTGCCAGGCATTGCTAGCTCCTTTCCTTTCCAAGCCATTTTGCTAACATTTGGCTGATATTAATTTTATTACATAATGGTCTGATATTTCTATTCACTGAATTATACCATTCATCATACATGCCTGATCATTTTTTGTTCTGTTTTGATACAAGCTCAATGATCAGACTGCTGCAAGTGTTCATTACCTATCTACTTTGTTTCTAAATGTTAGGTAAGCAAATATTTAAAATATACAGTATTCCTCTAATAAACATGGATATGATTTTTTTTATGAGTGCTTTCCCAGCAAATCCCACTTACTGGTATTTGTTATCAATTAATGCAAATCATAAGAACACAAAGGTCCATCTAGCTCAGTATCCTGTCTTCCAACAGTGGCCAATGCCAGGTGCCCCAGAGGGAATTAACAGAACAGGTAATCGTTAAGTGATCCATCCCCTGTTGCCCATTCCCAGCTTCTGGCAGACAGAGGCTAGGGACATCATCCCTTCCCATCCTGGCTAATAGCCACTGATGGACTTATACTCCATTAACTTATCTAGTTCTTTTTGGAACCCTTTTATAGTCTTGGCCTTCACAACATCCTCTGGCAAAGAGTTTCACAGATTGACTGTGTGTTGTGTGAAGAAATACTTGGTATTGTTTATTTTAAACCTGCTGCCTATTAATTTCATTTGGTGATCCTAGTACTTGTGTTATGAGAAGGAGTAAATAACACTTCCTTATTTACTTTCTCCACACCAGTCACAATTTTATAGACCTCTATCATAGCCCCCCAATTTCTTTTCTGAGCTGAAAAGTCCCAGTCTTATTAATCTGTCCTCAGATGGAAGCCGTTCCATTCCCCTAATCATTTTTGTTGCCCTTTTGAGTCTTTTCCAATTCCAGTATATCTTTTTTGAGATGGGGTGGCCACATCTGCATGCAGTATTCCAGATGTGGGTATATCATGATATTTTCTGTCTTATTATCTTAATGATTCCCAACATTCTGTTTGCTCTTTTGGCTGCCACTGCACATGGAGTGGATGTTTTCAGAGAACTATCCACAATGACTCCAAGATCTTTCTTGAGTGGTAACAGCTAATTTAGACCCATCGTTTTATATGTATAGTTGGGATTATATTTTCCAATGTGCATTACTTTGCATTTATCAACATTGAATTTCATCTGCCATTTTGTTGCCTAGTCACCCAGTTTTGTGAGATCCCTGTGTAGCTCTTCACAGTCTGCTTTGGACTTAACTGTCTTGGGTAGTTTTGTATCATCTGCAAATTTTGCCACCTCACTATTTACCCCTTTGAATAGTACTGATCGCAGTACAGACCCTTGGGGGACACCATTATTTACCTCTCTCCATTCTGAAAACTGACCATCTATTCCTACCCTGTTTCCTGTCTTTTAACCAGTTACTGATCCATGAGAGGCCTTCCCTTTTATCACATGACAATTTACTTTGCTTAGGAGCCGTTGGTGAGGAACCTTGTCAAAGGCTTTCTGAAAATCTAAGTACACTGTATCCACTGGATCCCTCTTGTCCACATGCTTGTTGAGTCCCTCAAAGAATTCTGGTAGATTGGTGAGGCATGATTTTCCTTTATAAAAAAGATCATGTTGACTCTTCCCCAACAAATTATGTTCATCTTTGTGTCTGACAATTCTGTTCTTTACTATAATTTCAACCAGTTTGCTTGGTACTGAAGTCAGGCTTACTGGCCTGTAATTGCCGAGATCAGCTCTAGAGCCCTTTTTAAAAATTGGCATCACATTAGCTATCCTCTAGTCATTTGGTACAGACGCTGATTTAAATGATAGGTTACAAACTACAGTTAGTAGTTCTGCAATTTCACATTTGAGTTCCATCAGAACTCTTGGGTGAACACCATCAGGTCCTACTGATTTATTACTATTCAGTTTATCAATTTGTTCCAAAACCTTCTCTAATGACACCTCAATCTGGGACAGTTCCTCAGATTTGTCATCTAAAAAGAATGGCTCAGGTTTAGGAATCTCCTTCACATCCTCAGCTGTGAAGACCAATGCAAAGAACTCTTTTTTAGTTTCTCTGCAATGGCCTTATCGTCCTTGAGTGCTCCTTTAATATCTTGTTGGTCCAGTGGCCCCACTGGTTGTTTAGCAGGCTTCCTGCTTCTGAAGTACTGTACTTAAGGAATTTTTTGCTATTACTTTTTGAGTCTTTGGTTAGGTCTCCTTCACATTATTTTTTGGCCTTCCTAATATATTTTTATAATTCACTTGCCAGACTTTAAGCTCCTTTGACTTCTGCTGAGCTATGATGTCTCTGAGGATCAGATTTTCAAATGTATTTAGATGCCTAAAACTGCAGTTGGGTGCTTAGTGGGATTTTCAAAAGTGTCAGAGAAGGTTAGGAACCTAATTCCTGATTGAAATTAATAGGAGTTAGGTAACTAACCTGCTTATGTGCTTTTGAGAATCCCACTAGGCACCTAGCTGCATTTTTATATCTTTGAGAAATCAGACCCCTGGACCGTATTTTGAGTCAGTAATGCTGTCCATCCAGAAGGATCTCAGAGTACTTCACATGCAATAAATAGCATGGGTTGTTTCTTCCACCATTGAAATTCAACCTTTTCTGGGATAGAACACAGCATATATTTGACAGAGCACGTCATTTTAGGACAGGATGTGAGGAAGGACACCATGTCCAACTGAAATAGGGGGAATTTAGAGCAGCAGAATGTAATCTGGCTAGAACAACAATCCTCACCTTATCATTCCTGGGAAGAATGCCATGGGATCTTTTAAAGGCCATGAATGGTCAAGACATTTCTGATTTCATGAGAGATCACAGAGGTAGAACTGAAAATAGCCGTGTAGACATTGTGCTTGAGAGTCTGAGCTCCGGCCTGAGTCACAACATCAAAGCAACATCTAAGCAGCTATTTTTAGCACGCTAGTTCAAGCCCTGCTAACACAAGTCTGTGGTTCCGGGCTAGGAAGCTCGCTCCCTGAATCAGTGTGGACAGATCCTTGGAGGGATGTGAGGAACGAATTGAGACTCTGCAATCTCTTGGCAACAGGGATGAGTGAGTGGATTTACTCCTCAGACTTAAATGGATTAGGTTTGTAGATGATGCTAAGAATATAGGCATTTTAATCCTTTTAAGGGTTCTGTTCTGCCCATCCCTAACACCATGCTGGAGCTTCATAAGATCAATTAGTGTGCAATAATAGCAACAAAAAAGGTCTTGTGAGATGGGAGCTATTTTCATGCACCATGCTCATTTTCTCCACCAGATGTAAGCTTCCTATTTCTCACAGAAATACATCCCTTACAGCACTGCTGAGGCAGACTCCGAATCAAACCACTAAAAGCCCTGGGAGCATGTGGATCAGGCATGGAGATCTTCCTAGTACAGGTTATGCCATCTCCAAAGGACATTCTGCAGAAGAATAAGTGTATAATAAAATATGAAGAAACTAGATGAGATTTTTTCCAAGGGGATCTCCTGTATCATGATTTGTACTGGGCACAGATACCACTAAATCATTTGAAATAATACAGGGAGTTGGAGAACTGCAGCGTCTGTCACTTCCTGAAGACAATAGTCATGTACTAGTCCCAATCTCTAATTCAGATCAGCAGTCTAAACAGATGAATTATCCCAAGCTGATACAGAGCAGTTCCTCAAGGGCATCCAACCTGAAAAGATGCGCTCTTGAAAGGATAGGCATTCATGGCTTTGCTTACTCTTGTATTTCTCACACAGATCCTAGTCATGGTGCCATGTAACAACCTCCTTTTCAGGCTGCATTAAGCACGCCTAGTCTGCAAAGGTCTAGCGAGATGGGGCAGCTTTCAATGATGTGCTTTGTCATCTGCTCACAGTTGCAGCAGTCATGTAGAAGGTCATCCCTGGAGGACTGTGCTGTCTTCATCAATTTTCCACAACCACTCACTGGGCCAGTGATATCCAGAATACTCTGCTGTCTATTTTGGCTCATTGTAGTCTCACGGTGAGCCTAAGGGCATACTACAAAGAGCTGAACATCTGCTCAAGTAGAGATAGCTTTGCAGTTGTATCTCTAGTTCAGAAGGACAATAGATAAACTTGTCATTAGGTGACTAGGATGGAAAATATGATAAGCTGGCATTTTTGGACTTGTTTTAGAAAGACCACTCAGCCTCAGCTAGGAATCCCAAGGCTGCTGTCATCTGAGAAACCTGAACAGGGAAGCTGTAAGAATGATGTGATAGGAGCTGGATAACTGATTTCTCCTCTAGTTACAGATCTTTTAGGTCGATGGGGTCACCACAGTTTAATGGTAAACATGAGTACAAGCTTTCCTTCCATTCTCCAGCCCTCAGGAAGTGCTACAAGCTCCTTGCTGCCAGTGCAAAGAGAGTGGAAGAAAATTGCTAAGAGCAAGTGCTCTTGACAGCAGATCCCAGAAGTATAGCAGGAGAATCAGACCTTCTCTGTGATGGTGAGAGGAGGGAGTGGGGGAAGAGAGGATGATTCAGAGGAAATAATTATAATTGCCGCACAGCCTAAAGAAACTAACAGGATGATGTGACTTCAGCTTTAAAGAAGAACTGATGACTAACATATATGGTACAACTGGATACAGCTTCCATGGAAGAGCAACTAGCTAGAAATACCATGCACAGGAAGACAAATTGGTGACACATGACTTCCTAGAATTTAAGGTCAGAATGGACCTTTAGATCATCTTGTCTAACCTCCTATAGAACACTGGCTAGTCCATTTCACCCAGATACCCCTGCACTGAGCCCAATAACTTGGGTGAACTAAAGCATTCCAGTGCTTAGGAGACTAAACTGTAGTGTGTTGCAGGGAGAGAACCTGTGAATGGCTCAGTTATCTTGTCAGTGCTCTTTGCTTACAGAGTTAAACTAGATGAGAGGTACCTGGTGAATAGCATCTAAGAGGACTAGCAGAAGGTGGGAGAATGATTCTATGCCCTCAGATTATATTCCAGAATAGGGTCCCTCTCAAAAGAAAGCAAAATCCTTCTCAACATAGTCCCAAAAGCAGAGATCACTCAGAGTACAGAGGGCATTTCTTCATTCCTGATACTAATTTCAATAAAAGTGTTCTAACACTTGAGTCTGTTTTGGCTTCACATGTCTCCTGTCTCACAGCTCTCTCAGCTTTTATTCTTACTTGAGTCTTTCTTCCATCCTGCCAGCTTCCCTCAAGTTCATGGCTTCCACAAACTTCCTTTTCTCTTTATCAGCACCTCTCTGCTTCCCATTCCAGGTTCATTTGTTCATTCTCTCTGCTTCGTTTAATCTTTCATTTTTATATTCTGGATTCATTTCACTTTTCCATTTGTCCCTTATTCTTTCTCACTCTGATTTTTATTATCCCTTTTCCTCTGCTTCTTCCTGGTTTTATAGCCATTTTGGTGTGTCTCTTTTTTTTTTTTTCCCCTCTCTCTCTGTGTGGTATCTTCACCTCTATCTGCCCCATTTTTTCTTCCCTTTTTCTCTCTGTATAATGAGAATGTAGCTGTTTCATCACCCTGCTGTTTCCTTCCTATCTCTTCCCAGTTCTGTACCATTTCTGTTTCCTGAGTGTGCTCTCCATTAGTGAGCTTCACTAGAATGAGCCTGGAACATCTACTCCAAATAAGGCATTAGAAATTCCGTGAAAATAACCAGTTTGCTGGTATTCACACTGTTTTATCTAGGACTTTATATCACATTCAGTGCCAGGTTAGCTAATGATGGGACATCATGTTGTGATGCATTGCCATGGAGTTCATTTTCAATAGCTGGTGCAGGACATAAGGACGAGGAGCTGATTTTAAAATGGGCCATGCTCATACTTGCCATTTAACTGCATAGAAACTATCTGTTCCTCTGGACTACAATTTGCAGACGTAAAATAATGCAATTGCCATGCAGTCTGGTTCAGGGGCAGAAGTCAGCTTGAATCACTATAGTTCTGTTTATGTAGCTGTGCCGTATCACGGGTATTTATTCTGACCCTTCTGGTATGTGGCTGTTACCAGGTAATTTTTTTGTTTACATTTGCTGTATCCTTGTGTGATATTTGTGCCTTGTCTGCGATGCTTTTAATTGCAAGCTCCTGCCCTCCTTTGGGTGACAGAATGGTTCATTGTAAGTGTGTCCTTGTCACTGAACTTAGGTGCAAGATCTACCTGAAGGTTGATTTACCAACCTGAAAAATGTCCCCTGGAAGGGGAAGCACAGCCCTTTAATTATGCTTTGCCCTTTCACTCAAAGTAAATCTTCAAGTCTACAGATTACCTGCTCTATCACTTGTTGTTTATCATCTCTAAGGACTGCAGTAAGATCAACCTTTCCTCAAACTCTCCAGAAGTTCTTGTTTCCAAGTGCTCTTGATGTTGAAGGGATGTTTATTAGCCAGGGGATGAAGTATTTGATGCTGAATGCCTGCAAGACCAGGATCTGTTTGCCTTGGACTGGATGATTAAACTGTTAAAAAGTGTGTGCGAGGGAAATTACTTTAATTTGGATATTCTTACATGCTCCAGCTAGTTGCTGGTTTTGCTACTCTGTCTTCTGGCCTCTTGGGGTGTGAGTGACATCATCTTAAGGTCTAGCTACACTAGAACTGGAAGTTGTGAATTCCAGCTTGACTCATTCAGAATTTGGGCCATAATAAGGGAATAGGGAATATAAAAAATGAAGTTGTCCCATTGATTCATCTTTCTTGCATCATGTGTATGGAATCACAGGTTGGGATGGGCATTAAAACTTACCTGAACTTTCTTGCAGAACTCAACCCAGACCTTTTCTGAGGGTTGGAAAAGTTTGGATAATGTTTAAACAGACAAGGGCCTGAACTGGGACATCAAATCTGAATTCCTCCAAACTCTGGGAAAGTTCAGATTGACTTCAGACTTCGCGGCTTGGGCCCATCTCTATGAGAGTGACCCAAACCTAGAGGATCTGAATCCTTTAAACTTTGGAATGGTTTGGATCTGCATCCAAATTTCACAGCATCAGCCAGATAAGACCAAAAGCAGAAGTGGTGAAAATAGTGCTGCTGTTGTCATATTCCCAGCTTGACTACATAGGAAACCTCACAAGAAAAGTAGTTCTGATAGGAAATGTATCTAATTTCTGTGCAGTTCAGATATGGTTAGGATAAGCCATCGAAGTGGGTGTTAGCTGGAAAAAAAATCTGGTATTCTTGATGTTTTCTAGTCCTATAACTCTTGGTGTAATATGAAGTAACAGCTAAAAATGAAATAAGACAAGAAATAAGTTGGAGAACAAGTCCCAAGCATTCTTCTAATTTGGAATTGCTTCTATTAAAATCTGTTTCTGCTTATAAAGACATCTTGGATCAGGCTTCATGTTTACTTTCCCTCATTGACCTCCACATCAGAGTTACTCAGCTGACAAGTCAAAGCAAAATTTCTCAAACTTTTGGCACTGTGAGCTCTGCCTGGAGTCTAAAAATCAAGCTGTGCTTTCTGCTTCATACTGTTAATCTCCAACAGCAAAGCTCCTGGAACCAGAACCTGCCTGGCAGGTTTTGCTAATGATGTATGAGGCAGGGTAGAATACAGATTTGCAGCTGTATTAGATCCACAGGGTTGATGGGTTTAAAAACTTTCTTCCCCGTTAATAGAAGAAAATTGAATGACTCAGGGGAAACACAGAGAGCAGATCACTAAGGTGCTATTTTCATAGAGTTCATTTTGTGATCAGACCCACTTTGAAACTCACTTTCCCATAACAGACTTTGAGTTATTTGCATTTTATATAAGCAATAAAACATGGCAGATTCACAGGGACTCTGCCAACCTGTTTACTGGGCTCAAAATCTAAGTTCTCCCTGCTGTTTTGTAGCAAGCAGTAAATAAACAAATATTGGGCACAGCTCTGGGAACATTCTCATTGAAATTACCTATATGCTTATCCATAGAGGAAGGAGTAAACAAGAAAGGAGCCAGGTTTTGTTACTTATATTTGACCTGCATTTGTAGGGTTACTGGTGCATGAGTTAGGCACATTTATAAAGTGAAATAATGAAACATGGGTTACTGCGCTAGTAAAACCAAAATAAAATAAAACAGCTTCCCTCCTGATTTGGAGTGACCACCTATGAGGTGTGAGAGGAGTTGTCTCTATGACCGATATATTTCTTGACACATCTACTTGGATTGCTAAAAGTGTGTCAATTGTGAGGTGGACGCCTGTCCACTAAGAAATGAACTGAGACCTACAAGCTCATTTCAGAGTCCACCACTTGACTGCAAGAAGATGGTGACTTTTGATTACTACCATCGTGTCTGCTTGGTGCTTGCAAAAAATATGCCAAAGCCAGTAGTTTTATAAGTGGTGGCCTAAATTATATATTGGATGCAAATTAGTTTGGGAATGGATGTAAATGGGCACAAAGTGGTGGAACTTGCAGCAACTGGATGTTTGATGGATGATGGTAAATAGTATAATTTACTAAGGGAGTGGAAGGAGAGAGGCACAGCAGGAAAAGCAACTAGCAGATAGGTGTAAGAGAAAGTGGCCCTAAAACTTCATGGGGTTTCTTCAGCTAAGACTAGGCAAAAATTCACCTTGTCTTAATGGTAGCTTCACTTTTCCCTTTCTTCTTGATGAGCTCCTGGTGAGCTGGATCAATACAAATGAAGTGTTGGTCAGTTACACAAGCTTTTCACTCTTTCTGATCAATTATTTTGTTTGTGTTGGTTGATGTAATGCCAGGAAGCTGGAAAATGTTTTGAATCAACCTGTTAGGAAAAGTAGAAAAGTGTGACTGTTAGAAAACAAAGCAAAAAACTCCCTAATTTAAAAAAAAATAGTTTCTGGATGGTGTGATCTTATTGTTTCTGGGCTACTGTTGTTGTTGTTGTGAGTGATTAGTCAATACCGGTCATTTGGCCAATCAAAGGGTACTTAATACCTCTTGGCATTTGGTCACTGAAGGCAACCTCTTAGCAGAAAGAGAGGATTTTTGGTAATGGGTTTGGGTCCTTTATATACCTTCGGAGAAAGAAGGTAGGTGTCAAAAGGGGTGGAGGGACTTATTTTTCATGTTATCGGAGAATGGGTGTTGCTTTAGAATATGTTCACTATAATTTATGTACACAGTGTTTGGGTAACAGGCTGTTAAATAAAAATGAGATCAGAAAAAGTAATTATAAGAAAATCAGAAGCAGCATTTCAAAAGCATAACCCCACACCAGCTTTTTATAAACAGCATCTGTTTGAAAATTAAATCCCACTGTATTATATGCATAAAAATCTGCACCTGTGAGTAAATCTGGACTGGGAGCCAGAATGTTTGCATTTAGCTGTATCCATGGAAATAGGATCAGAGTTGAAAAGGGCCATTGTGGCTAATTTCCCTACTTTGGATGCCCCATGGTTGACCTACAAGAGGAAGAAATACAATTCTTCTAACTTTTGGTGCGGTGGAGTGGCAAAGCACCTAATGCTGAGCAACGCTGGCTATCTGCAGACAGGAGCTTGGGGGCGAAACCCTGAAGCTACTGCAGAATACTTCAGAGAGAAACTGTAGCCAGAGTAGGAAACAAAAGTACATGGTGCAGGATGGTTAGTGTGTTGGTGCACTAAGTTTTTACTTTAATGAGAACATTCCTGCTGAGCCAAGACAGAGAGTGGTAATTAAATGTACAACGTGCATTGTGGGAAGGCCTGGGACTCTCCCTTATCTTTCTAAGTACAATAGTTTGTTGATTTTCTTTTTCAGGCACACAGGAGAGATCTGAGCACAGGTTTCCCTTTAGTGAGATACAGGTCAGCATTTGTTTCAACCCAGATAGTGAGTAAGTACATAAGCTCTGCCTGAATGTGGTCTTCTAAGGTTGCATTGCCTTTGTCTTGCACTGACTTTCTTCCAGTTTAGCTTTTCATTCCTCTCTTGTCCTGATTCTTCTGTGGCAGCAGAAGTTTGTGGCTGGGAGAGTAGGCAAGATTTCCTTATTTTTATTTTTACCTATCTTATGGTACTGCCTGGATGCTCTATTTGGGCTAGGTGCGCTATAATCACATAGTAACAGACGGTTCCTGCTCCAAAGAGCTTGCAGTCTAAATCAATGAGAGGTGAAATGACTTGTAAGATCTTATATACAGATGAGTTTGTGGCATAATTGGGAGGAGAAGCCAGGCCTCCTGAATCCCAGTCCAGTAACCTGCCCACTAGACCATGTAGCCCCTTTCCTGATGCTGTGGTGCTTTGTGAGCAGAGTTTTCCCATTTATCCTCTCTTTTCCCTTTCTCCAGGCTATAAGCACAACTTTCTCTTTACCAGTATGGGCCTCAGTTTCCCCTGCTCTTAAAATGGGGAGAAAAATAGTTGCCACACAGAGATGTTTGGGAACTAAATTTGCATTTGTAAAACTCACTAAGCTCCTCAGATGGAAGAGGCTAAAGAAATGCAAGGACACTTTATGTTCTAGTAGTCATGAGACCCTTACATCTATGGGCTTTGACTGGAACAGGCTTTCTTCAAGCAGGGACATTAAAGGAGCAGCTGATAATGCTTGTGAACCAGATTCTGTCTGAAGGCCAAATCCTGGAGTCTTGATTTACTGGCTTCTATAACAGCCCTCAATGGATGTTGACCCGTCCCATGTGAGAAGGGTTTAACAATTAGTAAACCTGACTCGTGTCGTGTGCCTTGTGCCAACAGAAAAAGACTAGTCTCTTACCAGCACTCTAGTGTGATGCACATTTATTGCAACTTTTCAGTGGCAGTTGCACTGCGGGAAGGAATGGAGGTTTTGCCCCATACTGAAAACGCTCATACAGTCACTACTTCCTGAAATCCATTGGAAGAAAGATCTTGTTATAACAAATTAATCCTAATACCCTTCTCCCCCCAGTTATAATGATCACTTGTGAGTATGAGTTATTTTAATAGACACATTGTTTCAACGAAGCACCCACCATCTCTGCTGCCCTCTAAATACCAGTGCAAAAAGAAGCACATAATTTGCATCATGGTAAAATGAAACATGATGCAAGTGAGCTGCATGGGTGTGAATCTGTTTGCTATTCATTTCAGTATCCACCTAAGCTTCTGGAAGTGCCTCATGTTTTAGGTGTAAATCAGGTGCAGACTGCTCTTGCTTAGTGCAAAGAATGTTTTCGTAAGGGGGAATTTAAGGGAAAATCATTCTGCAGCCCTCCCTCACCTAGTTTGCCACAGAAAAGAAACTCAAAACACCGACAAGCAGGACAGGATATCCTTTCCATCTGACCTCAGCAAAGCTATGAGCCCAAAGAGCATCAGCATGGAAAGACGCCAACTCCACTGGCTTTTCCTGTAGACTACAGGTTTTTGGCTTTTGCTCCACATATCCCTGTAGACTTGCAGGAATCTGTTGTTTTTGTGATGCCAAGATCGTGGTTTAGTGCGAGATGGGACGTCCTATGGAACCAGGGAGTAATATGAGTGTGTTAAGAAACAGCCTTGGCACCTAGGTTTTTGAGTCCTTCTTTGGATTTTCCTGATTTCTTGCATAGTTTAAAATTTCCCAACCCAGAGACCCTAGCCTCTCTCCACAGGCAGAATTGTAAACAAATGTTTTTCATCTTTGTTTGATGGCTACCCTTCTCAGGTGTCTCACTTCACGCTGTTCAAGTTTGAAATTGGCTATGAAAACTTCTTGGGGCTCCCTGGGGTCAGAGAGAAAACATTTCCGCCCCAAAATCAAACTGGGTAGGAAGTTAGTGTTGTGGCTAAGGCATTGGACTAGCACTCACAAGACATGGGTTCCATTCCTAGAGCTGCCACAGACTTCCTGTGACCTTGGGTGAGTCACTCGGAGCCTGACTTTTAAAGGTAGTTAGTCACCTAACAATGCAGGTAGGCACCTAGTGGGACTTTGAAAATCCCACTAATTCCTATTGAAAGTAGTACAAGTTATGTTCCCAGGAGCATTTGAAAATTCCCCCTATGTGCATCATTAGGCACCTAAATACCTTTACAAATCCGTTCCTTAATCCTTTCATTTTAAGTGACTTGGCTTTCTGCATTTCTGTTTGGCATTTCAGGGGTGGGTTAATTAAAAACAAACTGGCCTAGATCTGGGGATTCCATTCTGCTCCTAAAAGGAGTAAACCTGGCCCTCACCCTCCTCACCCCCTTGATAGTGCAAGAGGGATGGACAGTTGCAGCCCACAAGTACTGTCAAGCCTCTTGTTCCCACTCCTTTAATGCCCCTTACTGCCACCCTCTTATTTTCCTCTTGCTCTAACTTTGTGCCTCAGTATCAGAAACTGAACCTTGTTTCTAGTGGGTGGTTGCTTTTGGCCTTTTGCTTTTGTGGGTGTCTTATCTCCCCAGATCTGTGGCATTTGTTTGAAAGTTTTTGTGCGCATCAGAGCGATGCAAATTCTATCCTATCCGATTTATCTTTCCGTTGATTTCATGTGGCAAGCAGCACGTATCGCCAGCCCACATGAATTGTGCGGCATGATCCTCTCTGGCTGCAGAATGGAATCTTGAATCGTGCTGCAGGCTGTCTAAACGCATGCACGTGCACATAGCCCTTCATTCATCAGCACTATCAGTCGTTCCTACAAGTATCCGAATTGACGCTAAGCTTCTGGGGGAGGGGAAAAGGAGGAAAGAATAAATTGTCAACATTTAAATGAAAAACGTACTGGAGACAAGCTAACAGGGCAAAGACTGTGAATAAACTGTTCATTACCTCTGTAATACATGCCTGATGTCTTTAAAAGTAATGGAGAAAGTGTTATTTGGAAGATACTAGCCACCACTGAGAGAAAATGCAATCTTTCTATTATTTAGCCAAGACGCTTTCAAGGTTGTAATTTCCCCCCATGTTATAGCCAGTAAGAACAACAGTATCAAAGTCATCCCTGTGCAGGTTGTTCAGAAATTCTGCTGTTTGAGTACTTGGGGCTGAACTGAAGCAGTGTCTGAATGCTGGTGTATGTGACTGATAGGCTCAGACAGAAATACGCGTTATAGGTGAAACCGTGTTATATTGAACTTGCTTTGATCCGCCAGAGTGCACAACCCTGCCCCCCCAGAGCACTGCTTTACTGCGTTATATCCAAATTCGTGTTATATTGGGTGGCGTTATAGCGAGGTAGCAGTGTATCATGGTACAGGAAAAGAGAGAAACTAGGAGCCAGATCCATTTCATGAATCTATGCAGATTTCCACAAGGTGAGGATCTGGCCATAGACGTGGAAAATGATTTTTGCTCCATTGCACAATCATAGAAACAGCCTGATGAAATTGGGCATGACATGGAATTTTGCCATGACAAAATAGTGATCTGAAGCTGCTCAGTTTAGATCTGTTAATTCTGAATGACTTTTGGGAGACCATATAATGTAGCGGGTTGGGACTGAGACTGGGAGACCTGAGTTCCGTTCCCTGTGCTGCCACTGACCTGCTGGGTGAGCTTCAGCAACTCACTTCGCCCCCCGTCCTTCTCTTCATCCTCCCACATTTTGTCTTTGTCGATTTAGATTATAAGCTCTTTGGGACAGGGACACTCTCTTACTATGTGTTTGTACAGGGCTTTGCACAATGGGGCTGTGATCTCAACTATGACTGCCAAGAAGCTGGGAATGAACGACAGGGGCACTTGATGATTACCAGTTCTGTTCATTTCCTCTGGGGCACCTGGCATTGGCCACTGTCGGCAGATAGGATACTGGGCTAGCTGGATCTTTGGTCTGACCCAGTATGGCCGTTCTTACATTCAAGTGCTCCTGTAATCTAAATAGTAAATTTTATGAGGCTGGATTTGGATTGACTGTTACAGTTGAGCCAGGTGCTGTATCTGACTGAGCTATAGAGGAGGCTGGTTGTGTGGGGTCTTTCCACCTCTTCTGTGTCACAACTTCCTATCTCACTCCACCCTCTGATTTTTAAATAGCCACTGCCTCAGCCTCTCTCTGGTAGTGTCAAAGTGTAACCATTATTTAAAGAGCTCTAAGGAAATTATCAAGAAAGGTGTGCTAATGTGATAAGCTATTCCTGTGAACACCTGTGAACTGTTAAATGTTACTGGGCTGACGAGTCAGACTCAAAATAGGATTAGACAGATATAAATTGGATTAACACTTGCATCATTTACATTGTCCTGGATAAAAAGAAGAGGGCTGCCAATGCTGATGCTTCAGGACATAAGCTGATGACCACCTGGGGACAGAATGAAAGGTTTCCTTATATTGGTATAATGTTGCTCAACTAGCCAAATGCATTATCTAGGCATTTCACCTCCTTTAGAGGCATCTGGTCCCCGCCAATATCAGAGACAGAGAGCTGGAGTCTGCAGACCTATGGTATATTGCAAATGTATATACAACAGCATCTTCTTGTTTATTTTTTAGGCATCTGGGCGTTTCAGTGGCTCAGATTTTGATAATTAGTAAAAGTTTCTACCACATGAAGCTAAAAACTCATTCATATTCTGACCTATTCATGATGACAACAGCACTTCCTTTGTCAACCTTTTTTATTATGATGTCATCTACCAATGTGATGTATGCCATCATGTGCCAGCAATGCCCCTCTGCCATGTACGTTGGCCAAACCGGACAGTCTCTACGTAAAAGAATAAATGGGACACAAATCAGACGTCAAGAATTATAACATTCAAAAACCAGTTGGAGAACACTTCAATCTCCCTGGTCACTCGATTACAGACCTAAAAGTCACAATATTAAAACTAAACTTCAAAACCAGACTCCAACGAGAGACTGCTGAATTGGAATTAATTTGCAAATTGGACACCATCAAACTAGGCTTGAATAAAGATGGGCCATTACACAAAGTAAAACTATTTCCCCATGCTTACCCCACCCCCGCCACACACAGTTCCTTACATCTCCTTGTCAATTGTTGGAAATGGGCCATTTTCATTACTACTACAAACAGTTCTTTTTCTCTCCTGCTGATAATAGCTTACCTTAACTGATCACTCTCCTTATAGTGTGTATGGTAACACCCACTGTTTCATGTTCTCTGTGTGTATATATATCTTCCTACTGTATTTTCCACTACATGCATCCGAAGAAGTGGGCTGTAGCCCATGAAAGTTTATGCTCAAATAAATTTGTTAGTCTCTAAGGTGCCACAAGTACTCCTGTTCTTTTTGCAGATACAGACTAACATGGCTGCTACTCTGAAACCACATTAAATGTGTTCCTCATGGGAAACTGAGTAAGAATTGCTGTAGCGACATCCTAGTGAAATAATATGGACTGTAAAATTGAACAAACCTCGACAGACCTGTACTTACAACAAGGATATCTTTCTCATGTTCGTTTAAGGTGGGTGACACACTTTGGGGATCTGTCTCTGTGAGTTTATGAAATCCAGCCTGATTTTATGAATTTTCTGCAGAGTCCCATCTGAGAAAAGGGGGCTGGTTAGGATCTGAATCCTGAGAACTTGCCTAGAAGCCCAGAGCTTGAGACAGTGACTGGACACTGTGCAGACCCAGCCTGCCTAAGAACATGTGGAATCCATCCAAGGTTTGAGACTGTTACAGCTGCCTGATGAGCATCCCCCAGGGGAATCAGCCATGGTTGTAGCAGTGACCACTCAAGAGAATGATAAATGTTGATGATTGTAGCAGAGTTGCTGGCTCCTTAATACACACACTCTGGGACTGCCCTACAAATCCTCAGACAGTGACGCCTTTCAACTGACGCGGTAGCATTTTGCAAAGGTGAAAATAATTTTTTGCTCCCCAAACCAAAGTACTTGATACAACAACATTCCAGCAATGGCAGCCTATGGAAGGGTCATGCACAAAGAGCAGCGAGAACTCAGAAAGGTTCAGGACATACCTCATTTTCAGAAGGCGCAGTCCAAGAACAGGGCTGAAGGACTACTCTAACTTTTGGGAACCGTACACAACTGCCTCTGGGCTGCTACGCTGCTCAGCATATTGTTAGCATAAACCTTTTAGAGCCCTTCCCTTTGCCACAGAAAGGGGCCACAGTCTAGTCTGTAGTCTCTATCTCTCTAACTTACACTTATTCAGCATTACACAAAGGTAAATGTTCTGTATTTTTCATGGCTGCTAAACAAGACACATACTGGCCAATTATATTGTTCTAATCTCTCTCTCTCTCTCTCTCTCTCTCTGGTTTTTCTTTTTTATTGTCCAAATCTCCTGCTGCTGTTTTGAATTCTTGAGAGTATTTCCCTGACGCGCCCTTCTTCTCTTCTAGACTTTTCTTCTGCTCTCTGTTCCTGTGAAAGTCACATTCTGGTTGCTGTCCTACTCGGAGGAATGCAACTGCATTTTACTACTAACAGGGCTGGGTTTCAGGATTACAATCCAGCCTTCAGTAATTAGCCATATTTATTTGCCTTCTCTCTCTTCCTCTCCCCCACTCCTGTAAGCCTTGCTCGACTCATTATGGCTCAGCGGTCTGCAGTATATTCTCACAAAGTCTCAATTCTCTTACAGCATTTGTCTTCCCACACTGCCACCTACTCAGTGTTGCTTTTCGCATTCTGAGGAAAGAGAAGCAATGTTTGGCTGAAACTCTGACAAACCTGCTATCTCTTGTTCTATATACTGAGTATATCAGACTAACCATTCCCCTCCTCCACGTTACTCTGTCATGATCAACTGAACAGGCTGTTCTTGTGCCCATCAATTGTGGGGGAGGATTTAGATCATTTTGTGTATATCCGAATAGCAGAGATTGATCTTGAAGCCCAGACAGTATTGCTTTTTTACTCGTGTCTGTGCAAGCACTATATACTGCAGACAGGAAGCAGTCTTGGCTTGTTTCATTGTTTGAGAAAGATGCACACTTTAATATCTACGTTTATTACATTTCACTAATGCAGTGCTTTCTGCATTCAAAGGCTGTCAAAGTATTTTTCATATTTTTCCATGTATAAGCATCATTTCACGATCTTTAGTATATAACCAGAAGGTCAGATCTGTTTTCTTACCAATTTATTTTCAAATCCATCATGTGGACACGTTGTTTTTCTGTTGCAGGGTTGGTACTGAGTGCCAGATTGCGCACCCCGCTTTGCTCTTGCAGAGCACTCAGAAGCAGAGCGGGTAGAATAATTAGTTGGAATTAACCTTTCTGAAAATTTCAGCTTTTTTGTAACTCTTTCACAAATGGGCTGTGGCTTTTCAGTTATTATTTTGTCATACAGTAGCATCTAGAGTAGAGATCCCCAAAGTGTGGGGTGCGCCCCCCTAGAGGGGCACAGAGTAATGTTGCAGGGTGTGGTGGGGCTGGGATAGGGGTGGGGAGTGTGTACCACCCTGTCCCTCCCTGCCCCCAGCACGGCTCCAGTCTGCCTCCAGCCACATCCCTGGCTCCCATCTCCATGCTTGGCCCTGTCCCCAGCCTCGGCGTGGCTCTGCTCCTGGCCCCGCGCCAGCCCCCAGCCTCAGCTGCTGGCTGTGGCCCCAGTCTCGGACCCCTTACCCATGTCTTTATGCCCCCTCTACCTCTGAGCCATGCTCTAGGCCCTGGGTCTGGGGGATGGGGTGCAGACAGGGGCAAGGGGGGCGTGACCCTCAAAAGTTTTGGGACTACTGACCTAGAGGCTTTGTTGAGCTAGACATTGGAAGAGATGTCCCCTGCGTCCTAGAGCTTCCACTCTAAATAGCCACAACCAGCAAAAGGTGAGAGGGGAAACAGAGGAAGTTTCACGCTCATGCTGGAAGTCATTGGGTAGAGTCAAGAATAGACCCCCAGTGCCCTGTCTACTGGTCCACCTGCCCCTTAATTTGGTTCTTAGTCACAATGGTTTGATGAATAGTTTGTGTGAACAAATTTACCATGTGGTTTATCAACTGGCTGTTCTAAATATTTGCTGCTTGTCATTCACTATTGTTCCCTATGTCACATGGCGTCATTTCTGTTCCCTATACTTTATTACCAGGAAGAGTCCCTTGTTCTGTTTCTCAGTTGTCTGCCAACAGCTGTGTCTGTTGGATTAATCTATTTGAAGAGAATTAAAAGGAAGGTGTGAATATTCTTGCAAAACACTTATTCATGATGCTTTTGCTTTCCAGGAATACTGCTGTGAATATAATATTCATAAATAAAAGCCTGATCCAAATCCATAGATGTCAATAGAAAGACTCTTATTGACTTCAGCAGACTTTGAATCAGGCCCTAAATATACAAAAGGGCTTGCAAGTTGCCAGGTTTTAGATGCACAAATATCCCCAAACACATTTTCTTATGTGGATTTTCTTTTCCAGCTCTTTTCTTTTCCAGCTCTCAAGACCTATGTATTGCTTAGGTGAACACTCATTGGTTATTGCAGGGTTGCTCAGGCATGTTGAGCTGCACACACTGGTTTATTTTTGGAAAGAAGAGCACTGATGGATTTGTTTGGAAACAGCATACAAAGACTTTCATGAACTTTGCAAACAGTACAATGTTTCAAATTCTGAGCCTATGAACCTTGACCGTGTCCTATTAAATAAATTCTTTGGAGTAAAACTAATGTTGACCTCCTCTCCCCAAAAGAGAGAAAGTAAAAGTCATCCCAGTAGTGTTAAGGATATGTATTAAACCAAGTGAAGCCTACAGGAAATTCAGAAGTAAGGCTGACACCAACATTTGTTTTTGTTTTGGCTCTTGATGCTTTTGATGTTGTTTGTAATCTGGGCTGAATTGGAATAGAGTGATCGTTTTAAGAATGGCATGGCTGCTATGAAGGCAACAACTAACCATGCAAAGTGAAAAAACAGGTTTAGAGCAGTGGTTCCCAAACTTGTTCTGCCGCTTGTGCAGGGAAAGCCCCTGGCAGGCCGGGCCGGTTTGTTTACCTGCCGCGTCTGTAGGTTCGGCTGATCGTGACTCCCAGTGGCCGTGGTTTGCTGCTCCAGGCCAGTGGGAGCTGCTGGAAGGGTGGCCAGTACATCCCTCGGCCCATGTCACTTCCAGCAGTTCCCATTGGCCTGGAGCAGCAAACCACGGCCACTGGGAGTCACGATCGGCTGAACCTGCGGACGCGGCAGGTAAACAAACCGGCGCAGCCTGCCAGGGGCTTTCCCTATACAAGCGGCGGGACAAGTCTGGGAACCACTAGTCTAGAGCAAACAGAAATAGGCTATTGACTTTTATGCAATGGATTAGTAGAGGATAGAGAGGTGGTGATGGGATTTTCAAAGGAGCCCGAAGATGAGGCACCCAGTTCCCATTTGAAGTTGGGTAGCTAATCTCATAGAGTTGGTGTATACAAGAAAACAAATCAGGAATAGTTAATCCATACCCTATGTTATTCCAGATTAAACTCCCTGTGTGGATGCTCTTATTCCGAATAAGAGTGCCTTATTCCAAATGAGGCCTGGTCTGTGTTAAAAAGTTAGTTCAACCCAGCTATGTCACCCAGAGAGGTGAAAAATCCACACCCCTGAGTGATGTAGGTAAACCAACCTAATTCCTAGTGTGAACAGTGCTAGATCAATGGAAGAATTCTTCTGTTGACCCAGCTACTGCCTCTCAAGGAAGTGGATTACCTACACTGATGGGAGAACCCTCCCTATTAGTGTGGGTACCATGTACACTTGAATTGTTACAGTGGCACAGCTCTTAGTTTCTTGCTTGGGAAAGCTGCTGGGTGAAATTTTTTCAGCAAATTTCTTTTTTTCTGTTTTTTTTTTTTTCTTCAGGGCACTGAAACTATTTGTGAATGCAGTTAATTTTTTTGTTTTTTGTTTTGTTTGTGGCCAAAATTCTAAACCGTTTAAACCATTTTGAAATGCAACATTTAGGCTCCTCATTTTGAAATATTTAGAAATTTTGCCACTTTTTTTAAAGGATGAAAAATACCTTAAAAATTAAACTAAATGAAACTTGAAAAAAAAAACAAATCATTTGATTGGTTTTCTTACTTAGTTTTGGGTGGTTTTGGGTCTGAAACATTTTTTCCCTGTTTTTTTTTTTCATTTTAGAGAAAACTGAAAAAAAATTGGTTTTGAAATGAAGTAAATGTTTTTTTTGGATGTTTTTGCTTTGGTCCCTGCAGCAAAAATCACGTGTTTGTTCAGCTCTATGCTGGATAGGCCCTGCTGGCAAATGGTGCTCTCTGATTAGTCATAGAACAGGTACTGCTCAGGCACTGGCAGTGGAAGCTTCCCACCACATGACTCTCCTGCCAATTTGTCTCCACTTTGGTCAGAAAAGCCTGTCTCTAGGGCGAGTAAAGAAAATCCATCCATCCACATTCAAACCGGTAGCATCTCTGCTGGGATTGCCTGCCAGTCAGGGTGTCAAGTAATGCCATTGTGGTGGTGTTTTTGAGGATATAGGAACCAGACTGAGGCTGCCAGTTCATATAGGCTACTTTACAGCTGCAAGATGAGACCAAATTTCAGTCATTACTAGATCACTAACCTAAAGGTGAAAGGCTCCATAGCCCATTGTATAACCTCCCTGAGCAGACAAGTCCACTTGTTGTCATTTTGGGTGGTTTGACTGCTAATCATTTTTGGTCAAAGAATTTATAGTATTAATTACGAGTCCTCATTTAGTGCAGAGAAATGAGTAGACACAGCAGCTGCGATTGGTTTGTTGACTTATAGCTCTCAGAATTTGTCTTATCCCAAAGGGCAGAGAAGGAACATGGAGAATCCAGGATACATGTGCGTCTCTGGAACTCAACAAGATAATATTGTTTTGGCAGCAATGTATTTCTGCTCTACAGAGTTATTCCAGTAGCATGTTTCCATTTAGCACAATAAACTCATCTTTCTGCTTTAATGCCTGAGCTGCTAACAAATTACAATTACACTTCTAGCTGAACTGACCTAATTAGTTTTTGTTTTGTGCTGTTACAAGAAAAAACTTCCACAATGGAAGCACTTTCCTCCTCCTTTCCATCCCCCAATAGATCAGAGTTTAAATTTGCACCCATAAAGCCTCATTTAGCCAGTTCCTCCCATCCTCGCTTCAGATGTTAAAATCCACAAAGTGTAAATACAATGGATTTGATTCTGATCTCACTTACACCAGCCTGAAATCGGCATTACTCCTTTAAGCCCTTGGGCTTGAAGCTCTAGAGGGAAGGAGCTCTCTGATTTTTATCTGTTGGTAAACTGTGGGGAGAACAGCCAGCTGCTTCCTATGCATAAGTTATTTACCCAGAACTCTGGATGGACAGAAGCTCCAAAGGTGAAAGAGCCTCTGTCCCCATCTGTTGGTGAGCAAGGGAAAGTGTGGCTACAGGAAGCTTCATTTGTATAAGCTTTCTACCCAGAATTCCTCCACTGACACTTTGGGAGTCACAATAACAGTGTATAAACTCAGAATAGGTTGTGGAGGGGGGGTCAGAGATGAACTGAGAGATAAGAGAAAGGACTCTACTCAAGGGTTTCTTGCTGCTGAAGTTCCTGAGGCATTGAGCAGATTTTCCAATGAGGTGCCATGCAGAGGTGGTTCTTTGGCAAGGTGCAATGTAGCGAGGGCTCTTTGCTGAAGCTGTAGAGGACAGAAGTTGAACTTGCTGAACTCCAGTGAGGCCTCCCCTACCCAGCCACTGAAGAAAGTTGAAATCACTCTCGTTATGCAAGATAGAGGAACATCAGGAGAGGACTAGGCAGCACTTCCCAAAGGATTAGAGACTGACCTGCCTGAGTGCACCTCAGGACTTTGGGTCTATGCTGCCCACTGAATGGAGTTTAGCAGATGGGAAGGGTGAAGTGATTTGATAAAGGGACACTTGCCTGTTGGACGTTCACACCCATGGGTACGGAACCAAGACAACTGTCTCCTGGCAATGTGGGGTGAGTATTTTATTTATTTATTATTTATATTATTCGTATAGCTGTATTGTCCTACACTGATGTTGTGCTCCCTTTCCCTAGCAGTTTTCCTTGTATAATACACAGACTCACGGGGGAAGTATTGCCTAGTAAGGCTGCCCAGGGTAGCTATTTTGCAATCCCAGAGATTCTGGGTGAGGTCTCAAGCCAGTGTTGTGCATTAGTTTTAAGAGGAACCTCTGGCTTTTGTTGCTGCTGACAACACCTGGCAGATAGGTTACACTCTATTGATTTCAGTGGAGTTGCTCCTGGTTTACACTGAGGTCAGATCAGAATTTGGCCCAGCATATGTGGAATCTTTGCTGCTTGCTTCTGATAGGTATTCTCTCCTATTACAGCAACATCATCGTATTTCCAATCTGCTTTGGGCAGCATGAGCACATCTGCACTATGGAAGAGTGATGGCCTTACACCAAAATATTGGGTGTTGCTGTAAGAGAGGTATTCACTGGAGGTGGATGTTAGTCATTTTGAGGAACCATTTGTTCCCTGTGTATTTAGCTTGAATATTTAGCTCATTCTTTTCTGAACACACAATCAGGCTCAAAGCAGGGATGAAAGTAATTTAAAGGATTTACCAGTATGCTGGAGTCCTGAGCGGGGGCGTGGCCTCAATTGGAAGAGGCGTAGCCTCAACTGGAAAAGGTGGAGCCTTTAAATCACCCCAGAGCTACCACCTGCAGAGGTGGCTGGGAGCACTGAGGCTCAGGGATGAATTAAAGGGCCTGGGGCTCTGGCTGCCATGGAGCTCTGGGCCCTTTAAATCACCGCAGGAGCCCTGCCACTGTGGGGAGCCCTGGGCCCTTAAAATCGCTACTGGGTAGCAGAGGCAGGGCTCCGGTGGTGATTTAAAGGGTCCAGGACTCTGGCTGCTATGGAGAGTTCCAGGCCCTTTAAAGCACTGCTGGAGCTCTGGTAGCTGGGCTTGGGTGGTGCTTTAAAGGGCCCAGGGCTCCCTGCAGGGGCCAGATCTCTGGGTCCTTTAAATCCCTGCCTGAACCTGGCTGCTGGAGCTCTGGCGGTGATTTAAAGGGCCTGGGGCTCATCCTGGGGCAGTGTCTGGAGTCCTGGGCCCTTTAAATCACCACAGGAGAAGCTGGTCCAGTCCGGCAGGGTATACCAGCTCTTGCAGGTATGCCATACCGTACCGTACCATACAGGCTTACTTTCACCTCTGGCTCAAAGTGATAATCAGAAAATAGCCAAACCACAAAAAGTAAACAAAGGAGGACAGATCAGTCCAGACATTGGCAGCAGTACACTTCATGCTGATGGTGGGTAGAGCCCAGCCAGCTCCAAAGCAAACTAATTTAACCTTTCCAACCATAAAGGCTTCCTCTGACTGGCAGCTCAAAACAGGATGTTCTCTAAGGCCTGGTCTTATAACAATTTTGTAGTGGTATAACTATTTTGGTAAGGGGTGTATTTATTAAATACTTATTCTAATACACCTCTCATGTGGATGCATTTACACCTATCTAACTTACCTCCCTTCCAGATAGCACTTTTATATCGCTATAACTGTGTCCATACTAGGTGGATCATATAGCTTTATCTATATGAATACAGTTAATATGGTACAACTTGTGTATGTAGACAAGGTCTCAGTGCTGTGATGCTGTCAGTGTCAAGTTTCTTGTTGGGTCTCACTTAAAGCTCACTGAAATTCATGAAAGGTTTTCCACTGACTGCAATAGGTTTGGGATCTGGCCGTTTGTGAAGAATGAGGGAAGGTTGGAAGTTGGAGCCTAGTGGTTTGTAGGAGAGTTCCTTCACGGAAATTATAGGGTTGGAATTTGTGTGTGTGTGTGTGTGTGTGTGTGTGTGTAAAAGCTTGCCGGTAAGCGAGTTCAGCAATTGGGAGGGATTAGATATGTGGGGTGGTGAGAGGTGGGAATATGGTGTTGGGCGTTGGTATGGTTAAAGCAGCTTCTTGTGGTATGAAGGAAGCATCACTGAATGGACAAGTGTATTTGTCTTCAGCACCTCAATGCCATTTTGTGGAGGATAAGTATACAAAGAGTTAGGAGGTAGAGAATAGACTGGATCTATTCTCCTTAATCTCAGTGACCCACCACTTCTGAGAGCTATGCATGGTTTTCCTCTGCATGTACTAGCTTGTTTGGACTGAGATACTGGCAATTCTGTTTTACAGACATGGCTGCAAAGCAGTCTTCTGCAGGAGAAGGAAGAAAAAGCACTGATACTCCGGGTGAATGCCCCATATAACTTTCCGATGGAGCCAATATACCAAAGGAGACAAAGCTACCAGCTGGGACCAAAACAAGAAAGTACTAATAAGTAAACCATTCCCATCAAAAGGGAGATAACAGTGGGTAGCTCTCGTATCTGCTATTTTTAATAATACATGGAGATTGCTAACAAATCAGCCATTTTCAAACTGTTAATTGCAGAAATGTTTGTCACCTCCCCAGGACATATCTCACTATCATCGTCCTGAAATATATTTTCTCCCTTTTATTTTTTCTGCTTTTCCATGGGAAGATTTTAAAATGACAGTCACTCTCAGAATGCAAAACAACATGGAGAAAGAGAGAGCATGAAAGATAGTGATAAAGGTTTTATGTATTAAAATGATATGCATAGATAGTCTTTCCTTCAAGGGGACATTCTGAAGGTGCCAGAAAAGATTTATATAATTAGCTGGCAATGAGTTGCACAGTGAGTTTTTGAATAAAATAAATATTTTGAGTACAGACGCGCGCACACATGCAGCATAAGCCCTTGGGTCAGCAAAGGAAAATCTGAAAGCTCAAATATTGCTTGACAGCCCACTGAGAAGAAAATCACCAGCTTTGAAGCTTTCTGGACTTTACAGTCCTTCTGAAAACTCCCTCCCCTCCTCCACCAAAAAACCCTATCATACCTGAACAAATTCCTAAGTGTCATCAGATATGATAGACATTGTTATCAACTGGCATAAAACTGCCAGTTTTGATTGGGGGGGACAGACTATAAATAGGTATTCATAAAATATTTATGGTTATTTTTAAAATATTTTGGAGGAGGAGTGAAAAATTATACTGTAAAGTTCAACAAAAATATCACATGGTTTTGTTGTTTTGTTTATTTTTAAATTGCATAAAATGGTAAAAGGAGAAATCATGAAGGAGCTAAGTTAGACTACAGTCAATTTTACTCTCTGGATAGAAAATTCTGTTAAGCCCAGCCTAGGCTTCACCTTCTCATTTGGTTAATCAGTATGTCCCATGACTAATGTAACTTGACTCAGTGGCCATGTTCAGCAGATAGAGAGACAGACCAGCTGGCCAAACCTTGCACAACCAGTCTTAAATTATTCTGGTCAAGAAATGGCCTCTTCCTGGCCAGTTGAGGCTGAAATGGATGAAATCATCTTACATTTCTTGGGTGATGCCCCAAAGATCTTGAAGAATCTAAGTTTGGTGACCCACAGCCATGCAGCTGTATCTTGTAATCTACATGTGTAGCAACTTTAGAAAGAATCACCCTTGAATCGATAAGGCCCTGATACAAAGCCCATTGAAGTCAGAGGAAATTTTCCTTTGGCGTCAGTGGACTTTGTATCAGGTCCTCAGAGACTGACTAGCTGAATGAAGAGCTACAAAATAAAGATAAGACAAAAGCAGAGTCATTTATTTGAAAACCAACCTCTCGCCATGAACCTTGGAGGTTCCAATCACTTTCTGACCACAAAAATTACTACACAACCTCAGGAGGGGAGACTGAAGCCTCAACCTGCCTGACCCCCGCCACTCTGGGTCGGGGGACCAAAATCAAAGCTTGAGTTCCACCGCCTTGGGAGGCTGGGGGAGGGGAAGCAAAGTCGAAGCCCAAGGGCTTCAGTCCCAGGCAGGAGACCTGTAACCTGAGCCTTGCTGTCCAGGGATGAAGCCCTCGGGCTTAGATTTCGGCCCCAGATGGTGGGGCTTGGGCTTCAGCTTCGGCCTTGGGCCCTGGCAACCCCATTAAAATGGGGTTATGACCCACTTTGAGGTCCCAACCCAGTTTGAGAACTGCTGAGTTAGGAATACCCTGTGTGGTGACACTTGGTAGCATAAGCTATGTGAAGTTCATCAGCTAGTTAAAAAGTGAGAGGGAACCACTACGTCTGTGTGTGTCCAATGGCCTTAATAATGAACCCTCTTTTTATTCATTAAAACAAAATTCAGTTTCTTCTCCGGCATGAGGCTGTAACAAGTTGTTGATTTCAATCTGGTTCCTACTGGGCAGCTGTCCACATCATAGTCCCAGCAGAGAAACCAAGGGCCAGATCCTAGCATAAATTGGCATGATGACTTCACTGGAGCTGTATCAATTTTCATAAACTGAAGATTTGGCTCCAGGAATTTTAAACTAACTCCTCAGTACACATGTAGCCCCTGTGGGTTGAATCGTCTTGGCTGAGTACTAGATTCTGCTGCTGCCTATGCTGTACCTGCTCAGTGGATGAATAAAGAATTCCAACCTCCAGAGCTGTCAGTCCAGAACCTTTCTGCATCTGTCTTTCACTGGAAAACTACTAAAGAAATCACCTCAGTTGGATTCCTTTAATGGAATAATAGACTCCTTAATGTGGCCTTTAAAGAAAGGCCCTGATTCTCCTCTCACTCGCATTGAAATAGCCCTGCTAAAGTCAGTAGCATTATGTGGGCATAAAACAGGTGTAACAGAGAAGAATTGGCCATCCCTGCTATTTGAACACACAGTTTGAGCTCCATGTTACTGCAATGAATGCTTGAGTACAATAGGCTGATTATTGGTTCAAGGATTAAAGACAAAGTCAAGAAATAAATAAGGCAGTGGCAATTCAAAAACTGCTCAACACAAAATATTCAATGAATTTCAGGTCAGGAGAGCTGGATTTCCAGTTTCAGAGCCAGTCACATACTAACAGACTTGAAATGTGCACGGTAAAACTCAGCACTATGCACAAAGTGATATTTTATAAGGCTCTGCCTTTATCTAAGGAAGCTTCAAGTCAACATTCTTCATGTTGCTTATGTGAGACAATAGAGAGCCATCTGCTTCATCGTACCCCCCAGTTCTTCTTAATGTAAAGATAAACGTTTACAGTCACTTTCAACTGCAGGGATCCAAGAAGCAGCTGCAATGAACAATTCTCAGCAAGCTAAAAATGGCATTTGTAAGTTAACTGTGCTTAATCTGGGCATTTTTCCCCATGTTGCACTATGAGGAGAATAAGAATAATAAATAGGGTCAAAAATAGTAAATGTTTCCAAAAAATTTTGAATTTTTTTCATTGTCTCTATGTCACATGATTTCTTTCTTTTTTGTCCAAAAAAAAAAGCATCAAAAACTGAATATTTTTTTTCAGCTTTGGGGCAATGAAAACATTTTCGTCTTTTCGTTTTTCAGTTTTTGTTCCATCTCCCTGTTTTCCTTCCCACTTTTTATCTCCTTTTTCCCCTTTTTTCTCTTTTGCCACCAAAAAGGGTGAAACAAGAGGGGAAAAGGCACAGAAATATTGTAAAACCCCAAATAACTGAAAAGCCAATTTTTTTCTATTTGTATTTTTATTAAAAATCAGATTTTTTTTAAACAAATAAAAATGAAGAAAAAACGTCATTTTTGCTTGGGGAAAATTTCAAATGAGACATTTTGAGCAGTTCTAATAATTATGATAAGAATTGGCAAGGTGGATGAGGTTATATCTCCTTTTCTTCAGGTCCCTTTCCCCAAGAGAAATTGATCAGATAAGATATTAACTCATCCACCTCATCTCTCTTGTATCCTGGGACCATCATGACTACAAAAACACTGCAGATAATATTAATGATGTGCAGCATTATTATGCTTATATAGCACCTTTTATCCAAGGAACTCCAAGCACTTAATAATTATTTCTCACAACATCTCTATGATTGAGATGGGAAACTAAAGAACAGTCAGATTGCATCCTACTCAAGGTCACACGTGAGTGAGTGCCAGAGCAGGCAGCAGAACCCAGGAATCCTCACTTTGTCTGCTACTCTAACCATTGGACTCAACCTGTCTACCACTGTTCTTCCTCTCAATTTTTCTGCATGGTGCAGCATATGAGAAGATTATTGCAAACAATTATGTTTTCAAGGTAGGTTCTCTTTAACATGGAGGTTTATGAGAAGGGGAGCTCTGTGAAGGGTCTCTGGAGAATCGGGTCCATTCTGTATAAGGATTCTAGAGATTTATTAACAGAATTACACAGGAAACTCCCTTAAGGGAATGGGTTCCTGTATATTAGTTCCACATGGAATTGCTATATTAAAGTGGCAGATGCATGAAGGTAAACACATCACCTTTTACATGTCTTGTCGTCAGTTTCAACTGCACATGGCCAGAACAGAGCTCCTTATCTTTCTGCTGAAACCTTCTCCCCTTCTCTATCACTCTTGACAACAGCTTCCCATTCACTCAGGCCTACAGTCTGAGTCTTATTTTTGGCTCCTTCCTCCCCCTTGTCTCATACCTAGGCTGTATCCAAAACTGGCTGCTCCCTGCTGCTCAAGTTCAACATCAGCATGGTATGTCCTTTTCTTTCCATCTCCTCAGCCAGATCTTTTGTTCAGTCCTCATTATATCCCACCTTGACTACCACAAGGTCCTCCTCTTTGGCCTCCCAGACACACACATCACCCTCTTGAGTCTGTACAAAATGAAACCACTTAACTCCTCTTCCTTCTCACTCTCACTCTCACTGCTCTGCTTTGAATCGTTCCATAGGCTGCTGTCTTCTGTTGCGTCAAATGTAAGCTGCTTGTCCTCACCTGTTTAAAGCATTATGGCTCAGACCAGTGATGAGCTCCCAAAATCCTAATAACTAGTTCCCTACCGGGTCCTCGGTGGCACTTCAGCAGCGGGGGTGGTCTTCACTTGCTCCGGGTTTTAGCGGCATTTCAGCGGTGGGTCCTTCACCCGGAGCGAGTGAAGACCCTCCCCTGCCACCGAAGTGCTGCCAGAGACCGAGTAGGGAACCCCGCGGTGAGTACAAGCCCCACGTGCCTGTCTTTTTCCCTCCTCCATCCTACCCCAACCCAACCCATGTCCTGCCTCTGACTGCCCCCCTCAGAACCCGAAATCCATCAACCTCCCCTGCTCCTTTTCCCCTGACCACCCCCTCCCGAGGCCAGGAGGGGGTGAAAATAAGTCCAGTAACTTACCGGTACGCTGGGGCCAGCTCTGATCCCTGGGAGGGGCGGGGCCTAGGGCAGAAGGGGCGTGGCTGAGGGAGTCAGAGCCATTCCCAGCCCACCTTGTAAGGTAAGTATGCCCCTCTCCGGGATAGCAGCAGCCCACCTGCCAGCCCCTTTAATAACCGATTCTACACCGGCTTCTAAATTTGACAACCGGTTCATGCGAACCGGCTCCAGCTCACCACTGGCTCAGACCCTCAACGAACAGAGCTGCTAACAGGGGAGTTTCAGTGGGAGTTCTGTTGGAGGAGCAGGTTTTTGTAGTTTGTGGATTGTATTGTGTAGTTAGTGAGTGTGTGTGTGTGTGTGTGTGAAGGCCGCTAGGGGCCATGTGCTGGGAGAGCAGCTGAGCCCTGAGTAGGGGGCGGGGCTTCCCTGATTAGGGGTCCTATATAAGTAGCCAGCCAGTCAGGCAGCGGCACAGACAGCTGCAGCGGCACAGCGAACAGAGCTGCTAACAGGGGAGTTTCAGAGGGAGTTTCCAGGGGGAGGTTGCAGGGGAGACTAAGGCAGAGGAACCAACAAGCCAGAGAGGAGAGTGGACAGCAGGGTGCCAGAAGCCCGGTGCCGGTAGGGGGTCCGTGTTGTGTTGTGTGGCCTGGACCCAGGCACAAGGAGGGGAGGCCATGACTGACACAGAGGTAGCAGCAAAAGTAACAATGAGGATGACTAGATGTGGAAGCTGCAGCATGTACATGATCCTGGAAGAGTTACCTGAAAAGGGTTACATCTGCATGAAGTGCTGCCTGATAGAGCTGATGGAAGAAAAGATCCGAGGCCTGGAGATGCAGGTGGAAACCTTGGTTGAGTTTAGAAGGAGGTTCAAGGAAATGATGGAACACAGACATGAGGGGGCCAAAGGGATAAGCTCAGATGTGCAGATGGAAACAGGACCAAAGAATTCTGAGGAGGGGCTGCTGGGTGAGGAAAGTGGACGGTGGAAGCATGTGACTAGACCAGCAGAGAAGAAGAGCCATGTGAAGGAGAATAGAACTCAGGAACAGATGCAGAGTTGGAAATGAAGAAGGGGCACAGCAGTGTGGTCGCTTGAAGGAGAAGGGCAAGGAAGAGAAGAGCAGCTAATCTGCAGAAGGAGGGGAGTGAGTCAATGAGGCAACACCAAATATGAGCCCCAGGAGGATTGCAAGGTAATAGGAATCGAGGACTGCAGCCAGTGGGAGCAGGGATGGATCAGAGATCACACTGTCACCAGAAAAACGCAGGTCTACGTGATTGGAGACTCCTACTGAGAAGAACAGACAGGCCTGTAACTAGACTGATCGGGGAACAGAAGGTGTTGCTGTCTGCCGGGTGCTAAGATACAGTGTGGACCTGAGGTGAAAAGGATCCTAGCGGGAGCAGGAAAGAATCCATTGATTCTCCTTCATGTGGGAACGAATGATACGGGTAGTTATTCGCTGGACTGTATCAAGGAGACTATGCCAGATGGAAGACGCTCAGTGAAATCGAGGCTCAAGTGATCTTCAGGCGATTCTGCCGGTTCCTAGAGCAGGCAACGAAGGGATGACAAAATTATGGCAATTAACAGATGGCTCAGGCAGTGTGCTATAAGGAGGGCTGTGGATGTACGGTCATTGGAACATTTACGGACAGACAACTGTTCTCTCAGGATGGACTTCACCTAAGTAAGAGGGAAATAGACTTCTAGGATGGAGGCTCGCCGATCTAGTTAAGAGAGCTTTAAACTAGGAATTGGGGGAGATAGTTGGGAGAGTCCAGGAGATCTCCGCCCGAATTAACCTGGAAGGGAGCTAAACAAAGTAAGAGGGAATACAGCTGTGGACCAAAGAATTGACATAAGGATAAAGGGTAGTGTACGATACCAGACTAACAGTGATGTGGTGGTACAATGTCTGTGCATAACGGGGTAAAGATGTCAGTGAAGCCAAACGCCAAAGTTAAAAATGTCTGTACACTAATGCAGGAGCCTAGGTAACAAAATGGAGGAACTGGAGCTATTGGTGCAGGAGTGAAAACTGGATATTATAGAATAACAGAACATGGTGGAATAGTAGTCATGACTGGAGTACGGTATGAAGGCTATGTGCTGTTTAGGAAAAAACAGAAATAAAGACAAATGTGGGGAAGTAGCATTGACACTCAATGATGAGGGTTAACTGTTAAAGAATAAGAAGTGGATGGAATGGACAAGACACAGTTAAGAAAGCTACTAGAGCCTCCCCTGAGATAGTGCTTGGGGTTGCTACAGACCGCCGGATCTGATTTGGATATGGATAGAACCTCTTTAATGTTTTCAGTGAGTAAACACAAGGGGAATTGTGTGATCATGGAAGACTTCATTCCCAGTATGATGGAGGACAAGTGCTGCCAGAATATAGGGTCAATTTTCTGGATGTTGATAGAGGTGGATCTTCACCAGTGTTTGAAGAACAACAAGGGGATGCCATTTTAGATTTGGTTTTGTGAGCAGTGAGACCTCGTAGAAGATGTGTAGGGGAAACCTTGGTCGAGTGATCATGAACTAATTCAGTTTCAAACTAGATGGAGGATAAACAAATAGATTGGATTAGGGTTTTTGACTTCAATGGGCTAACTTTAAAGAGTTAAGAAAATTAGTCAGGGGGTAGATTGGATGCAGACTTGTGGATCTAATGCGGAGGAGGCTCTGAGATTACTTTGTCTAAGCTGCAGAAACTATCGGAAGCCTGCATCCCAGAAAGGGGAAAGCATAGGCAGGGTTGTAGACCAGCTGGATGAGCAAGATCTCAGGGGTGATTAAGAAAAGGAAAGCTAAAGGGTGGAAGAGGTGGGATAGTAAGGAAGCTACTTGTGAGGTCGGACTGTAGGATAAGTGAGGAAGGCCAAAGCCATGTAGAGTTGAACCTTGCAAGGAATTAAAAACATAGTAAAAGTTTATGCCCACATAAAGAGAAACAAGAAGAGAAGTGGGACCGCTATACACTGAGGATGGAATGGAGCTTAGATAACCTAGGCATGGCCCAATATCTATATAGACTACTGCTCAGTCTTTAATAAGGCTAATGAAGAGCTTAGGCGATATGAAGGTGTAATGGGAAGAGGATATGGAGGTAGATATTACCGCATCAGAGTTGAATCAAACTGAACGCATTGATGGGACAAAATCAGAGGGCCCGGACATCTCCATCCAGAATATTAAAGGAACTGCGCATGAAATTGCGAGGCCGTTAGGAAGAATTTTTAATGAACTGGTAAACTCGGGGGTTGTACTGTACGACTTGGAATTGCTAACGTAGTTCCTGTCTTCAAGAAAGGAAAAAAAGTGATCCGAGAAACTATAGGCCTGATAGTTTGACGTCTGTAGTATGTAAGGCTTGGAAAAAATATTGAAGGAGAAAGTAGTAAAGGACATTGAGGTCAATGGTAAACTGGACAAATTACAACACGATTTACTAGAGGTAGATCGTGCCAACCAACTGATCTCCTCTTTGAGAAGGTGATGGATTGTTTAGACAAAGGAAATGTGTAGATCTAATTTACCTCGATTTCAGTAACATTTGACACGGTTCACAGGGGATATTGTTAGTTAAATTGGAAAGATGGGGATGAATATTGAATGAAAGGTGGATTAGGAATTGGTTAAAGGGGAGACTCCAACGGGTCGTACTGAAGGTGAACTGTTCAGGCTGAGGAGGTTACTAGTGGAGTTCTCAAGGATCAGTTTGGGACCAATCTTATTTAACCTTTTATTACTGACCTTGCACAAAAGAGGCAGGAATGTGCTAATAAGTTTGCGGATGATACAAAGCTGGGGGTAGCTACACAGAAGAAGACCGGGATACCGTACAGGAAGATTGGATGACCTTGTAAACTGGGAGTATAGTAATAGGATGAAATTTAATGTGAAAGTGCAAGTCATGCACTTAGGATTAATAATAAGATGTAGATATACATTGGGGACCATCGATTGGAAACAAAGAGAGGAGAGGGACCTTGGGGTATTGGTTGATCGCAGGACGAGTATGAGCCGCCAATGCGATATGGCTGTTAAAAAAGCAAATGCGGTTTAGGTGCATCAGGTGAGGTATTTCCAGCAAAGATAAGGAGGTGTTATACTGTTGTATAAGGGCCTGGTGAGACCACCTGGATTACTGTGTGCAGTTCCGGTCTCCATGTTTAAGAAGGATGAATTCAAACTGGAACAGGTTCAGAGACGGGCTACTAGGAGTCCGAGGATGAACCTGCTTATGAAAGGAGACTCAAGAGCTTGGCTTGTTTAGCCTAGCCAAAAGAAGACTCGGGGGGATATGCTTGTTCTATATAAATATATCAGGGGGATTAACATTAGGAGGGAGAGGAAATTATTTAAGCTTAGTACTAATGTAGACACAAGGTCAAATGGTACAAACTGGACACTAGGGAGTCAGACTTGAATTAGCAAAGGTTTCTAACTAGTAGAGGAGTGAAGTTCTGAAACAGCCTTCCAAGGAGAGTAGTGGGGGCAAAGACATATCTGGCTTTAAGACTAAGCTTGATAAGTTTATGGAAGGGATGATTATGATAGATAGTTTAATTTTGGCAATTGTTCTGGATTATCAGCAGATAGGTCTGCTCAATGGTCTGCGATGGATGTTGGGTGGGATGGGATCAGAGTGACTGCAGAGAATTATTTCCTGAGTGCTGGCTGGGGAGCCTTGCCCACATGCTCAGGGTTTAGCTGATCGCCATATTTGGGGTCGGGAAGGAATTTTCCTCCAGGCAGATGATTGGCAGAGCTCTGCCGAGTTTTTCGCCTTCCCCTGCAGCGTGGGGCATGGCTCACTTGCTGTGGATTCCCTGCTTGAGGTCTTCAAACCACAATTTGAGGACTTCAATAACTCGGACATAGGTTGGGGTTTTTATAGAAGTGGATGGGTAGGGTTCTGTGGCCTGCTTTGTGCAGGAGGTCAGACTAGATGATCATATTGGTCCCTTCTGACCTATGAGTCTATGACTATTTAGGTGCCTAATTCCCAAATGATTTGAACTGGAGTTGGGCCCTAAATCCCTTTGAGAATCTGGGCCTATCTACCTATGTTGCTCCTAACTCATCCTCCTTTGTCAAACTTCACATTGTCCCTCCTCTCTGATACTGTCTCCTGACTTATTCCACCCATTCATCAACATCTCACATGATCACCTCCATGCCTTCTTCCATGTGCTCTTCCAGAAGGACCTTTGTCCGCATTTAGTCCTCCTTAATGACCCACTTCTGCTGTGCTGTTTGCTATGAATCAAATGAACGTGTACCTAAATTGCCTTTTGCTGAGTTTCTTCCCCTAATCTGTGCCTACTACTTTGCCTGCCTTGGAGCAAGAGCTATCCTTTTTTGAATGTTAAGTGCCTTACATGTCATGCGTGATATGGTAAACAGCTAGAGAAGAAGGTGGCTTGAGCATGTTTCCTCTGTGAGGAAATTACAGTAAGTCAGTTCCAGCCCCAGGGGTCTTCAAAATTAAAAACACAATACAATAGGTGGCTGAAACAAACGAATGGAAGGGAGGATGTGATAACAGTAAAATTAAAATGTTTTCGCATAGACCACATGTGCACACGGTGTAAAACTGCTAAGTATGTAGGACTCTGTCAGTAAAGCATGAGCCATGTTCTGGTTTAGGCTGGTTTAGGTTGTCCCTCCCCAGGGAACTGCAGGTTACAAATTGTCCATTAAGGCTCCCCCCACAGGCTCCTGCAGTTTGAACCAGAGGGGTTTTAGAGAGCAGGAGTGTGGTCCCAATCTGCATGCTTTAGGATGTTTAGCATCCTCCGATTTAGCCTCAGCCCATCGCCCATCCATTTTTCACTCTGATGCTAATGTTACTGGCCCAGGTGGGAGACAGCAGGCCCACAGTGGTATTGCTGCTTTTATAATGTGTGCCCTTTTTGAAGGGCAATTATGCCAGCTCCGTGCTATGAGTCAGTACATGGGTGTGTGCGATACCAAAGCTTCATTTCTCAGATGCTGTGAATCACTGTATTTCTGTCAGTTTGCTTGTGCAGCTCTTTCCTGTGCAGAAGAGCTTGCTAAGAAACAGAACTGGGTGCAGGGTTTTCAAACCATTTGTTCTTTCTGGGTGGTTGTAATACTGTCCTTTTTCATAGAAAGAATGGCGAGTGTGCACCACACAGACTGAAGCAATGATGTTTACTGCAGGAAAAATGGGACTGTCACATCATCAGTAACAGCAAAAATCTATTCTTTCAAGCCTGTCTGCAAAGGGGCTGCTAACCAAGGAAGCCATAGTGCACAATCCTGGCCCTATCCCTGACATGCTATTATTTACTATTACTCTCTTTCAGTCACCATAAATCTGAGCAGAAATGACTTAGTTAGGAAATAATTAGGTTGGGATTATTGCATATGCAATTTTTGCTGGGGCTTATAAATGTGACATTCTCTGAAATATAGATTGCAAAAAGAAAAATGGAGCCTTTATTGAAATACTCCACAATTCCCTAATTACTCTTCTACACCAGTGGCCCTTAGTGGTGGATAACAACAATTAAGAAACATTCTCTGTTTTGCCCTTTCATCCCGCCAAACTTACATCCTCTTAGGGGACTCAATTTAACAGCAGCTGCAAAGTAAAAGACTTGAATGAAATTAGGGTGGCTTATGAGGCTGCATGTAGCATTACAACAAAGGGAGATAGCATGGTATATTCTCCTGGAGATTAATCCCCATTGCCTTGCGTTCTGTTACCATTAATCATAAATAGCGAGAGCTGACCAGTCATTTCTTAGCAAAATTTCTTTGGACATTGAAAAACAGCTACAGTCTCCAAGATGCATTGAATGTATTCTTTTTCTCTCTATCCCTCTTTCAAAGCCCCGCTGAAAAGCTGACTCCTGGGATATGTCAGAACAATTTTGGAGACTTTTAATAGAGGGTCTGAAGAGGAATAAGAGTCTTAAGATTTTTTTTTAAGTTATCCTTTATTTGGATGACATCTAGACCCTCATAACAGGAAAAGGTTTTGTTTGTTGGTTTTTAAATTGGCCCCTTACCTCCCTAGCTCCCAGACTAACTCATCTTGTGCTGTCTATTATCATCGGACAGGTTCTCTCCCTAAATCCTGGGTCAGACCCAGCAGCCATGGACAGATTTTATGTTAATGTGTTAATGTTAATATCTCCATGGTGCTCTGTGCAGCAGTGGTGCTATATATAAATATATGCAAGGTGAGTGGAAGAAAAAGGTTCCTACTTTTTCAAGATTTGGACCGGGCATAAACCACCCAGATAGCCAGTCTTTCTTTCTTAAGTCTTCCTGATATTTTCTTTGTCTTGCATTAATACACTAAGGGAAAGCAGTAAATAGATATTTAAAACTGGTTCCTCTGTAACTCTCCCCTCCTTTTCATCATGATGACCCTTGTTAGTTACGCTGTGTTTAACATCCTCCTCTTCACCCCTACCCCATCGCTTTGAAATATTACCTACTGGGATCTGGGAATAAAACATGGAAAGTTTTCTGCTTTGACTTCTTGCCAAATCCATTAAAATATTCTCTGCACTGTCACAGCTTGTGCCACCTCCCAGGGGAGTTGGTTTAAAAGTAAATTACATGTAAGTGTTGGATGAAAGGAACTTCATTACCCAATTCTTCCTACACCAGCATTTCTTAAATTGCTTACTAGCGACAGAAGACAATTAGAGGTGTTTGAACTGAGAGGTAAAACGTATCTGTCGTTCCCAGTAAATAGCGATTACTTTTTTTGATATGCAAATAAACTCACTTGCTAAACTCGTTGGTGGAAAAATCTGCCATATTTACTATGGTCCCATATGCAGTGAAGTGCTGAGCATGTCCTGGAAAGGGCTGAGCACCCTTAATTACCACTTATGTCAACGGGAGTTGAATTCATTAAGCACCTCGCAGGGTCAAGTCCCATATGCTGACTTGGCTTTGTGAAAAGTAAAGGTGGGTATGGGGGTGGGTGTGTGTGGGGGTGGCCTGGGGGAAAAAGGAGGAAATAAAAATTGGAAAATGCCATTCTTTGGTCTGTCACTGCCCATAATTGGGCATAATGCTTTCACCCGCATCCTCCAGTACAAATTTCAAAAGCTTCTTTGAACCTGATCCAAAGTCCACTGAAGTCAGTGGGAGTGTTTCCCCCTAACTTCAATGGGACTTGGCTCGTCGGTAAATTCTTTGGGGGCAGCACTGAGAACAATGGAGCCCTGACCCTAGTTGGGGCCTCTGGGTGCTATGATAGTATAAATATTACATAGTGATGATAATGATAAATGTTCATTTGAAATAGCTTTCATTAGCAGTCGGAGAGAAGTGAGCAGGAGGGACACAGGTCTACACATAAGCATGTTAGCCTGGGGTCTGGACACTTCTTAGCAATAAGTCTTACCTGGTTTATTGCCTTTTGCTTCCAGTCATCAAGAAGGGTCTGATCCCATCCTCAGACAAAATATTCACAGTTACAAGGTTAGTGCCACTTCTTTGCTGCTGATTGGAAAACCAAATAATTTGAATAAAAGAAAAAATTAAAATTCAGTCTAATAATATAATTTGTGAGATACAAGATGGACTATCACCCATTAGTGGCACGTTTGCAATCTTCATCTCTCCTTGTACATGGACTGTACGTTGAGATGGCCACCTTAAAACAGTTAGCAAGGAAAAGATGTTGAAAAATGTGCTGCACTCAAGGAAGTTACAACATTGCAGGAAAGAAAAGAAGGGTAGGCTTCTGACATGGGGCAGGCAGGACAAAGAGTCAAGAGACTCTCAGGATCTATTCTGGGCTCTGTCGGTCTACCTGTATAACCTCAGAAAGTAATTTGGGACTCAGTTCAGCAGAGCACTTAACCATGTAATTAAGTGCTCTGTTGAAGAGAGATGGACTTATGCATATGAGTAAATGCTTTACTGAATCTGAGCCATAAATTTCTCTGCATCTCCTTTCTTCATTAGTAAAATGGGAACAAGAATACCTATCTTATAGGGATGATGGGAGGCTAAATTCACTGATGTTTGTAAAGCACTTTGAGATGTTTTCCCATAACCCTTCCCTTGAAACAACTATTACATTATATTTTATCACAGTTGAATACAAAACAAACACTTGTTGAGTTTTTAAAATGAATTCACTTGACAACTCTGCCACTGCCCCTCCGTAAAGACAAGCTGCTCCTTGTATGTGCCATTCCTTGGAATTTTTCCTTGCTGCTGTGGTTTTATGCTGCTGCAAAGGTGAACCTTGCTTGTAGCTCAAACCAGCATTTGAACTGAGAATATACATCTCCATTTAGAAACAATCTATCCTGTTATGTATGCATTAGACTGCAGTGTCTGGCATGGAAGTAAAAGGGGAGGGTAGAGGGAGTATGAATAAAGCTAATTTAGATAAAAAGCTATTTGTAAAATCTAAAACTTCCAAGTACAATGAGTGAAAATCTTGAACATGGTGATTATGCTGAATGTGTTCACTGAAGTATGTTAAACAATAGCTTGATTAATTCCAATATCGTGCAACTTTTGATTTAAAGAATTAATAGTTGGCAAGAGAATATTGAGGGGTGTTCAGTTTGCATTTTCTTGGTAATATTTGCCCAAGACTTGCATAGAAGATAACTAAACACCGAGAACCACCATCAAATTCAGCAAAGAGTCCTGTGGCACCTTATAGACTAACAGACATATAGGAGCATGAGCTTTCATGGGTGAATACCCCCTTTGTTGGATGCTACGAAGTGGGTATTCACCCACGAAAGCTCATGCTCCTATATGTCTGTTAGTCTATAAGGTGCCACAGGACTCTTTGCTGCTTTTACAGATCCTGACTAACATGGCTACCCCTCTGATACTTGACATCAAATTTAGTGTAGCCTTAATATCAGATTTTATTGTCTGGATCCCCAAGAACACTCAAATAAACAAAGGAGGAAGAGTGAGATAATTTATAAAGATTCGTATCCATATTGCACATAAAGACGACTATTCTTTTCTTTTTTTGCATCTTGGAATTGACCCAACTCATGATTTTTGCTAGATGTGGGTGAATGAGAAATCTGTTGATTCCATGGATTGAGCAGAGTTCCTGAATTCTAATCTTGGTACTGCTACTCACTTCTGCTGTGATGTTAGGGGAGTTCCAATTTCTCCATGCCTCAGTTTCCCCATTTGTAAAATAGGGATAGCACTTAGAAATGTGCAAATGCCTGATTTTTTTTCATCCAGTTTGCTGGTTGTTCCAAACCATTGACAAAATTGTTTTGGGTCAACCTGAAACTAAAATATTTTTGATGAACTGAAAAGTCAAAACACTCACTGCAGGTTGACTGAAATGTTTTGCTCAACCTGAAGTTAAATGTTTTCTTTGATTCTTTTTGAGTGTTTTTTTAACTTTTAAAAAGTAACAAAATTGAAGTAAATTTCAAAATGAAAAATAATTTCAAATAAAAATCAAAATGTTTTATTTTGAAAATGTTGAAAGAAAACATTTAAGTGTCGCATGTATTCTTTTGCGGGGGAGGGAAAAGATGGGGATTCACTGAAACAGTTCAGAAGATTTATGAAATGATTTGGTTGACCCAAATCTGCACTTTTCAGCCAACTCCTCATCCCCACCGCCCCCAAAGAACTTTGGCTGAAAAATTTTGCCCAGCTGTAGCAGTAGTAATTACCAACCCAACAGTAGTGTTCGGTAGAGTAACACGGTGTCTGGCCTTTGACGATGCAGAGTATTAGGCATGTGGTCAATACAATTATTAGGGGCTGAAAATGGCAGGGATTACAACAGAGGCACTAAAATAACCCTCTAAGAGGCACATTTAATTAATCTTCCTTTCGTTCATTTCTCACTTTTTTCTTGTATTTTTTTTCTAATTGTGTATATTAAGTTTTGAATTTCCTGACTTCTTTATAGTATCCACCATCCAGTTGCATTTCCTTTAGCTTTATTTTTAATACCAAGTGACTAGCACTGAGTAAGTATCAGGCCATGGGTTCAAGTATAAGAGGGTCATGCACACCTGTGTGAATATGCGCACACATACCTGTCAAGGTGCCCTGTGGTGCTCAAACTGCTATTGCACAAACCAGAAGTGAGATAGATGTACGAGACGTGATAGGAAATAGAGCTTGGTGAAGAATTGATTTTTTTGATTCAGTGGCCGAACAAAAAAACAAAACAACAGAATTCCCACATTTTCATTTAGGTTCAACTTGAAGCAACAATTTTTCTCACCTAAATAAAAAAAAAATGTTCTGGGTTGAACAAAAGGCTTTGCTTTCTGTTTTTTAAAAACTCTCTTTTTATGTGTTTTAGGATTAAGTATAGAAAATTTCAAAACAAAATGGCATTTTGAAACTGTAAGAGGGTTGGGCACCTCTTGAGCACCCTCTTGTGGCCAGAGGTCACTCAGGGACGTCCCTACCTCTGTTTCCCACGCTTCAGGGCTGCTTACATAGATACTCTGTGTGCTTTTTTCAATGATCAAAACACCCTCCTTGGGGTCTGGGTTTATTCACAGAAAACAAACACAAAATAAAACTCAAAGTCCCAAATTAAAGTCCGACAAAGAAATGTTTGTCTTCCTATTTCCAGGCCTCCCTGCCAGGGGGAGCTTTACAGTCCCTTCAGTTTGTCCCCCTGCTTGCTCAGGGGCATGTGTGGTGTGTGTGTTGTTTTATTTATTTATTTTTTTTGCAGTCAAAACATAACTTCCCTGCCTGCAGAGCTTTTACACTCTTTCCCTTGCTTGATCATGGTCTCTCTTATCTTAACAGACTACTCCCAGCTCTCCCAGCTTCTACCCTTCTTAAGGCGCGTTTACACAACCAAAAAAAAAAAAAAAAATTCCCTAACCAAAAACCTGTGGTAGTTAGTCTCAGAGCCCGGGTCAACAGACTCTGGCTTATGGGGCTCCCACTATGCTAGCAAAAAGTCATGTAGATGGTCTGGCTTGCTCTGGATAGGGTGACCAGACAGCAAACGTGAAAAATTGGTACGGGAGTGGAGGGTAATAGGAGCATATATAAGAAAAAGACCCAAACATCGGGACTGTCCCTATAAAATCGGGACATCTGGTCACCCTAGCTTTGGAGCTTGGGCATTGAAGCTCCCTGGGCTAGAATGTATATTTTTAGCACTGCAGTGCAAGCCTTGTGAGCCCAAGTCTGCTGTGTTTTTTTTGCTGTGTAGACATCCCTTTAGCCCCAAATCCCAGGACTGTTTTGAAGCCTGATCATGCCTAGCCATTTCTACTCTTGCTGGGCATCCCCCCTTACTGCAACTTCCATTGCTCTTTACTTGATCCCTCTCAGGTGTTCTTTCAGTCATCAGGGCTAGGTAGCCTCAGGCCCTCCAGCCCTCAGAGGCAAGCCATTCTGTAAATAAAAAGTTGAAAAGTTTTTTCATTTTGAAAATGTTCATATGAAACATTTTGATTTTTCAGAATTCCTCCCTTCCCCTCCTTTTTTTTGTCTAGAATTATTTGCTGAATTTGTACTGAATTCACGAACAGCTTTGGTCAACCTGTAACTGCATTTTTATTTTTGAGAATAAACCCTGTGGAAACATTTTTGTGATTTGATCCTTATCATACTGTGCCTTCATAAGAATATTCCTCCAATACGTGAATCCTTTCATGAATCAAACTTAAGATACTTTGAGTAGACTACAATTAATGTGTGTATCTTCTGTTGCTAAATGTCTACTGAAAGTACAAGTTTATCAGTTTTGAACTCGTATATCCTTGAATAAATTAATCACTGACTTTTTTTTTTGGCCCAGCAATAATTGAAAATGTGTAAAAAAATTTTATCTGTTTTCAATATTTTGCTGAATGTGTTTAGGGATCGACTACTACCATTGGCTAGAGCTAAGCAAAAGGCTTTGACACACCTTCTACCCACAACTACACCCTCTCTTCCTCTCTTATTCTTTCAGTCATAAGCATTTCTTCAACAGTCTGCCAGTCATCGGGCGTTTTTATGAAATGCACATATAGGAGAGCAGGATAATGAGAATAAATTCATTTTCACTTGTGGCGTGAACCTAGGATTTAGACGCAGGTCTTCAGAGATGAAAGGCCTTTGTGTTACCACTGTAACATAGGTTCCATTATAGTGTTGAAGGGGAAAGAATAAACCCTATTTTCCTAAATATATATATAAAAGCAAGTCTTGGACCCTTTTATCTGAACCCAACTTCCCCCATAATTTGGCAGTTTGGATGAAATAAATCCAGAATACAAACCAATCCCAGTTTTCATTTTGCAAACCCAACACCTAGACTCCTTGGTCTATTGAGAGCAAAGCTGGGCAAATACTGCAAAGAGTGTTCTGCAAATATCTATTTGAATCTTTAAATTGATGCACGTGTGTGTGTGTGTGTGTGCGTGTCTGTGGCCCTTTTTGTTTTGCTTTCCACAAAGATTTTAGTGTTTTGTGGACAAAGAGTGACTTTTAAGCCAGTACTGGAGATAGGGTGACCAGACAGCAAGTGTGAAAAATCGAGAAATGAGGGTGGAGAGTAATAGGATCCTATATAAGAAAAAGACTCAAAAATCAGGACTGTCCCTATAAAATCGGGACATCTGGTCACCCTAACTGGAGAATATTCATGAAAGGTGAATGTTAAATTCATAAATGCAAACATTTGCACCAGAAACTTGAGTTAGGATAAGCCAGTCAGGAAATAGAAAGCTACCAACTGACTTAATGATTTGTCAAAACTAACCCATAGCTTGATATTTTGGCTACCAAATATATACAATGAACTGCTCATCATGACCGATCTACAGTCCAGGAACTAGGAGTAGCAATTACCCAGTGATAATTCCCTGAAGTGCATGTAGCTATGAAATGGCAATGCCTATTTTTTATTGTAGACTTCACCTTTAATTACATTTCAAAAAATGTTTTCTGCTTGCAGAGTTCAGCAGCCATTTTGAAGAGAATTGCTGCAGCCTGTTATGGAGGAGACACACATGCTGTCTTGGGGAGACTTGACTTTTGTTCTTTCTGGTTGGTTGTTTCTCTAGTCAAAAAGCCATATTCCACATCAATTTTATGTAATGAAGATGTACAAATTTAGCATCATGCATATGCTGGAGAAAATTGTTAACTGCTTGAATAAAATTCCTGAACAGCACGAAAGGCTAAACATTAGGTTCTGCACATTGCACACAACCCTGAGTAAGGCTATGTCTACACCGCATAGCACTGGCGGTGGTATGTAGGGTACAGGTAGCTACACCCCGCTGTGTCTACACTGCAGTGTGGTGGCACATCAGTGACAGGCTCTGGAAGGGGAAGGCAGCAGAGAGAGGCTCCAGCAGTGGGGATCTGCTGAAGTCTTTCCCTGCTGCTTCCCCCCTGCCAGAGCCTTTCGCTACTGCTGGAGTCTTTCCCTGCAGGGAGGAAAGGCTCCAGCAGCTCAGCTACCTGTAGTGGGGAAAGGCTCCAGCAGCGGGGAGCTGCTGGAGCCTTTCCCTGTTGCCTTTCCCCATTGCTAGAGCCTTTCCTCACTGCTGGAGCCTTTCCTGGGCAGGGTGGTGGTAAGATTCCAGCAGCAGGACACTACACTGAAAATAGCAGTGTAGCCTGGGGAGGCAGTGTTTGGATATGTAGGGATCAGTATAGGGTTTATACAGGGCTGTCCTTAGGATTTATGGTGCCCTAGGCGGGATTATTAAACTGGTGCCCCTGTGCCTGTCTTGCTCTTAGCAACACAAACATAAACTTACACTATTGGAAAACTTGCCACATGCATGTTATTAAAACCAGTTTAACTTAGTTAAGCACACTGTAATGCTGATGGACTAGCACTAAAGAAGTAGCACTATAGAAAAAATTTCTGATTTGACAGAATGATGCAAATAATATAATTTTTTTTAATTTGTCAACATTTTATTGGAAATTTATATGAAGAGTATTGAAACAAGGATTTTGTTTTTAATTAAAAGCAATCTTTCTGGCTTTTTTGGCTGCAAAATCAGTAATAATGTCATCGTATGACAAAGACAAAGTGATGTCTTGTTTGATTGCAAGAATAGCAAGACCAGTCAAGTGTTCCTGACTCCTTGTAGAGCGGAGATAGTTTTAATGAGCTTTAGTTTTGAGAAACTCCGTTCTCCTGATGCTACTGTTACAGGAATTGTCAGTAGAATACAAGTGGGCAATGTACACATTAGGATATATGTCAACAAGTTTTGCTAGTATGAGTAAACTGTACAAGTGTCCATCATCGATTTTGCAATGTGGCATCATTGATGGCACAGTGTACTCAATTCTTCATACAGTTCAAGTTCCATTTAAAGTCAAAACGATAGCCATGCATGGCTTCAGGAGGCTCTCTAGGTCAGGGTCCCCAATTGCAAAAACGTGCCCGAGGGTGCCATGGCACCCACAGGGGCCTCTCAGTGCACCTGCCGTACTTACTGACCGGCTGATGCAACATCCGCCGAAATGCCACGGATTCTGCATTTCGTGCTAGCGACCGCCCCCCGGGTGACGCCACTTGCTGCCAATAAGCAGCGTTATCAGAGGCGTCGCTGCTGAATGCCGCCGATTCCCGGCTTTCGGCGGATGCTCGGTCCACTGCCACAATCCTTCGTCTGGTGGACTTTACCGACGAAAAAGGTTGGGACCACTGCTCTAGATTCTTGCACTTGTCATTTAGTGCTCTTGTTTTCCTATGTCGTGAATTTATAGTCCTGCCCTCAGCCCACCTATCTCAGCTGAGTGAATGGAACCCCAGGCCGACAGTGGGTTGAGTGGCTCAGCCCAGCGGTATCAGCTGCTGGCCTGCTCAAGCCCCCTGCCAGGCCTGAGGTTCCTTGGGGGTCCCAGGCAGCAGTGAGTGGCTGAGTGGGGCCGGTGGTGGGACCTCGGGGGCAATGGGCAGCAGCCAGAAGCCCCAGAGCAAGTGGCAGCTAGCGCTCGCCCACCGCTGCCATGCCATAAAAGTCAGCTCGTATGCCACCTTTGGCACATGTGCCGATAGGTTGCCACCCTGCTGTATTACACTAGTAAGGCAATGAGCATATTACAGTTGTTGGAGGGCTCTATTTAGCAGTAAAAGGGCTAGAGGAAAGTCAGTCAACATTTTTTGTTCTCTGATGAAAACTGGCCCACTCCTTCCCAGACCAAATTGTCACAAATTAAATTGTCAACAATTTAATTTTTCTGTTTTTGGCTAAAGATACTGATTAAAAAAAAATTGAATTGATTCAGGATTGTAGCAAGCATCTTTGCGTGAACAAATTTGTTAAATGGCAAATCTAAATGGCGTGCAGTCTGCTTTCATGCTTGGCTCACCCCCGACTTACCGGTCACAGCCGCAGTAGAGGAGGAGATAGCGTGAGAACTGCAGACCCCAAAAAATCACCTCTTGGGGTGCAGAGTGGCAACAGCCAGCAGCAAACCCCTACAGGTCCGGATCGCACGCCAATGGGCACCACCACCAGACAACAGGCCGTGGCGTGAAGTTGACAAGCATTCTGCATTCTTCAGTGACAGGGCACCCATGGAGCCACGAGCAGCATTATCCATGCCCTTGCAGCTCCCCCCAGCATGAGCATGGAAGCTGCCAGGCCCGGGTTAGAGACACGCTTCCCCAGCTAGGGTGACCAGACTCCAGTGTCCTGATTTTGTATAGGCTAGTCTGCGATATTGGGGCTTTGTACTTATCTAGGTACATGACCTCCACTCATAGGGGTGACCAGACAGAATGGGGTGAAAAATCGGCGGGGATGGGGGGGGGGAATAGGAGCTTATATAAGAAAAAGACCCAAAAATCGGGACTGTCCCTATAAAATTGGGACATCTGGTCACCCTACAGGTGAGTCCCTTCCCCCACCCCTTCCCAGAGACCCCAGCAGCCAATTCCTTCCCTCAGACTGTGCTGTATTCACTCTCTCTAGGACCCAGCAGCCCTGCTCTTACATGCTGCACTGCTTCCCACCTGTCTGGGCTCTCAGCAAAGCAGTGCCCCCAGACCTAGTGGTGCCCTAGGTGGCTGCCTGTTCTGCCTATGGCTAAGGACGGCCCTGGTTTTATACCCTCTGGGTTCAGGCATGGCTTTACTCTGCTCTCCTAAGCAGTGCCTCACCATCTACACTGCTATTTATACCTGTGCTAAGGGGGTGTGCAGAGTATGTATTCTACATGCTGCCATGAGCAGCGTGCATTGTAGACATACCCTAAGAAGCGATGCATAGCAGTAAGCCTCTGGGGCAGACTGGGAAGGGGTTATGTCTCTCTGAGTGCCCTGGCAAACCTGGAGAGCACTTCTGCTGCTGCATATTATCCTGGCGGATGCAGCACACTCCATTATTGGGGTGCTGGACCTGCTATGAATTTGCTGCCAATTGTTTGCTCAGCTGTGCATGGAAAAATCCTGCTGAAAGACTGTTCTGTTATGCCCAATTGCTCTGCCTGGTTGAGTATTCCTTCCCCTTTTCCCACCACAAAGCGCACACATATATAAAAACACTAACTTTCTAGAGGGTGGCAGGATTGGTTTTAAAAGAAAAATAAAACAGCAGAAGTATAATTAACAATGAACTGGCTGGATCTTTGTGTTTGAAAGGCTTCTAGTGGAATCTAATTAATCCCATTGTTGATGCTGATGTGGTTCTTTTTCAAGACTTAAAATTTGATGCTCCAAGCAAATTTCTCTTGATCTTTAGCTCTGAGAAGATTATTGATGTTTTTATCAATGTATCTGGATGCCTGTGGCTCATGTTTAGAGTGGGGCTGGGCTAAATGGGAGGTCACCAAGAATACCATGCTTTTGTGTTGGGAGGAAAAGAGAGCTGGGATGCTGGGAGGGGTCTGTTACTAGTGGCCGACAGGAGCTCAGCAGGGATCCTGCTGGCTCTGTCTAAGGGAAATTTTTGTTGGGGTTAATCTACTAATGCTGCAACCTAGGGGCCATGAAAGTGGTGAAAAACTCAATAGAGCATATGCCAGCCCTGTGGCCCAGTTTTGTCAACAGCCCAAGTCCTCCCCCATCCATTGGCGTGAAGACCCCCTGCGGTGCTTCCCTTAGAAGATAAACTGCGGGAGACCAATCTGCCCCCATTTCTGGTTGTTATGTTTCCTGTCACCTCCCTTGCTACTGATGAAAATGTTTTGACCCCTGCCCAGTAATAATCAGTGCCCTGATCTGCCCACCTAAATAGCTAAACCTTTTCTACACCCACCTAATAACGTGTCCTTGACCCTCCTCCTTGCCAAAATAGCCTTCTTCCAGATGTGCCCTGCAGATTTTAGGCAGCTGCCCAATAGGCCTTATTTTGCCGAGGGCCCATGAAAACCTTGTGAAGTCTCTGCTCAGCTGGATAACACGAAGGACACAGACATGGTGAATCCAGCCACCAGCCTGGGCCTGATGGAATCCACTGATTCGTTAAATCAGCTCTTTCATCTGACTACTAGTTGTAAGATGCCACCCTCCTTGGATGTTTGAAGAAAAATCTTGACCCCTCATGCTGTACAACCTGGGAGCAGGGAGCTTTCATTGGAGTGGCTAGGGGAAGTGGACTAGGTAAGGCCAGCTTAGAAACCGAGTGAGTAAGGCAGTAGTATGCATTAGAGACAGCATGACTGTCAGAAAGATCTGGAATGCAACTGCTAAAAGGAATAGCTGAGAAGGCATTTGTGTTTCCCCAGCTGGGCTCTAGCTAGCCTAGCACTAATTCAAAGCAAGATTTCAGTGAAATGAAAAGTGTGCTCAGGTCTGTAGACTCTATGAGCCTTCATAATAGGAAACGGTGAAAGAGCAACATTGAACTTTCTGGCAAGACCGTGACTGCAGGGCAGGAACTTCTGGAATCTATTCCTGACTTCTCCCTTGACTTACTGTGTGACTTTAGAGCGAGTCACATTGCCTTTTTGTGCCTCAGTTTCCCTATCTGTAAAATGGGGATAATACTTATTGATTAGTTAACACTTTGTAGATATAAAGCATTTACAGTGTGTGTGTGTGTTTGTGTACACACACACAAAGTAATTATTAGATACTTTTTAAAAAGCCCTCCATCCATCCATAGTTGCAAAATCTTTCTTGCAAGGTCACAGCCTGTTCATTACGCAAGTAGATGTCACTTGTCTGCACTCTCACCTTGTGGTTGGGGAGTTTGAATCCTGCAGACAGACATGAGTAGTGGATCCCAGATGTTTACTACCCTGGAAAATGTATCACCCGGAATTTGCCAGCCATTTGACTGCCAAAAACAGGTTGCAAGGGCTCTACCTGGCATCTCTTTGTTGCCTAAATGAAAGGGTAAATGATGAAATGCTCTGGTTTTTGTCTGTTGTTTTTAGAGGATTGTCTCTTCTCTTGTTCCATTTCTAGAGGTGTGTTCTCCCATGCTCTGTTCCATCACGTGGTGCCGGTCACTCAGCTCTCTTCTGTACTTTCTCCAGGCAGAACCATGTAATGGATTGCAGGATAGTCGTAGGTATATCCTGGAGGGCATTGTTCTTAAACGGCTTAATTGCTGTTCATTGGCTAAGTGATCAAAGATGTGACCGGTATTACAAGGTTGGGGCACTCTGAGAAATTTACTTCTTTCATTATATTGTGGATTTCACCTGCCAAAAATAACCATTGGCCAAATTCTGCCTCAACTTTATACTGTCTGCAGCCGCCACTGGCTGCACATTCTGTCTCATATTACTCAGACACATATGAGGATTCTCTATTTCACTTCCACCCACCTTCACTATAAAGGGCCCCTGATCCTGGCCCCCTGATCCTTCCTTTTTTTTTTTTTTTTGGCTCTGCTGTTGCAGTACAAACAAGGCAGCCAAGAATTTTTCTGGTGTAGGGGTAATTCCCAGCAGATTTACTGCCAGTGCAAACTGCTTCTGCTTCCAGGCTTAGGGTGCATCCCTTCAGACATGGCCTTGGAGGGCACAGAGCTGGTATACACTCTGCTTCATCAGTTTCTGGCCAGTGGAGTGGTCCCTAGAGAAGTACAGCAGCTGGTGTAACTTAAAGCAGCTTTGTGCTGCTATAGGTTATATCAGACTGAGAATCAGGGGAGCAGAAATATGGTGGAGGACAACATTTCCCACCAGCTGGTGTCCTGCTCTGAATATACCTTGGCAAGACATGTACATGGCCTCACAGTTCATTTGGTCACAGAGTTATCTGCTCCATTGTTACAGAGGTTTGGGAATGGTCAAAAGAAGCTGGTGGCATCTGAACTTGGCCATTGACCAACCCTGGTATACAGCAGCAGGGTAATACTGTATGTGTCTCAAAACAGGAGAAGAGATGCACCAGCCTGAAACAGCTAAGTCTTGTCCCAGAGCTGGTAATGCATTTGGTATGAGGACAGAGGATTGAAGGAGCTCAGAGAATAAGGGCTTTTCTTGGAAAGGGTTGTTTCCTTCCAGTCAGTACAGAGCAGCACCAGTATCAGCCTGGCCCTTCCAGGGTTGTGGCTGCAGCTTGTGCTACCTGTAGAAGGAAGAGAAGAAGTGGTGGCGTGAAGAAGGAATGAGTTGGACATCCTGAGGGCCACATATGGGGCTGCTTTTCTGGAGTGGGGGAGAGAGAGAAACCACAGTAATGCCTGGGGAGGTGCAGTGCAGGATCTAAGGGAAAAGGCTTTCCCTTCCCACTGTTTCCAACCTCAGGTTTGTCTTGCTATCGACGGGGGTGGGGGCAGATCAGTATTTATAGTTCATCCTTCTTGCCAGAAAAGTCAGAGAGGTGGGATGTCAAACAGCTTTGCAGAAATGAATTGGTGGAGTGGGCAGAGCTAGAGGAGCTGCAGAGCTACTCTATGGATTGTTTTATCAAGTGTGCAAAGGGCTAACATCTGAAAATGCACCCAGAAGGTCAAAAGGCCACCGTGAATTCACAACATTTACACGATAAAGACAGCGGCTTTTTATGATTAATATACGGGCTGGCCGCCTTTATAGACTGTGTAAACACAGTGGTTTAACCCTTTATGGACCGTGGCTTTTTGCACTCCATCTGCCCCTTTTTAAGTTATTATTCATGATCCTAGACATATTGAAACATTCATATAGTGTCTAAATTTGTGCAGCATTGTATGGACAAGCTGTGTTCTCAATCCTGGAGATCTTGCAATCTACATAAGACAAGACAAATACACAAGACAGACAAAAGGCAGCAGTTCAGGAGAGGGATTCATTATTTATGAGAAGAAGGGACAAGGGACTGTTTTAAGAGATAGGATTCAAGGAAGGCTGCAGGGAAAAGAAAGATGGTGCTTGGTACATAAGATCCATCACTGGATTGGATTTTGGGCACAGAACTGTACGCTAACTCTAAGAGTTAATGTCTCCTGCGTCTCAAAAGGTTATAGCTAAGGGGGCTGCAAAGGTTTCAAAAGCCCAGCAAAAATTCGGTTTGCCATGAAAAAGCACCAATAAGTCAGTCTGAGGGAAGGTGGATATGTACCAGTTCTTTGCTGCCAGGCAGTTCAACTTTGTAGGTGAGCCTGTCCCTCTCAGAAATCATCCTGTTCTGGTAACATTGCCAAGGCAGAATGTGGGGGTGGGGTTGGATAGGACAGGGACCAGTATGCATTGCTCAATAGCATGACCTCTCTGGTTAACCAGGTGGTGATCTTTAAAAGCAGCAGAGAATCCTGTGGCACCTTATAGACTAACAGACGTTTTGGAGCATGAGTTTTCGTGGGTGAATACCCACTTCGTCAGAGCAGGGTTATGGAAATTTCCAGGGGCAGGTATATATATATGCAGCAAGCAAGCTAGAGATAATGAGGTTAGTTCAATCAGGGAGGATGAGCCCTGTTCTAGCAGTTGAGGTGTGAAACCAAGGAGGAGAAACTGTTCTGTAATTGGCCAGCCATTCACAGTCTTTGTTTAGTCCAGAGCTGATGGTGTCAAATTGCAGATGACTGAAACTCAGCAGTTTCTCTTTGAAGTCGGGTCTCGAGTTTTTTTGCTGCAGGATGGCCACCTTAAGGTCTGCTATAGTGTGGCCGAGAGGTTGAAGTGCTCTCCTACAGTTTTGTATATTGCCATTCTGATACTTTTGTGTCCATTTATCTTTTCCGTAGTGACTGTCCAGTTTGGCCGATGTACATAGCAGAGGGCATTGCTGGCATATGATGGCATATATTACATTGGTGGATTGCAGGTGAATGAACCGTGATGGGATGGCTGATCTGGTAGGTCCTGTGATGGTGTCATTGGTGTAGATATGTGGCAGAGTTGGCATCGAGGTTTGTTGCATGGATTGGTTCCTAAACTAAAGTTAAATGGACGGTGTTGTAGTGCTGGTGAAATACGTTTCAGGTTGGCAGGTTGTCCGTGGGCAAGGATTGGCCTGCCACCAAGACTCGTGGAAAGTGGGATCATTTGTCCAGGATGGGTTGTAGATCCCTGATGGATGCGTTGGGGGGTTTTAGCTGGGGGCGGTATGTGAGCCAGTGGAGTCCTGTTGGTTTCTTTCTGGGTTGTCTTGCAGAGGAGGCTTCTGGGTACACGTCTGCCTCTGTTGATCTGTTTCCTAATTCCTCGTGCAGTATGGTAAGTGTTGAGAATGCTTGGTGGAGATTTTGTAGGTGTTGGTCTCTGTCTGAAGGGTTAGAGCAGATGCGGTTGTACTTCAGTGCTTGGCTGTAGACAATGGATTGTGTGATGTGCCTGGGATGGAAGCTGGAGGCATGAAGGTAGGCATAGCGGTCGGTAGGTGTCCCCTTGCTCAGGATGTCGAACCTGAGCAAGGGGACAGGCAGCCGGAAAGACACCAAGATGCGGATCCGAGCTTTCCCCATGACCATGGATGAGAAATATGTAAACAGCATCTGGGATCTCCTGAAAAATGCGATCCAAGAGATCCAGCGTAAGAATAACAGTGGTCTCAGCTTTGAGGAACTGTATAGGAATGCATATACTATGGTGTTACATAAGCATGGAGAAAAATTGTACACTGGACTACGAGAAGTTGTCACTGAGATCTCATAAACAAGGTATCTAACTAAATTAAATTTTAAATCAGTGTCTTTCTTACTGATATGTAAGATGAACACTATAATTGTGGTTTGTGACAAGAATCCAAATTTTGATACATTAGTTTTAAAACAATGTTTTTACTCATACACCGTACCAGTTTAGAATTACTGTCAAGCATAAGATGATCTTATGTTAGAGGTACTATTTATGTTTAAACTAATGAATAATGAAATGTGCAAATTTAAATGTTTATGAATATGTGAATCAAGAAACCATGCCTCCAGCTTCCATCCCAGGCACATCGCACAATCCATTGGAAAGTTGGCGAATGCATGAAGTGTTGTGGGAAATGCTGCCAGGATTTTCTCTTTCAACCATCCGAGTCCCTGGGTGGAAATGGTGACATTTGGGCCGAGTTCAGACATGAAGATCAGCTTGTCACACATCATAATGAGAACAGGTCCTGCTCCTTTTGACTTCATTGGGGCTAGGCTTGGCTGTTCGGCACTCTCGCAGCAGGTTACATGTTCAACATGCAGTATAAGCATTATTCCTCACAACAGCCCTGATGGATAATAGGTGAATCAATAATGTGGTTAACCCAGCAATAGAGAGGATAAGGTTGGGATCTTCAAAGGCATCCAAGGAAGTTAAGCACCCAACTCCCATTGAATTGGGCACCTAATTCCCTCAGACAATTTTGAAAATCCCAGACTAAGTGATTTGGATAAGGCCACTCAACAAGCCAGTGTGAGAAAAATGGTTAAAATTCACAAGGGGCCTGACTCCTAGCCCTGTGCTCCTTCTACTAGACTGCACTGTTTCTCAGTGAATTAATGTAGTTGATTGCTTGGGTTTTTTTAAATGGTTTTTCTATACTCAGAATCTATTTAGGACTTACACTTGTAATGCCTTTTCCAGGAATTTATCCTACTTTTCAGGTACGCTTTCATGCCTTTATTTGACATTCCTTGCCATGGTTTTTAATGTTCAGAAGCTGACTGGTGATTTGTGTTTAAATAAACACCCTGCAAAAGATAAAACCTGTGCAATTAAGTGACTAATAAAATGAGCTCTTTAGAATTGATTAATAAGCAATATGGCCAGAGCATTTCCCTCAAATACAAAGAATACAAACAAAATACAAGAACCCAGACCATTGTATCCAATGGCACCTGCTGAGATGGAATTCAATTTGTTTCCATTGGGCTGTAACAAAAATCTTTTTTTTTTTTTAATCTGCTCCCTTGATCCTTTCCTAAAGAAATCCAATTTCACAAACGGTGCATAAGCAATTTAAGTCAATAAATATGTTCTTTTTTTGTAGTGTGTAATAATGGCTCCTCCAAGGAGCTACCCTGGCTTGCTAACTTGAGGTCCTGGATAACTAACAACTGCCCTACTTCAGGCAGGCAGATTTTTACATACCCAATTGTGTTGGCCTGCAGCTGAATCATTACTGGGTTTAATGTCATGAATTCTCTGTTGGTTAGGAATAACTAACTCCTGATGAGATTCATCATGAGCGCCTCCATGCATATTGAGGAGGGGAACATTCAAAAGGCCTCTGTATGTTACAAGATGTGTCAGCATGGATGACATGATTTGGAGTTTTCAGTGGTGGTTTCATTATCTTAACTGCAGCCATTGCTGACTGATATGTTCCAAACCTACAGGAAGGAGGAAATCAAAGCAAAGAGAGAGGAGTTTTAGTTTTACATATTTGCAATAATAAAAGAAATGAAGACATTAAATTCTCTCCTGCTGTGCTTTAGAGAAAGGCCTTTCTGCAGCAACCTATCTATTCATATGAATTAGGATGGACCAAGAAATCTACAACTGGGAGTAATGAGATGGAGTTGAGCAAAGATGAAATTTAGGTGGGACACTGGCAAATATTTAGGCTTGATTTGGCCACCCTTACTGATGTTGGTTTCAACAGGTCTATACATGCAGTAAAATGCCACTTAATGAGATAAAGGAAGGTCTGATAGACCTTTAAACATTAAAACCAACTGATTGTAGAATAGTCATGGAATCCCCATGGTTATAAGCCAGTTGCATCCCTTGTAGTAGAGAGGAGTGAAAACGCATTTGTCAAGAACACACAGGAAGTTCTTCACTCAGCTGGTGGACACCGAAAGACCCTGTAGGCCACCTTGGCTCTTTAATTTACAGACTGACTACCCAGTTTGTGCTACCTATTGTCACCACACACTCTTCCTGACTCCTCATGAAAGGGACTGTGAATTGCTGACAACTACATGGACTTGGCTAAGCTGTCGTGGGGGGATGTTCCTCCATTTGCAGCATCAAGCAGGGTGAAATACTTGATCTACACGTCAAGTATTTTTGAATCTCTAAGACTTTTGATCCTGTGATTCAATGATTGGTGAGTGGGAGTTTCTCAGGATGACTGACTAAACCTTGTTTTGTGTGTTTATGCTTTCTGTCTCTAGTCCCATGGTCCTTTGCTCATTTTTTTTTCACTCTGCTTTGAAACCAGAAGCCTCTGACTGACAATAACTGCCTTTAGACTCCCATACTAACTTTAAATTGCATTTGATTCAAGAATTTTAATATGTCAGGGGATGGTGACATTTACTTCTACTTGGAACCAGTCACCTCTTCACATTAACATCCCTTACTTTGGCCTAGTCTACAGGGACATAAGCATAACACTTGTACAGAGTTAATTCAGGAGAGGTATATGACACATGATGAGATGGACAGCATGTCAGAACACTGCAGTCTGCACAAGCACCTTTTTATGAACAGTGGTGACACTTGTCTCATAGAGAAGAGAATTAGAAGAAGCCTGTCCCCATACAGAGTATATCAGTGTGCATAAATAAATCCCATGAATGAGAGCTTTGTCAATCCAGTTGACAAAGTTCATGGCCTTTTAGATAAGAAACCCAGCCAAAAGAACATTTTTCTCTGTTCCTTTTTTCATCATTAGACTTGATAGCTTGGTGATATAGAAGAAGTCAATGAGATGAAGACCCACCATAGAAGGAAATTCAGAAAAGGACCATAGAATCTTTTTCTCTTTTCCCCCACTGCAACTCTTTTTTATAAAAACATATTTTGAAACTTGGTGTCCAGAGGACAGCAAGCACTTCAGTCCTTTTATAGTAAAAACTATCACCTACCCTTATTTATATTTAGGGGCATCTTGGGCCCAGAAAAAATCCTGGGTTATGAATGTGTATATGATTAGGTCAGTGGGGAAAAATGATAGGTGATAGCCAGGAAGAATAGTATAAAGACAGCTGCAGCGGCACAGGAGCCAGCAAACAGAGTTGTAAACAGGAGAGTTTGAGTGGGACTTCTGTTGGAGGAGAAGGCATTTGTAGAGGCTGGTAGGGGCAGTATGCTGGGAGAGAAACAGCCCTGCTTAGAGAGTAGGGCTTCTCTGATTAGGGGTCCTATAAAGGTAGCCAGCTAGTCAGGCAGCGGCACAGACAGCTAGCAAACAGAGCTGTAAACAGGGGAGTTTGGGGGAAGATTAGGAGAACCAGGCAGAGGAATGGACAGGCTAGTGTGTGATGTTCTGGCAGTGTTGTGGTGCTCATTGGGGGTTTGCTTGCTGTGGGCAGTGGTGTTTTGGTTTGGTTTGTGTTTCCCAGACTAACAGGTCTTAGGTGAGAAGGCTATGACAGATACAGAGGCAGCAGTGCTAGTGACCCAAGCAGTGGAAGACACAATGAAGATGACTGGATGTGGAAGCTGTGGCATGTACATGATCCTGGAGAGGGTACCTGAAAAGAGTTTTGTCTGCATGAAAGGCCGCCTGGTAGAGCTGATGGAAGAAAAGATCCGAGGATTGGAGATGCAGGTGGAAACTCTGGTTGAGTTTAGAAGGGAGTTCGAGCAGATGATGGAGCAAAGACATGAGGAGGCTGAAGGGAAAAGCTCAGACTTGCAGATGAAAGCAAGACCAAAGAATTCTGAAGGGAGACTGCTGAATGAGGAAAGTGGACAGTGGAAGCATGTGACTAAGAGAACCAGGCAGAGGAAAAGACAGGCTAGTGAAGGAGAAATAGAGCTCAGGAACAGGTTTGCAGAGTTGGAAAATGAAGAAGGGGCACAGCAGGTGGTCACTGAAGGTGGGATGGCAAGGAAGAAAAGAAGAGCAGCTAGTTCTATAGGAAAAGCAGCTGTTCTTAGGAAAGTGGGAAGGTCAATGGACAGATAAACCTATGGGGCCCAGAGGCTACAGGAGGGTGTTGCGAGGGGTGCAAGGGAGATAGAATCTTGATGAGACATGCAGCCAGAGAAGACAGGGGACAGAGTGAGAGAATCTCACATCCAGAAAAGGCAGGTCTACAATGACTGGGACTCCTACTGAGAAGAAAGACAGGCCCTCTAACCAGAGCTGATCCAGAGACAGAAGGGTTTGGTGCTGTCTGCGGGTGCTTAGAAGATATAGGGATTGGACATGAGGCTGAAGATGATCCTAATGGAGCAGGAACAGAACCACTGATTGTCCTTCAAGGTGGGAAAATGATCACGCAGATTCTCACTGGAAATGCTAGAAGGAACCTATGCCAGGCTGGGTAGACGCTTAAGGAATCGAGGCTCCAGAGTGTACTTTCAGTGGATTCTGCCGTGTGTCTCTAGGAGGGCACAAAGGTTTGTGACATAGATTTGATAATCAAGAGATGGCTAGGCAGTGGTGCTATAAGAAGCTTTTGGGGATGTTGCGCCACCAGAGGCATTCATGCAGAGGACTGTTTTCTTTCGGGATGGACTGCCATCTGAGTAGGAGGGGAAATGGACTCCTAGGTGGAGGTGGCCAACTGATAAGGAACTTTTAACTGGAATTGGGGGAGGATGGTTGGGGAGATGTCACAGGTATCGTCACACTGGATTTTAACATTGAGGGGAGAAAACAAAGTTAAGAGAGATACAGCCCATAGGTGGAGAATGGACATAAGAGGAAGGGTAGTGTAGAATACCGTCTTAATAGGCGGTACAGAATATCGTGTGCCTATACGTGGTAAAAGAGCGAAGCCTAAAAGCAAGAATTAAGGATGTGTTGTGCACTATGTGAGGGCCTAGTAACCAATGGAGGAAAAAGGTGACTGTGGCAGGAAGTTAACCAGATATTACAGGATAACGAATAGTGGTGGATTAATAGTCATAGACTGGATACAGGTATTGAAGATATGTGCTGTTTAGGAAAGCGAAATAAGGCAAGGTGGTGGAGTAGCATTGTATATCAAGATAGAGGTAGGCTAAAGAAGTAGGGAAGTGATGATGGATGGACAGCAGACCGTACTGGGGCAAAATCACATTGAGGAAGAGAAAGCACTAGGCCTCCCTGGAGATGTGCTTGGGGTGGGTATAGACACACAGGATCTGATTGTGGAATCATGGAGAGAGACTGTTAATCGTATTAATGAAGATAACACTAATGGGATTGTGTATCTGGGGACTTTAACTTCACGATATAGATGAAGGACCAGTACTAGTAATATAATAGGGCTCAGATTTCCTGGATCGTGCTCGATGGATCTCTCAAAGTAGTTGCTGACCGAATCAAGGGTTTGCATTATTTGTTTTGATGAGTATGATGACCTCATCCGATAGATGGTGTAGGCAACCTTGGTTCGAGCGTCATGAGCAATTCAGTTCAACTAAATGGAAGGATAAACATTAACTGACTAGGTTTTATTTCAAAGGGCTTACTTTCAAAAATTTAGGAAATTAGGAGTGGATTGGACTGAGAACTGTGGATCTGAAAGGCGGAGGAGGAGAGGCCTTGGATTTTCAAGTCAAGTTGCGAACTCTCAGAAGCTGATCCCAGAAAGGGGAAAACTTCACAGCGGAGTTATAGCCCAAGCTGGATGAGCAGCTCTCCGAGGCGGTCGATTAAGAAACAGAAGGCTCCAGGAGTGAAGATGGGACGGATCAGCAAGGAAGCTCTTGTTGAGTCAGACATGTAGGGTAGTGAGAAAGACCAAAGCATGTAGAGTGTAGACTTGCAAGGGGATTAACCATAGCAAAGGTTCTATAGCATATAAGAAAGAGAAAAAAGAAGAAGTGGGAACTGCTAACATGAGGATGGAGTGGCAATTAGGCATATCTAGGCAGGCCAATATCTAAACAATACTTCTGCTTCAGTTTTAATGAGGGCTTAGGGATATGGCGGAATGACACTGTGATGAGATATGGAGGTAGTATTCCACATCGAAGTTAGAGGCACTCGAACAGCTTAATGGGACTAATCGGGAGCCAGTGAATCTTCAGATATTAAAGGATTGGCACACTGACTATGCAATCCATTTGCTAGAATTTAATGAATCTGTAAACTCAGGGGTGTATAGATGACTGGAGAATTTGCTAACACAATTATGTTTTTAAGAAGGAAAAAAATGATTGGGGTAACTATACTTGTTAGTTTGACATCTTGTATTGCAAAGGTCTTTTGAACATTTTTGAGGAGAAGAGTAGTTAAGGACATTGAGGTCAATGGTATTGGACAACAACATGTTTTCAAAATTAGATCATTCCCAACCAACCCGATTCCTTCTTTGGAACGGTAACAGATTTTTTAGAAAGGACTGCGTGGCTCTAATTTTACCGAATGATTCTTCAGTAAGGCATTTGATATATAGTTCCACATGGGGATCTTATAGTACAGTTGGAAAGATGGGTGGGATCTATATAAATTGAAAGGTGGATAAGGAACTGGTTAAAGGAGAGGTAAAACAGGTGAACGTCAGGCTGTAGGAGAGCGTTATAAGTTGGGTTTCTGAGGATCAGTTTTGGGACCAATCTCTTTAATCTTTCTCTTTATGATCTTGGCACAAAGTCGGGAATGTTAATAAGTTGCGATGCACAAAGTGTGGAAGTATTGCATACGAGAGGACGGATATTCATACAGGAAGATCTGGATGATCTTGTAAACTGGAGTATAAGTGAACTTTATAGTGAAAGTGCCGAAGGTCATGAGTTCAGAATTTTTGTTGTTTTGGAATGGAGATTACATTGCAGTTGGAGCTAACAGAGGGGAGAAGGCTTGGAGTATGGTTGTCCGGGACTATGAGCTGCAATGTTATATGGCTATGAAAACTATGCAGTCTTGGGATGTGTCAGGCGAGGTATTCAGTAGCTAGTCAATGGTGTTTAGTACGTTCTAAAGGCCACTGGTGAGAACCTTATCTGGAATACTGTGTAGCATTCTGATCTCTCTGTTTAAGAGGATTTACTTCAACTGGACGGTACAGGAAGGGCTCTAGGATGATCCAAGGATGCAAGCCCATATATGGAAGGGCTCAGAGCTTGGCTTGTTTAGCCTAACCAAAGAAGCTGAGGGGAGATATGATTGCTCTCTTAATATCAGGGGATATGGGCGGGATTATTAGCTTAGTATCAATGCTGAACCGAAGAACAATGGATTAATCTTAGGAGTTTAGACTTCATTAGATGATGAAGTTCTGGAACAGCCTTTGAAGGGGAGCAGCAGGGGCAAAAGACATATCTGGCTTCAAGACTAAGCTTAATAAGTTTATGGAGGGGATGGTATGATGGGATAGCCTAATTTTGGCAATTAATCGATCTTTGATTATTAGCGGTAAATGTGCCCAATGGCCTGTGATGGGATGTTAGATGGGGTGGGATTTGAGTTACTGCAGAGAATTCTTTCCCGGGTGCTGGCTGGTGAGTCTTGCCCACATGCTCAGGGTTTAGCTGATTGCCATATTTGGAATCAGGAAGGAATTTTCCTCCAGGGCAGATTGGCATAGACCCTGGGGTTTTCTCGCCTTCCTCTGCAGCATGGGGTATGGGTCGCTTGCTGGAGGATTCTCTGCACCTTGAAGTCTTTAAACCGTGATTCGAGGACTTCAGTAGCTCAGACATAGGTTAGGGGTTTATTACAGGAGTGCGTGGGTGAGATTCTGTGGCCTGTGTTGTGCAGGAGGTCAGACTAAATGATCATAATGGTCCCTTCTGACCTTAAAGTCTATGACTCTAAAATATATTTTGGTGATAGATTGGGGCATTGGGAACAGGCCTTGGAATTAAAAATGGTTACTCATTGGCATACTTCCAAGTACAGAACAAGAAAGATACAAGATTATAAATAGTACAGGTAGTTTAAAAAGGTACATGGAGTGGATTTCTTTAGCAAAGTACAAACTAACATTTTGGCAACCTCTGTTTCATGATTCTGCAGTGCTGATATAAGTAACTTTCAGCCTGATCCAAGTGAGATATTTTGTGTGAGCTGGAGGTACTGGATCTTGAGCAGGAAGGAGGACTAGCTAATGGTGAATCTGCCATCTCTTACTAGTCCTGGCTGTAACTGACAGAAGCTAAAGAGATTTATGTAATACACTGGTACTGGCACAATATTTTAAAAGCACATGCTGACTCTTCTCTATAGTTTTGGTCTCTAGCCCACTTCGAAAGGCACTGATGTAGCTGTAGCCATGTAGACCAAAGCCACTATACATGTCCTAGTGACTCTCTGAGTGAAAGCACGGAATCCCAGCTGAAGGAGGCCTCATTGCCATAGCATCTGAACATTTCATCATCTTTACTGGATTTGATGCTCACGATATGGCTATGAAGTACAAAAGTATTATTCCCATTTTACAGATGGGGAACATAAAGTACATTAAGTGACTTGCCCAAGGTCATACTGTAAATCTTGACTAAGCTGAGAATTTAACTGAGATTTCTTGTCAGTCCAGTGCCTTTTCCACAAAACCATCCTTCTTGTGGCCACCGTGGAGTGTATTGTACACTGTAGGAAACCCTATTAAAAAAACTAAACCAGGGTGTATTTTAAAAGGTTTGTTGAAACACTCATTGTTTAATAGGAGAGCCTTGTATGCAAGTGTAAAAGATCTCCTTGATCCTGCTGCAATCTGTAGGAAAATAATAGCATCTGACAGGTGACCTAGTTTACATTCTGCTTACTTTGCACTAAGTAACAGCTGTAAGAGAACAGTGTGTTCAGAACATCGCTGCTGCTGCTGCTGCTTCTCCCCTTTGGTGCGACTGACAAAGGGAAAACTATTATTTCTACAAATACAGGGTGTTCCTGCTCCACAGATAAACTAAGTCTGCAGACTAGCTATTGTCAACCTTTACTAAGGTGTCTAGCTTAGGGTGACCAGACAGCAAGTATGAAAAATCAGGACAGAGTATGGGTGGTAATAGGCACCTATATAAGAAAAATTCCCAAATAGCGGGACTGTCCCTATAAAATCAGGACATCTGGTCACCCTAGTTTAGCTGCATCATGCTTGTACAATGCCATTAGAAGCTCTTGTCATCTCCCAGTACACTGTGGTTAGAGAGAGGGCAAAGTTCTTAACTGCTTATCACCTCATAGGCTTTCACCCGCCATGAATATCTCAGCACCCATTGGGAGCTGAAAGTGTTGAGCCTTTCCCAGGTCAGAGTCTTAGAAGACCTTGCAGAATCTGGTCTTAGAAATACCTTTGACTTTGTCCAGTATGATCCCATTTAACATGGATCTGTGGTTGTATTTGTTAACTATTCTTGGACATATTATGTACTGACAATGGGGAAAAATTAGGTACCTACAATTTCTGCTAATACAATATTTTAGACTTTAATTCATTTTTTTTAGTTGATTGCTGTTGCCACAAGGGCTCCTGTGCTTAGGGTTCTCTGTAGATTTGTATTCTGAAATGTTGTTAAAGTAGTTGCTTATTAATACTCTATATTAAAGTCTTCTAGAATCAAATCTTTTCTAATTAGTAATGTTTAAGTGCCTTTTCCATTATTCATTAGGGGAGAATAAATGGGTTAGTCCTTCACAGCATCTTGCAGAGTGCAGAGTTATTGAGGTTACTCTGCTACAATTCAGGCAGCTCCAACTGCAGTGGTAAATTTCCACTCAGATTTTACTGAAAAATTGTGGGGAGTGGGGTGATGGTGCACTGTGCTTGTGCTGCTAATTCCTTTTGCATACACACTCCTCTTTGCCCACTGGCCACAAACACACTCACCTCTTCAGACACATTAAAACAGACATGCATTCAGACTGTGTGTGTGCAGGGATGAGACAAACATTCATGCACACACATCGTACTTTACACACACAATACATGCTCTTCCTCAGACCCACGGCCAACCAGACATTCCCTTATTGTGCAGTCCCACAAACAAACACACACACACTAAACATACAGATTTAAATACACACACATATATCCACTTTCACCCTCATACCCAACACACACACGCTCTGATTTGGTACAGGAAATTTATCTCTTATTTCATTTCACAAGTAACAGGTGTTTTATCAGGGGAGGATGCATTAAAAAGAAATTAAGGATTGTAATAGGTGCTATGAATATCAGGCTTTTGACAGGCAAAATAAAATATTTAGGCTCAGGATCCTAAACCTAATTCCCATTCCATCCATAGCTAAACAGCAGTTAAAAACAATCATTTATGCCAGTGGATCTATTCTTGTCCTTACTGCTAACAATCATAGTCTGTCTGAGGAGTTTTCAACGCTCTGTAGGTTCAGAGAAAGGGTAAGGAGGTCAGACAGGATGGAGTCAGATGTCTTCTTCTCAGCTCATGTATCACATATAGTTCCAGACAGACCAGATGAAAAGCAAAAGAGGGTGGAAAGTTCCTCTCTTGGCAGAGATTAATAAATTGTTTCTGATGCCTTCAGTCTTCAGATTCTTGCCTACTGGCAGAAGCAATCCACAGGGATAAGCAACTGTTATGGGCACCAGAATTCTTTCTCTCTCTAAGGTCAAATGTGATTTAGGGTAAGCTTTCTGGTTCAGAGGAGAGAGGTTGTGGGGGAAGTTAATAAATATGTACTTTGTTTTCTTTTCAAAGCTGGAGATTTTCTGCCATTAACTGTTTATATCTATTCAGAGTGCTTCCCTGCTCAGAACTGGAAACTGGGCTGTGTTCAAGCATTTTTAATGTGAAGAATCTCTGGAGATTTTGACTGGGGCACTTATTATGGGCCAATGCAACACTGATGCTGTGTGATGGATGGGGAGGCATCCACCTGGAAGATCTGCTATGTGTAGCACTCGTGCAACGCATCCTGCCTTCCACAGCTGCCTTTGACTGAAACCGGCTCATCATCATCTTCTCCTCCCGGGCAGCGTGATCCCAAGTCTGTTGAAGTAAACGGGATTCTCCTAGCTGACGTCAGTGGCTTTGGCTCAAACCCTGGGAATTTCATGCCTGAGCCAAAGCTTGTTAAAGTCAGTTGAAAACAGATATAATTGTAAATTTTTGACAAAATGTTTTTTCTTTGGAAAAATGCTGTTTTGCTGAAGTTGTAATTCTTTGAAGGAAAGTGAACGTTTTGACTAATTTCCTGTTTTGAAAAAAATGTTTTTTAATTTTTTTTGAAATTGTTGAAATTTCCCATTTCTTCATTTTCAAATTGAAAACCCTATTTTTGGGGTCTGAAACAACTTTTCAAATGTAAGTTTATAGTTAAATCAACACCAAATGGTTTGAAATGATCAAAATAAAATAGTTGGACCCAAAATGAAATTTCTTTGGATTTTTAGTTTGTGAAAATTTTCCAGATTTCAACTTTTTGTCCCATTTGGGATGGGGAGGGGCATTTTTCAACATCTTGAAAATGTTCACGAGCTGAGAAAACCATTTCTGTCCCAGCTCTAACTGAGAGAATCCCATAGACTTCAATGGGCTTTGGATAAGACCCTTAGGTTATGCACTCATCAAGGGACACATTTTATTCAATGCCTAGTTAACTCCACGTTGCACTCTCTGTTGCAGATAACAACCCTTAGAAAGCTTGAAAATGAAATATATTTCCTTAACAAACATTTGCGTATACAGCATATGCATGCAAAGAGAACACTAGCTTGTTAGGCTAGGGTTACTCATGGCCACTGGCCTGCACATGAGGTTTTATTAAGTGTGCTGGGGTGTGTAAACCTCACACTGGCAGTGACAAAGCTAAAGGGAGCCAGAGAGCCCAGTCAGCCCATTCTGTGACACCTGCCCCCAATAAGTAATTAAGGATTACACTCAGCTGAGTAGAACTAGACTGGCTGGGGAGGACTGCAGGCCAATAGGGGGAGAAGATCCAGGAGAGAGGTAATTGCAAGTTTCCTCTCTGGGAAGGGACACAGAGGTATCTGCAGGAAGGAACTTGTACCCTGGGACTAAACCTGAAGGAAGAGGGCAGGGAGAAGGAGACTCCTAAAACAGGCTTGGGAGAGGAGAGATTCCTAGGAAAAAGCCTTGAAGGTCAGTGGTTTAGGAAGAGCTGGGCTCCAGGACAAAGCCCTGGGAATCAGTGCTCTGTAATGAAGTGAGGAAGAACTTGGCAGAGCCTGGGAGATGAGTGAAGAATCAGTATAAGATTGACTGTAGAAAGGCTGGAAGAGCTTTTGTTCTTTTGATTTCTGAGTTGGGACATTGTTACCTTAGAATGGGTGGAACTCTCACTGAGACCTGTCTGGAGGCCACCAAAGTCCAGAGGAGGAGAGTGAGGCAGAGAGGCTGCAATGCTGGCTCTTGCTATGAGGAGATGCTCTGGATGGTGAGACAATGACAGTAAGTTAGTTACTATAACCCTCTCTTCACTCTCATTTGATGGGCTCTAATTTCATTTACCAGTACATGGTGGGGAAAGTGGTCTTTCTAGAAGATTCTGATGTTAGTGTTCTATCATCCACTGATGAAGTTCAGTTTGAAGTACTGCCCTCAAAATATTGAATTCCTACCCAAACCTTACTTGAACAACCTTTAAGATGATCACCCTGATCCATTTCTGTTTTATCACCAAATCAGTCTTGTCCCTTGAAAATACCCCAAACAATTAGCTTGTGGCAAAGATGCCAATAACCAGGCTGATTACTTGTGGCTTTGGGATGTTTTTTTAGTCATTCAGTGGCGAAATGATTAGACTGAACAAAGAACAAATGGGTCTCAACTGGCCATGTATAAACTTACGCTGGAAATTAGGACCATGTTTCTACCTATCAGACAAGTTCTGGAATGGCCTTTTCAATAGGAGTACATGGAATTGTGATTGTTTGGGGGATCTGTCTGTATAAGTGAAAACATTAAATGACAAATAAGGCGGTGTGTCCTTGTAGGATTTGTTTTTATTATAATTAATGTAACCATTGTTCTTAGGATACACAGGCCATCATTTCCTGTCTGAGCTGGATGGAAAATTTGCTGCTCTTAAAAAAAAAAAAAAAAAAAAAAATGGCTTAAAAATGAGGCGGTGAGAGAGTTTTTTCCTCTGCTCTTTCATGAAGAATACTGCAGTATAAGCCACTATATGAAACATCTGTGTAACTTGAATTTTGATCCCAATGTTCATTCAAAGCTCCCTGAATGTTTCAGGGTCAGTGGATTTGTTCCAGCTCAACTTGGCTGAAAATAAATACCAGTGGGGCATTTTGCAGTTGATGCTTAGAAGCTGGGCTCTTGAGTTTATATCTGATCTCATGAGAGTGAAAAACTGGAGAAGCTCTATTAAAGTCAATGGATTTACAGCAGTGTGAAAATGGTGTGACTGAGATCAGAATCAGGCTAGAGGGTGGTTTTAGGAAATACGGATGTCTGTTCATGATTTTGTGCAGTATTGTTGTAGTCATGTTGTTTCCAGGATATGAGACACACAAGGCGACTTAGGTAATATCTTTTTTTTTTTTAGACCAATTTCTGTTGGTGGAAAGTACAAGCTTTCAAACTACACAGAGTTCTTCAGGTACAAGGAAAGAAATAAGAATATCTAATAATTGACAAGGTAGCCTTGTGATTTTGAGTTAATTATTTGACAGTAAATAAAAAGTGACCATTATCTGCAGACAGCAATTACTTGTCGTATAGAACACACATGACCACTGTCATATATCCACTGGACACCTATTTTTGATATTTTGAACATGATTTTCAAAAATATTCTCACAAAGCAGTTTTACACAGATGAGGGATACAATTTCTTAGTTTTATTTCTATGGAAGAAATAACAAATGAATGGACTTGACCACTTCTTTACTGGTAACACAATCAGGCACACTGTTGACATACTAATGGAGACCTTCCCAGTGCTCCAGTGAAACCAGATGGAGCACAGTCAAGCACTGCGAAAGTTCTACCCATCTCAGCTTTGCCACTGCACCTCTCTTCTGCATTTTGGGTGCATCTCAACCCTTGCCTGGAGCAACTGCCTGACAGTTAGGTCCTGAACCTGTCTTGACCACTAATAATCAATCGAGCCAAATAATGCAGAAAGATGTGTTAAATGTAGAAAGATGCATAAACTGGACTTCTAAGTTGTTGATAGTCTTTTATTTCTTCAAATAGCTTTCAAGAGATTGCAGGAGTGCTTCTTCTCTTTGAAACTGATCATATGATCTGAGAGAAACCAGGTAGGAAGGGAGAGAAGAGAAACCCAGAAAGACTTTCAGTGAGTTTGTGCTTTGAAGAACAAAGGCGTTTCTAAGTTCCTTTGTGGGAAATTTCTACATTCTTCCAAAGATTTTTTTTGTTTCTGTATTAGAGAGATGGGCGTGAGCTGGAGTTTGGCTCTAGAGCTGACCTTTCTCAAACCTCAGTGGTATTTAGACTCTGGGTTTTGAGTTCAGCTACATTACAGAGGTAAGACCCTCCATGTGAGTGTGTGTGTGTGTGGGGGGGGAATAGGAGGTGAACTTCATATCCAGATTCAAAGTTTTTCTCCAGTTTTGAGATGTTTGGGTATAGGGGTTTGGTTTGCACCCATCTCTAAGTTCAGACTCAAACCAGGCAGAGACAGAGAGTGAGTGAAACTTCTGTGTTCCAAATGCCTTGATGGCTTGTTTTCTGAGGTCATTCAGGTAGAGAACAGTAGAGAGTTCATGTTCAGGCCAAAGACTAGTGGCTCAAGACTCGGATCTATTTTTAAAAACAGGGAGAAAATCCCAGTAAAGAAGCTTGTCCATAATCAATCCAAGTTCCTAATTTTGCAGGCTCAGAGTTCTAACATCACTGAAAATGGCTTAGATTCTAAAGGGATAAGTGTCTTAGAAATAATATGCTAGATAAAGCAGGCCTGCTACTCCTATTACTAAGCCTGCTGCCACTGAGGGAAGTTTAGCAAAGGCAGACTTAATTGGTGTTGCACCAGGGAGGATTTTGGCCCACCAAGTCTTAAGGAAACATTGACTCTGCTTCTGCTCACCATCCATGCCTGCTAAGTAATCAGCACAATTTCCAGTGGCAGCTTAGTTTTGTCCTTAAGCGAAGGCACCGTCCCTAGATTGAGAACAGCCTACAGGGTTCCATTGTTCAGTCACTTGTACCATTTCCCCCCTTCGAGGAAGAACAAAGGTAGTGGGATAGATTTCAATAGTCCAGTCTGTCTTCCAGGAATTCCTTTCAGTGGAATCTGTTGATTTAGTCCTAAATGACTGGGACTTTGACAGGTCTTCATGATGCCATTTCAGTGCCTCCCCACCAGCATCAGGCCTTTCGACTGACTTGGATGCAAATCTCAGCAGAGGAGTAGCCATTAGCTAGCGCTGATATGAGCTTTGAAATCCTTATTTGTATCGTTTAGGATGTATAATCTATGCTCATCAAAGCAGACTTACTTGCAGTACAGATTTCCTAGTATGGATGCAGTTCAGAAATAAAGCTTGTGAGAAAGCGTGTTGCCTCCAATCTACAAACTTTACTAATGCTTGGGGCAACCTTTGCACTGTCACTTAAAATAACTGCTCTGTAATATGGATACTGGGATCTCTCAGGCTTGACAAATGAGCTTTCAGGAAGGCTCTGTGCGCAAAGAAAGCCCTCTGAAGTTCACATAATAACCCCCAGCCACGGAGTATCTTTCATAGATGTCTTTAAAAAATTGTGGTTCTGCTTATACACACAATGAGCAAAACATGTATTTTTGGGCTAACGAGCCTTTTATCTTAGATCTAAAAACCCCAGCGTAAGGAACAAAAGTAAAGCCTCCAGGACAGAGCACTGTCTGTGTCCTCTGTTACAGGCTCAGTCATATATGAGGATCAAATAGCTGCTGATCTCTGTACAGGTTGCCCATGTGAGGAAAAGGTGGGTCTCTGTCTCCGTCTATAGGTATGTTTACACTGCACTTAGACACCTGCAACTGGCCCAGGCCAGCTAGGGTGACCAGAAGTCCTGATTTTATAGGGACAGTCCTGATATTCAGGGCTTTTTCTTATATGGGCACCTATTACCCTCCACACTATGTCCTGATTTTTCATACTTGCTATCTGTTCACCCTAAGGCCAGCTGACTCAGGCTCACGGGGCTCGGGCTAAGGGACTGTTTAACTGTGGTGGTTTAACTGTGGTTGCAGCCAAGCTCTGGGACCCTCCCAACTCACAGGGTCCTAGAACCCAAATTCCATATATAAAACATACATATAGTATCGTATGTTTTATATAGGGCATTGTCCTCCTATTTTAAGATATATTAGAACTATAAAATGTACCTGCACCCAGAAGCTGAACTAATCTATAAATGATAAATCTGACTCTCCCACTATATACAGCATATGGCACAATGTATAAAATCTTAAACAATTCTCATGGTTGTTATTTTAGGTCCTACCCTCACATAAGCCCCATTGATTTCAGTCTGTCTGTCTGCAGAAAGCAGCTTGCAGAAGCAGGGCTGTAGCCAGTATATAACACATGGTTATTTAAGATGTGGCACGGTGGAATACAGGCCAGATCCTCCCCTGCCTCGCACTCTGTGTCATCAGCGTGTGCCAAGTGAGTGCAAACACAGCCACTCTGATTTGTTGTGACAGCTGCCAACTTGACCAGCTCACTGCGTATTGAACTAGGTCTATTAACAGCTACAAGCAGGAGTCTCTACAGCTTGAACTAAAGAGTTAAACTCTCGCACCTAAGACTATAACAGTCTCACAGCCTCTGTTAATTGGGTCTAGAGGGGGGATGTGTAATACACACTGATCTGTGTGGGTTACACTTGCATGTTATACTCCTTTTGCACAGGTGTAAATGATGAGGTGCAAAGCAGAAAGGAAGCGGGGCCTACATGTTTTGAATATAATGAAAACTGGCCACTTTATTAATCCTTTAATGAGCCTGAATGGATCTTTATTAATATTCTACAATATATATTTAGGTTTGTGCTGTTACTTTTTAGGCTCATTTGAATATCTTGAGGAAGAGGCTTCTTTTCCTTATGCAAAGCAGAGTATGACTTTACACACATTTCTGAGTGGACCCTACCCTCTTTTGCTCTCAAAATATGTTTTCTTTTTATTAAGTCAGTGGAGAGTATCACTTGCCCAATTGCAGCAAAACTGCAGCTAGATGTCAGCTCTGATTCCGTCACTCATAACTAGGACAGAGAAAGGACAAACAGGTTACTCTTCACTTCAGCTGTGGGAAGAATTAACTTCGCTCTTCCTTATAGGACCATCTGGGTTTAGTGAAGTTAATTCTCCCCTGTGCCCGGAGTTCATTCCCGTAAATAATTTTGTTTTGCAAATGCTGTTCCTTCCTGTTTCTAATGGATACGTAATGGCTGACTCCTTGATCTTCTCCTTCCGTCTTCCTTAGTCGCTCTTTAATCGCCCTCTTAAAATGAGAAGTTGCATGAACAACTGCCAGAGCCAATGTAAAGTGTTTAATGCATATTTTTAAATATGCAAAATCAGAGTGCGGTGAGTTCCTTGGTTGGAATGATAGCGAAGGAGTGTGACCTACTGCTAAGAGCAGTAAACTGGGGAACAGGACTCCTGAGTTTTAGCCTTGGCTTTCAATTTGACTGAGCTGTGGATTTGGGCAAGTCATTTAACCTCTCTGTGCTTCATTTTTCCCTCTGTAAAATGGGGAGTGTAAGCAGTGGAATAGCTAGTTAGCTAATATTTCTAAAGCGTTATGGCCCAGATCTTCAAAGGTATTTAGGTGCCTAACTCCCACTGATTTCAATGAGAGTTAAGCAGGGGTGTAGCCACGAGTGGGCTGCAGCCCACGTACTTATCCAGGCCCACCCAAATCTGAACAGGGGTGTTGTGCTGCCACAGCAGCCCGGAGCGTCATTTGGGCCCCTGAAATCCAGAACCCAGCTATGTGCCTGTCCTTCAGAAAGCTACGCTCCAGCAGCTCTGCCTTGCCATTTTCTGAGCCGCACCATGCACGTGCCCAGCTTGGCAGCCCTGTATCTGGGGCACCAGGGCTAGGAAGAGGATGCGGCATCGGGGGAGAAGCTGGGCTAGCACAGTCTGTCATTGCCCGTCTACCCGAAAGTCGGGGCCCACCCAAATTTCCACTCCTAGCTACGCCACTAGAGTTAAGTGCCTAAAAACGCTTAATGATCTGGGCTTATTCGATCAAAGGCTCTAGAGGAGTGTAAAGTGTTACTGTTGCTTTGTGTATGGCTGTCCTTGAAAACCATTCCTAGGTAACTTCAGACTGCTTCATGGCCTTCACCCACAGTACTGAGTGATACAGCCAGGCTCAGTGAACTGCCATGTTTAAGCTTGTTAGATAACAGGCACTTAACTGTCTTAAAGTTAGTGTATAAAACACTGAAATATTTTCGCACCATGAATACTGTCTGCTGCCATACATCCCATCACAGTAGTTAAGAGGCACGGAGCGGGAAGGGCTCTCTGTCCAAAAGACAGGAGGTGGGGCCTTTATTATTGGAGGCTGCAAATCTGGAGTGTTAATCTCACTCAACACATACCCATTTAGGGCACCCTTCTGGGTAAGGCTCACTGAAGTTACTGGAGCCAACTAGTGGAATGCTGTGAATTTGACCCAGGGTATTTTTTTGTTGTTGCAGTGAATTTTATTTTGCATGTTGTGAGACAGGTGGTGTGGTGTGATGTTGCATTATTTCCTTCATTAATTGCTGTCATGACTGATGACTACAATATTTAAAAAATATATATATAAATAAATAAATAAAAAGTAACCCACTAGGTTTCAGGTTTTTGTGTCATGCCACCAAAAGTCAAAGGGTGAATCCTGAATTCAGATGTTGGCAGCATAAGGAGAAAAATTATTTACAAATATTGTTTTAAAATATGTTCCTGTGGGTGTCTGATCTTCTGCTGATTCTTACAAACTTTTGCAGTTCGCCTTTTAAAGGGCATATATTCTGAAAGCTGTGGGTGTGTAACGTGACTTAGGGTTTTAGATGGATTGACTGCATCATGTTCTGTATTTGACCCAGCAGACACTCCGTATTTCTTGAAAGCCTTGCAACAGCTGTGCTGCGGAAGGTAAACAAAGTATGACTGAACATATGTGGGTGCCTCTGAGTCTTATCTATCAAAGATGCTGTTTTGCAGCCTTAGGAGGGTTCATAATAGTGGGGCTGCATTTGCTTTTCCTTTCACTAAATTTGTCTCTGTCTATAGGTTATTTGCCTCTCTGTAGAAACCTGGGCTCTTTAATATGCAGTAGTTAGTTTTTTTTGGATTTTAAAATGCCAAGTGTTAACTGTCGATATGGAAATAAAATTGGGTCTTGAAACATACATATGTATAGCTAGCTAACTACATACATATATAAACATATCTATCTATCAAAAACAATTTTTGATGTCTTGTAAATAAGGCATTGAACTGGGAATGAGGGAACCTGGGTTCTTTTCCTGGCTCTGCCACTGATTTTCTGTGTCACCTTGGACAAGTCACTTCACCCTTCTGTGCTTGTATTTCCCCTCCTGCCTGTTGTGAATTTCATTATTTATACTGTAAACTCTTCAGGACAGCAAATCTCTCTCACCATGTGTTTGTACGCTGCCTAGCACAAGGGAGGCCCAATCTCAGTTGGGGTCTCTAGGTTATACTGTAATATAAATAGTAAGAAGAGCAGCAAGCAAAGTGCCTAGCTCATGCAAAAGGTTTCCTTGTGTTCAAGAAATCTGTAGTGTGCTCATGTACCACTGAATGTGGATTAAAAAAAGCTACATAATGAGCCAGAGTTGGCACTGGAACACAGGATCCCTGCTTCTTAGCTCCATGTTCATGTCTCTATCCCATACTGATTCTAGTTCTATGCTGGCTTTCCTCTTGGATGCTGAAAATATATTTTAAATAAGCAGACTAGGATGCTTTTATTTATTTATTTATTTATGTTTAGCGGGATGGTTTAAATGATATTGAAATTGTTCTACTTGGTGAGGTAAGAGCAGTGTTTTCCAGCTGGGACTCAGGAGGCTGGTTCCTGTTGGGATAGCTTAATTATGTTTTCGCTAATTATCTTCATATCTAAATCTTATTTTATTTAGCTTTAATGAATTTGCTCTAAGTCTGAAACTTTCAAGCTATTATTTCTAAACCTTGCTCTTTATCTCTGTTCCCGCTTCTTATCCAGCCCCAGATTGGAAGTGATAGAAAGTTCTTGTTCTCTGGCTATTATGCAATATGAGTTGCTGGCTCTCAATCCATTGCCTTGTGGATATCTGTTTACATTGCAAGAGGTACTGTGAAAGGACGCCTTCGCTGGTTCCCCAGGGAGAACTGGATATGACATTCTTCAAAGCCCATCAGTTCTGCTGCTTGCACGGGCTGGAGTGGTTTGATAGAAAATGATCAACTCTTTATCCTTTACACAGTCTGTAGCCCCTAGATTGCTGTTAGTCACATCAGAGTATGGTGTAGGGTAGATGACACCATGTCAGCCCACTTTGCTGGGTCAATTTTAGTAGGCACCCAAATTACTGGAAAGATTTCAGAGAAGAGAAAGAAAATGAATGAAGGGTCTGATTAGTAAACAGAGATTAAAAGAACTAAATGTTAGGTATCTTGGCTAAGTGACTGAGAGAAGTCACAGTGACTGTCTACAAATATTTGAAAGGTTTATACAAGCACCAACAGGAATTGTTTAGTGTGATCCAATGAGGGTGTATTGAGAAGCAATGGCATAGCATTAGGTAAAGAAAAAAATCTCCAGGCTTATCAAGAAACTATTCTTAATAGTGAAATCTATTAAGAATAGTCTTCCAGGGAGAAAGATGAACTCCATTGTTGAGACATTTTATGGACTGGGAAAACTGTTGGTAACTCTACTTTAGGAAACAATCTTGCATAAGTAAGGAACATGGGCTAAATGAGCAGCAACAGGTCTTTTCCTCTAATTTCACTGATTCCATGCTTAGTTGAAGACTAATAAAGATCAAAATATTTCGGGTATCATGAATGGCTAGTGTTTTTGGCATTTGAAGTACTCTCTGCACTCAAGAACATTGGTGCTATTGCTGGGAAAAGAAATTAGAATGAAATTTCATCTTCTCATTATTATTTGTCTCCTTTTCGCAAAACAGAAACACCATCTACAAAGACTGCAACTAGCAAATAGTATGAATAATTCATTCTGTCTAATTTCACACTATTTCAGCTTCTTTACTGGCTTCTAATTAACATGTGTAGATTATTTAAGGAAGAGAAAATTGCTTTTAAATGCAGGTAAGGGTAAGCTGAATATCCCCATGTATAATGTGAGGAGATGTCGTCTTCAGGACCCAGCTGTGCTGATGAGCTTCCAGGGGGCTTTATGTTGAAGAAGAAAAGCTTATTTGTTTTGATGTGTGGGCTAATGACATCACTGCAGAAACCATGAAATGTCCAAGGCTGTGTGCAGATCAGAGTTTTAAAATTTTCTATTTCACAAGCCTGCCAGGGCAGCACAGACAGAATGCATTAAAGCGAATTAATGTTTTACCTCAATTCTCACAGTTTTAAAGCTGAGAATTGATTTTTGTATAGAGATTGGCCCTTTCCCCTTTCCTACCATCACTAAAGAGACATCTGCATAGACTACAAAAGAAGTTCATGGCACTTTAGTCCACTATCTTAAGCAAAAGTGTGTTTAAATAGGTACATTTTGCCTTTAAAATTCAACTAACTCAGCCTTTGTTGACAGTAGAAAGAATGAATCCCAGAGTCACGGACTAAGCCATTGCTTCCGAACCCAGGACTCTTGAGCTGAAATCTGGGGTCCTAACTGATCTCAGCTGTCAGGATGATTGGTGGGTTCTCACTGACCCAAGAGCATTTCTCTCTTTCTCCAGGCCCTGCATTACAGCAACTTTTCTTTGACTTAGGAGAGCGGGATGGGGAATGCCCTTTGGAAACATCAGGAATTTTCCAGATGAGTTAGAGTAATTGCTGTAGATTGACTGAAAATGAGCTTGCTTTCCTCACCTGCGAGCTTGAGCTCTCTACCTCCACAGTGCTCCTAGCCCTCAATGATCCAGGGAACAGCAGCCAGAGTTCTGAGGCCAGAGTTCATTTCATTTCTGACACCTAGTAAAAAAGCATATATTGCGCCTCTTGCTTGTAATTTACAAATGTCTTTTTGCCATGATACAAGCGCCACAACTTGGTAACGCCCAAATGTAATCAGTTCCCCCAACCTTTGGAGGCACATTCATTCCTAGCCATTAGAAATAACCTCTTGTAAATGTATTCAGGCAGTCAAATGGCTTCTAGAGCTTCTGGACTTTGGCCCATCTCTTTGCAGTGTCCATTCTAGAGTGCGTGTGCTACTCTCTTCTGTTCGTTAGAATGCCAGACCTGCGCATGTGTATGTGGTCGCCACTTTCTAGGGACTGTCCCACAAATAGGATATAAGCCATAATACTTGTACTACACCTAATGGAGAATCTCCTTCTGCTCAAGTGTTTTGGGCCTTTTTTTGGACAGGAAGGTGAATTCTGTCCTGACGTATGTAGTTCACGTGGCCATGCTGGATAAGGGAGGACAGAAAACTCTATGCAGCCATAGAATTGTTACACTTATCAGACCTTCTTTGGGCTATTGTGAAAAAAAGAACCTGCCCACACCATCCAAAAGGGAGTGAAATTAGTAGTAGTGAGCATTGGTCCAGCAGCTGGCCAGTGATTTCTGAGTTTGCCTAAAGGTTAATAAGCTGGCTAATTATAACTAAATTGCATTCCATAATTAAAAAGATAAGATCCAAGTCATTTATTGTATCTTCAAATAAAGTTATACCTGAGGGCTGGGTTTTGATTGTTGCTAAAGGAGATTGTGTTTATCAGATTACTAGCAAATGCACTTGCAGGCTGATTAGTTAAAATCTAAGGAAATGGGAAGCTATTTATAGAGAACAGTTCCTGTATTTCCATACTGTTAAATAAAAGGCAAGATAATAAAATTCTCATTAGGCTGCTGTGGTTTATTTCTTTCTCTCTCTCTTTGTTAAAGGAAACATTTAAAACTACCAACAAGCAATGACAAAACTTGAGATATTTCAAGGGCTTAATTATTGTCTGTGAATATCTTGCCAGACTCAATGTCAACTTTTGTAAAGCTTTTACCTGTCACAAAGTGTGCATATGATGCTCCCTCCATTAACAATCAGCTGCATGATCAAAAGGGGCTTTTGGTGTGTGAATCAGAAAATGTTAAAATGATAGCAGATTACTCCCATTGGTTCCAGATCACTGAAGTTTTATTGCACCTACTACCACATCCTACTCTGTATGTAGATCAGAACCATAGGGGGCCTAGTAAATATAAATTAATGAGCAATTTTCTCCTTTCCCCCCCATATTTCCCCAGTGGGAGGAAGCCTTATTGTCAGCTAGAAGTGATGATTATTGATTAGGATGATATTTACAGTAGTGCCTAGAAGCCCTGACTGGGGCCTAACTGAGTTGGGCATTATATGTGGTAAGAAACAGTAGCCTGCCTCAAAGAGTTTATGATCTAAGGCCCTAATCCTGCAAGAACTTACTCTCCTGGTTGTCTTGCTTCATCTACATAAGCATGTGCATAAGTCCTTGTTGGATTGGGGACAAGACAGGCAAATGATGGGAGACAGAAAGTAGTGTTATCCCCATTTCACAGATGGGGGAACTAAGGCACACACAGAGCTTGATTTGACCAAGATCAAACAGGAATCTGTGGCAGAGATCAGATCTGAACCCTGTTTTGGGGAAGAGAAAGGAATAATGCTGATTGGAAGTGTGGAAAGGTTTTCGTGAAATATTTTGTGTGTTCATTTGGGAACATCCAAAATTTCAGATGTTCAAGGTTAACACTAGAGATAGGAAAATGCTGAGGGGAAAAAAGTGTGTATTCATTTTAATCTTTAACCAAATTTACTGTATGTTCCTTTTGAGTTTTGCTTTTCATGAATATTCTAGCTAATACTTGGCTGAAAAGAATGTTCACAGCAATACCAAATTTTAGGAGAAAATTTGGAAAATGTTTGCGGAAAATGAAAGCTAGCTTGCTAAGTAGGTGGAGTAATTTTTCAGTATAGTTAAATTTTATATAGCTAGATCCTCAGCTGGAGTAAATCAGTATAGATCCATTGACTTCAACTAGGCTAGATTAGTTTACATTAACTGAGGATCTGCCCCATTATTTTTAAATAAATTGCGTAATTAACATTACCAGGAATATACAAATAGATGAGAAATGTATGGTTAATTTTCCTATCGACACAGTGTTATGTATTTCTCAGTTATCACGATAAAGGGAATATAATAGTAGAATATAGGCCAATTAGATAGAATGCATCAATTATCAGCCTTTATCAGTTTAGCCCAGTACAAGTCTACTTGTTTAAAATTGGTACTAGTTTTTCCCCTGCCACTATTATTTCAGGAATTAATTGATTCAGTTATTGCATCAGTGAGTAAGGGTATCACCTTACAACAAATGGGAAAACAAGATCAGAACTACACTAAGAACACAATCACATAAACAAAGACAAATGTTAAATGTAAAATAGAAAATCTATAACGTTGCTTGTTTGAACTTCCTCAGCACTGCAACCTCCTACCATTTTTTGTTTTCCTTTACTTCTGGGGAAAAGTCCCCAAAAATGTTTTAATAACTAAAACTCATAAGTATCTAAAAGTTTTGGGGACACTTCAGAAGCATGTGAGATTTTGCTCATTGGCCCTTGCACTTAAGCAAATGGAGGGGGCCCAGGAAAAATCTTTACCTGGGTTCTGTAGAACTGGATGAACTGATTTTTCTAGCTCAGGGGTAGGCAACCAATGGCACATGTGCCGAAGGCAGCACGCAAGCCGATTTTCAGTGGCACTCACACTGCCCAGGTCCTGGCCACCGGTCCAGGGGGCTCTACATTTTAATTTAATTTTAAATGAAGCTTCTTAAACATTTTAAAAACTTTATTTACTTTACATACAACAACAGTTTAGTTATATATTATAGACTTTTATAGAAACAGACCTTCTAAAAACCTTAAAATGTATTACTGGCATGCAGGGCTGCCCAGAGGATTCTGGAGGCCTGGGGTCTTCGGTGGTGGGGGGCCCCTGCTTCAGCGGTAAATTGGTGGCGGGGGGCCCTTCCGTTCCAGGACCTGCCGCTGAAGTGCCCCAGAGACCCGTGGCGGGGTCCCCCCCCCGCCTCCAAATTACAGCCGAAGTGGGACCCGCTGCCGAAGTGCAGCCGGGTCTTCGGTGGTAATTTGGCTTCGGGGAGCCCCCACCGCAGGTCTCCGGGGCACTTCAGTGGTGGGTCCCAGAATGGAAGGGCCCCCTGCCACCGAATTACTGCTGAAGACTCGGTGGTGGGTCCTGCTTCGGTGGTAATTCCCTGGCAGGGGATCCTTCCACCCCGGAGCGGAAGGACCCCAGCCGGTGAAGACCAGGAGCAGAGGAAGCTCTGGGGGCCCGGGCCCCGCGAGAGTTTTCCGAGGCCCCCAGAGAGAGTGAAGGACCCTGCTCCAGGGGCCCCAAAAAACTCTCATGGGGGCCCCTGCGGGGCCTGGGGCAAATTGCCCCTCTTGCCCCCCCCACCCCCTGGTGGCCCTATTGACACGTGAAACCTTAAATTAGAGTGAATAAATGAAGGCTTGGCACACCACTTCTGAGAGGTTGCTGACCCCTGTTCTAACAGCTCTGGTTTTAGTACAAGTAAAGCTGATCATTTTTCAGTGCTCCCTATTCCCTCTTTCTCCGTTGTCTGGACAGAGAGCAGACCAAGTTATGTTTACTTTGAATCATGTAGGTCTCAGAGGAAGGACACTTCAATCTAGCAGTTTCTGTTGGGTTGGAAATGTTCTAATTTACTATGGATTAGACCACACTGTGCTGGCATCAGCCCAGGAGCTTTATTAGCTGAGTTATGAGGCATGCTGCTTACCTTTAGTTCCCCCAAGCCAGTTGTTTTCTAGGATGCTACCATCATGCAGTTATAGGTAATGTGATATTTGGCGTGTTTGACACTCAGTACTGCTATTAGCTCCTTACTGTATCATGATAGTGTAAATGTTCAGGTGGAGATGAAACCCATTATGCTCCACAGCAGTATGAACACAAATCCTTGGGCTGATTTATCTCATTTATTCCAGTGCAGATCGAGTTCTCTCCATTACTTCACTTGCATTGCCCTGACTTTTAAGTTAAAGGTTGGGACAACTGTTGGAATTGTAATTTCAAACGTGTTTATGGTACTGTAGAGAGCCTCGTACAGTATTAGTGTGCTCGGTTTGCATGGGAGAGTTAACGCTATTTTTTAATTATTTTTTTTAAATTAAACATGCTATTTATTTTTATATTGCACTGAGACCTCAAGTAAAACTTTCAAGGCAGCTTCATTGAGACACTGCTCTTTATGGAGATCAGACCCCCGATTCTTCATTGCTGAAACTGGCTTAGAGCATAACATGTGACCCAAGTTCATCCCTGATATTAACCTCACTGAAGTCAATGGGAATGATGGTTGCACAGCATGGCGCTGGATTGCTTTCCCACTGCATTCAGTGAAAGTTTTGCCATTTGCTTCTATGGGAGCAGGATGAGGCCTCATGCTCTTACACCTCTCTCTCATCTATAAAAAAAGATAGATGAATCTCTGCATCTACTACTAAAATGCCCTCCACTGAAGCTACCTATGGTATCAGTTTCAGTAGTGCTCTGGATTTTCCTGGGAGGTGTCCCAGCCAAATACTAGCCAGGCCTTATGCTGCCTGATTTATGAAATCTACTGAGGCCACGGGCTGAGGTGATTGTGGCTGAAGTACGGGTATGTGAATTAGACAACTATGTCTTTTAAAGGTCACAGGCTGGCTATGTTACACTAGGCCCCCGCAAAGTGAATGTCAACAGCTGGACGGAGGGAAAATAGATGAAAAGCACTATCCAAAATGTCTGTATTTACACTTTAAACACAGTGCACTGAAGCCCAACGCTATTATCAGTGGTATTTACTGCCATTATCTGGCTTGACAGCTCCAGGCCTCCGGCAGCCCTTCCAAATACTGCTGCTGATTTGCTGCAAATGTTAAGCTGGCCCACTGCAATTATTTGTCAGCACTATAGCTTTCCCCTTTTGCCCCCTGGTCATCAGACACATATGGTGATGTGTGAGCATCATGTGAAATGATTCACTCCTAAACCTGAAAATAGAGCGCTCCGAAAGCCCTATTCATGACTGAATAATTAGATGACAAACATATATTAGCAAGAAGTGATTGCCCATCACAGAGGGCTCTCAGCCTTGTGACATATACAATTGCAGTCTTTCAAGCTTTTAAAAACGGATGCAGGGTTCTTTCCTTGGTCAAGTTTATTTGTGTTCTCATTACTCTGGCTGCACTGGCAAAGGGAAGTTGTTAATCAGAGGGAATTTTCTAGGTAGAGGGAAGATTTTAATCGGTGTGTGTATGTAAAGTTTGTACTGGTTGGGACCCTGATTCAGTAAGGCTCTTAAGAACATACTGAACTTCAAGCATGTGACGAGTCTCATTGAAGTCAGTGGATAACATCTGAAGTCGATGGGTCTACTAGGATGCTTAAAACTAAGCACGTGCGTAAGGCCCAACTTTTTAAAGTTATTCAGGGAACTCCTAACTGATTTAGGAGCCTGAATCCCATTGATTTTTGGTTCCTAAGTGCCCAACTCCCTTCTGTGCATGAAAACTAGTCTCCTAACTCAGTAAGGCATTGCAATGCTGAGTGTTTTGTGGAACAGGGACCCTGATACCTATGCGTGAATCTCTAACTCTTTAATGGAGAAGTCAGTACCAATTCCAAACAAGTAGACTTGTACTGAGCTAAATCATTTTCAGTATGGGTCAAACCCTGAAGTCCTCAGTTTTTCTCAGTTAATAGGATTTTTGGGTGAGAAAGGAGTGTGCAAAACCCGAATCTGAATCTAGTCAAATTCAGTTTTTGCATACTCCTGTAGTTCTCCTTTAAAAAAAAAAAAAAAAAATTGAGTCCAGAATGGTGTTGCAAACCCAACATTTAGTCTGAGAGGGTCACAAAGCCTCAAACTTCTAGAGGTTCAACTCCCCACTACCTACCTGAACTGTGGTATTAGGAGGAGGTATATGAAGATGACACTGTGGATCAGATGAGTTGATACCGGTGGCGGTGTTCTCTGGAGCTGTTTGTCTGCTTCACCTGCTTGTGTTGCACTATGAAGAAATAGCAGTGACCACTGTGCCAGACAGGTTTTCTGACTGACCAATGATCTGACCACTATAGAAAATTCCACTTCAGATTGTTAAAGTAAATCAGTCATGAAATGGAGAATGGGGTAAGCCTTTCTGCTTGCTGAAAGATCAACAGGACCAGGCATCTTGCCAGCCCCAGCTGGCTAAATAGTCATTTAAATAACATAGATGGTGGCATTTTTCAGTAGTGCTTAGGGTTGGCCTTATTTGAGTCTGACTGAAGTCATTAAAGCTTCTATTGATTTCAATGGAAGCAGAGTTAGGCCAGTGCTGAGAGCTTTTGCTCGTCCCACCTGTGAAGTCCCTAACTTAAGATCATACCCTAGCTGATGTTCCATAATGAAAAATATTATTTTCACTGAACAAACCAAGTCTTTCAGTCCCTTGTTAGCTGAGATCCTATGTCTGACTAATAGCGTACAGTCATTACTCTGAACGTGTGCAACCAGAGGAAAAGACAAGTGGCAGCACTTTGGTAACATTTGGTAACATTTCATGATATTGATTTTGGATGAAATTATCTTTAATATACTAAAAGTTAAAGCCGGGTACAATGGGGGCATGAGGTAATTTCATTCCCCCTCATGAATATATCATACATTGGCCCAAATTTTGTTGAAAACTGTTATGCTCTATTGAACAAACATTGGCTGTTAGTACAGAAAGTTCTCACAGGAAGGCTCGTGGGAAGAGTCATTTGCAATTTTTTGGGTCATGGTTCTGAAATTAACTAGTGTCAACACTGTATTTAATTTTATTTTATCTGCCCCGCCCGTAAGAGCACTTCAAGACCATGCATTTATTCAGGACTAGAGTGTGTTTTATATAAATAAGAAAGAAATCTGGGTCGGGCATGATCGTGGTGCTGAGACATCTGTGAATAAAAGAAAATTATTCACTTCAGAGCTACTCATTATTTGCTCAAATTTATGAGGGAAAGATGATGGTTTTCCAGTCAGAAAAGAATAAACTCAGATCTAGCACTGAGAGATGTATACAACATGTAGTCGTACTCTCAGGCTGCAATGTTTATTTGAGTAACACTAGCTTCTGAAATGATGGCTACAATCAGACAGCTTTTTCTCCAATATGGCATCACCAGTAAATAGTCAACAGTTTAGGAAGAGAGATGAAACAATGGACCAGATTCTGATACCATCACTCCTGGTGCATAGTGCCTTACTCCAGGAAGAGTCCCACTGTAGTCGTAGTGGAATGAAGTGCTACCCAACATGAGTAATATAGCCCAATGGATTTAGTTAGCTTCTTTCTTATAAATCTCCCTCCTGAAGCCCAGGTACGTTAAAGACTGTGAGGTACTCAGATACCACAGTAATTGGAGCCATAGAAATATCTTAGCGAGAACTATAACGCTACTACTGTGCTCTCATTGCTTTAGCTCCACAGCAATGATTTTCCAAGGCAGAGAGAAGTTTCTTGATCAGCATGTATGTGTAGAAGATGACACTGTTTTGAGCCCTGAATCAATAAAGCACTTAAGAAGGTAGGTGCTTACCTTTAAGCACAGAAGTAATCTCATTGAAGTTAATGGATAACATCTAAGGTGCAGACATGTAGAAAGCCCATTTACCGATTCACTGTCTATAACCTGAACCGCACTGAAATACGCATAAGATCCAATCCTACTTTCCTTGCACGTGAAAAATTCTCACTGATGTAAATATTTGTGATTTTCAAAGCTGATTACTGGATTTAGCCACGTTGCTTCAGTTTATTTCAGTGGGCAGTATTGGGGGTAAATTCCCTAATCAGCTTAGAAATTCTCAACCAATAGGAGTATTTAGATCCTAAACTATTAGGGACCGGGACTGTCTATTACTCTGTTAATACAGTGCCTGGGGTAATGGGGCCACATTCTGGGTTGGTCATTAAGCACTATGGTAGTAAACATGAATAATAATGAATATGGGATGCAAGATAAAACCTAAAATTCCTTATCCAAAGAACAGAGTTACAGAGAGAGGGAGTGCTGAGCAAGAGACCTAGGACTTCAGGCAAGAATAAACAGTTAAAAGGAGACGACAACATGGGATGTAAGAAGTGGGCTATAGGTACAGGACGCCTAGGACAGAATAGGTAAGGAAAGAATTTACTGCTTGCCTGGGAGAAACGTGTTATCGATAATGGAATTTGTACATTAACTCTTCACAAAATCCACCTTTCGTACTTAATAAACATAAAAACTCTCGTGCACTCTTTCAAAAATCAGTGAAAAAGGATGTGTTCTGTTTCCTGGTTCTGAAATGACACCTTGGTCTCCTGTCTCAGCCACACATCCTTTCATTTCACCATCCTCCTCACTGGTAATTTTGGGGTATATTCTGAAGGTCAGAGTTTGAAAAGGATTGGACCATAGTTGTTTTTTTTTAACTTTTTTTCAACTAATAATGATACCTTGAAATATGAAGGATATTTTTTTTTATAACTGCAAGGTGAAAAAGACCTGAGTTTTATGAGTCAGCCGTGCTTATCCATTTAATTCAAGGTTGGAAGAGGACCTGTACTAATTTCCTAATAGTTTTTTTATGAAGATAATCAGTCTTTTCTCTCTCTTCTTTTTTTCTTTTCTGTGTCCCTTATAAGCATACTAAGCCTAGAATTATATTGATTTCTGTTAGGTACAATGTTATTTATTTCATGTCCTGTTCTATTTTATAGTTTTGCTATGTACTGTTAAAGAGCTGCTGTGCTCCATCTCAGACACAGCTGCATTTTATTGGTGGCTGAAGGGATTCCTGTGTAGGAGCTGATTGTAGATTCACCACTAGCTCTGAGTAAGGGACAGGGCAGAGCAGTGCAAGGACAAACTCACTGCTCTGTGACTCACGCCGGGGTCTGGGGGGTGGGGGAATAAGCCCTGCCTAGGGTGACCCGATCACAACACTAAAATATCAGGACACATTGGGGTGCTGTCAGCCCTGCCCACAGTCCACCCCTGCTCCTCCCAGGCTCCACCCCTACTCTGCCCCAGGTCCTGCCCCCTCCCTGCTCACCACCCCCATGCCCTTCCTCATCCCCCAGCCCCCTGCTGGCTTGCTGCATCCCTCCTCAGTCCCCAACCTGCCACTTTCCTCTTCACTCCCCCCCCCGACCTGCCACTCACCCCTATAGTGCCAACTTCCCCTCTGCCGGGTGGGTGCTCACCCTCCCCCTCCTCTTCCCACCCCCATTCCACCCCTTTCCCCCATGTCCCCACCCCTGCCCTGCCTCCTCTTCGTCATCTCCTCCCCTGAGTGTGCAGCATCCCCGCTCCTCCCGCCTCCTTCCTGGAAAGCGCTAAGTGCCACCAAACAGCTGTTAGGCGGTGGGAAGGGCTGGGAGGTGGGGAGGAGTGGGAATGTGGTGGGCTATGGGTGCTCCAACCCTGGAGCACCCACAAAGTTGGCACCTCCCTCCTGCTCGCCTCCTTACCTTAATATCGGGACAAATGCTGTCCCGATTGTACATTGATTGGGACGCGGGACAAAGGGTTAAATATCAGGACAGTCCCGATTTTATTGGGACATCTGGTCACCCTAGCCCTGCCAGCCCTGTACTTGGTGCAAATTACTTTTTCCTTGGCCCAGGCTCAGCTGTGTTGGCCAGTCCCTTGAGTCAAGGCTCCCCCAACTCCTGCCTGCCCATTCCTCACCTCCAAGAAATGGAAGTTCTGCAGAGCCTGGTCTCCGCCATACAAGGGGCTACCGGCGGCATCTTATTTCCCTTTACTCTTCTGCACAAGAATGTTGGGCAAGTGACAGGCTTGTTCATAATGAAGTGAAGAGGAGTTTTAACTGGGTAAGGGCTGCAGGATTGGCTAACGTGCTTTGGATGTCTCAGGATGAAATAAAAGCACGATATTGTGGTTACCATTCTCAAAGAATAAAACTTTGTAATAAAAGCCCTCAGGGCTCAAACATTAATGGAATTAATATTATGTTGTGTTCAGACTCCCTCACCACTTCAGTGGTTCAACACCACGCAGCAGTTGGAGCTTGTCGTCTCCTCTGAGTGCTGCTTTTGCTGCTTTTGTCCTGGTCTGTTTTTTTCCCTTTGCTATCTACTGCCTACAATACTGTGCGATTTGTGTCCTTAATTATGCATGGACAACATAAAGCACCCCACAAACAGATATTGATTTATTTTTAATTATAAAGCTCCTTAAAATGGAGCTGGCACAAACTGTATAATATTTTGGCACATCTCTGTGGGATGCCCATGACAATAATAAAAATAAATATCTCTCTTAAAAGGAAATCTGAAATGAATTGTGCGCTCATGTTGGTGTTTAATTTTTTTTTTACTAATTAGTCTGAAACTCTGTCTTGCACCGATTTGCTATTTTTCAGCTCCTGTTTATTGCTAGCTTGATAGCACAAACAGCGCCTCACGAATTTCTGGCGGTCTTGTCATAAACATTTTAGTAGGATGTTGTGGAATTATTTTTCATTGTTTGCTCATTGTCACTTTGTATTTCAAGCCCTTGGGAGTTTGTGGGAACTCCCCCTCCCACCCCTTTCATTGCACATTTTCTAAAGGACCTTGGAAAGAATTTACTTTTTAAAGGGTTGGACTCTTTATTCGCTCTGCTTTGCATCAGGAAACATATATATTACGAGTTTAGGGCTATACTCTGGTAGTCTGCTGTGCCTTTCAGTATGGCACTTTACATTTAAAGTATAGTACTTTACATGCCTTTAATGATTTAAGCCTCATAGTTCACATAAGCTGGTTAAATACTAGTAACCTCACTTTATAGGAGGGGGAACTGTCATAAAACCGGGGCAGAGTCAACGTTATTTAGATGCTTAAAAATTACAGATAAGTGCCTAAAGATGCAGATAGGAGGTGCCTAAATAACTTTGAAAATCTGGCCCTAAGTGACTTGTCCCAGGCATCACAGCTAATCAATGACAAAGCTAGGACTAGAGCCCAAATCTTCTGTCTCTCGGCCCTGTGCATCAATCACTAGACCATGTTTGCTGCCCATAGGAAACTTCATGCTGCATGATACACCGGCTGACTTAGACTTAGGAAACACCAGCAGGCTGCACTGTTTCATTATTCAGGCAGGTCATGTATAGAGATCAAATACAAAAGCATTTTCTTTCCCTTTTTCTAAAATACAAAAATAGATTAATTGTTGTCTGATCCAGCTTTAATCTGAATTAATGTTTTTACTCAAGCCGTAGCTTTTCTAACGTGGAGAACAGTGGTGCATTTCTAATTTCCTTTTCACACTAAATTGCCAGCATAATTTGCTGGCGGAGTCATAACTGCCGAAACGGAGACAAAGAAACGGGTTTGCGGAGGAGGAGAAAAAATATATGTTCAGTCAAACATTGTTATAATGTCACTTGGGGGTTGTATGAAAACAGATGATGGATCCATGTGATGCGAAAGCCAGATCTGAGGTGCGGGAGAAGATTAGACAGATGGTTTGCTGAACCTGCTGCTTATTACACTGATCTTTATCATCTCTTTGTTGACTTGTGCTGCTCCCGCACTACCCATCCATCTGCTTGTTGTATCTTCCTGTTGTCTCTGATCATATAGTTAGAGTGTAAGCTCTTCAGGGCAGGGCAGGGCTTTTTGTTATGTGTGTACTTCACCTTGCACAATGGGGCCCTGATCTCTGACTGGGGCATCTAAATGCTATACACTGCAAAAATAGAATAATAATAGCTTGTTTGCATTATTGTACTGTACTTTGACATGATTGCTGGTAAATACTCTTTTGTTGTCTCACCCATATTTAATTCAACATATTATCATTTAATACTTCTTTTGGTAGCAGGTGCCAGTTAGGATTAGGATCTTAGAACCCCATTTGCTACAAAGGTAGACATGATCACTGGTCATGTGGGCTTACATACTCTGCTTTCTGTGTTATGATGAGCTTACATTTGTTCCTTGTTGTGTTCCTTAACCTAAGTCGTCGTCATTGTTAATACATAGTGTGCACGTGGTGCTTTATAAGAATTAACGAATGATCTAGTTCTCCCTATGTCCCTGTGGATTAGGGAAGTATTATCTTCGTTTTTGTGATGGGGAAACAGGGAAGTTTGCATCATACACATGTCTACAACATGGGAATTCCATATGAAAAGGAATTTTTTTCCTTGTAAATTGGGCAGATACTATCCAGATGTCACTGAGGTCTGGTTTACACTTTAAATTTACATCAACCTAACTACATCACTCAAGGCTGTGAAAAATTTCACTTTCTGTGTGATGTAGTTAGATCGACCTAACCTTCACTGTAGACGTAGCTAGGTTGACAAAAGAATTCTTCCATTGACCTAGCTATGGCCTCTCAAGTGGGTATATTACAGTGACAGAAAACCTCCATGCGTTGCTGTAATAAGTGTCTACAATACAACACTACAGTGGTGTAGTTGCAATGTCACAGCTGTGCTGCTGTTGCGCTTGAAGTGTGGACATCTCATGAGTAAGGCTACAATTTAATCTTGGGTATTTTTAGTAAAAGTCACAGACAGGTCACAGGATCGGGAGGAGCCCCTGGCACCAACTGCCGGGGAGGGAGACCTGGGTGGGCGGGGGGGCCTGTCACACCACCTGTGGGGGCAGGGGAAGTCCTGGGAGACCTGCTGCCGAAGGGAGCCCTGGGGGAAGGGGGCAACGGCTGCTCCAGTTGTCACTGGAGCGGGGGAGCCCTGGGGCCAGCTGCTGCTCTGGTCCCCCCGGGACTGCTGCTCACGTGGTCCCCGGGGCTTCCCGCATCGGCTGCTGCTTGGGCAGTCCCTGGGACCAGCTGCCCTGAGCCACCAGATCAGCGGCTGGTGCTTCTGGCCCCAGGGCCACTCCAGCAGCGGCTGGTGCAGCTGGTTGGGGGCCACCCAAGCGGCTGGCTACAGAGCCGCTCCAGCAGCAGCTGGTGTGGTTGTTCCCAGGGCTGCCTAAGCAGCTGGCCCTAGGGCCGTCTGTTTGGGCAGTTCTGGGGTCAGCCGCAATGACTGCTGCAGAAGTAATGGAGGTTGCACGAAGTCACAGAATCCATGACTTCCGCGACCTCTGTGACAAACATGGAGCCCTACTCATGAGAAATAATCAATTTGGAGCCTCCATCTATGATGCCATTTTTACATAGTTGTTCTTCAGAATAGAGCGGCACTTTAAAGATCCAAATGAACAGTTATTATGAATGCTTTCACCCAGCTCTATCCATGACCATGACTGATGCTATAGCAAGGATGATACTACTGTGCTCCCAGATGTGATGGTGACAGCCAATAGTAAGGGTGCTCATGCATGAGAAAAATTAAATATGGTAGTGTATGTTCTTTAACATAGATTCATAGACTCTGGGACTGGAAGGGACCTCAAGAGGTCATTGAGTCCAGTCCCCTGCCCTCATGGCAGGACCAAATACTGTCTAGACCATCCCTGATAGACATTTATCTAACCTACTCTTAAATATCTCCAGAGATGGAGATTCCACAACCTCCCTAGGCAATTTATTCCAGTGTTTAACTACCCTGACAGTTAGGAACTTTTTCCTAATGTCCAACCTAAACCTCCCTTGCTGCAGTTTAAGCCCATTGCTTCTTGTTCTATCATTAGAGGCTAAGGTGAACAAGTTTTCTCCCTCCTCCTGATGACACCCTTTTAGATACCTGAAAACTGCTATCATGTCCCCTCTCAGTCTTCTCTTTTCCAAACTAAATAAACCCAATTCTTTCAGCCTTCCTTCATAGGTCATGTTCTCAAGACCTTTAATCATTCTTGTTGCTCTTCTCTGGACCCTCTCCAATTTCTCCACATCTTTCTTGAAATGCGGTGCCCAGAACTGGACACAATACTCCAGTTGAGGCCTAACCAGCGCAGAGTAGAGCGGAAGAATGACTTCTCGTGTCTTGTTTACAACACACCTGTTAATGCATCCCAGAATCACGTTTGCTTTTTTTGCAACAGTATCACACTGTTGACTCATATTTAGCTTGAGGTCCACTATGACCCCTAGATCTCTTTCTGCCATACTCCTTCCTAGACAGTCTCTTCCCGTTCTGTATGTGTGAAACTGATTGTTCCTTCCTAAGTGGAGCACTTTGCATTTGTCTTTATTGAACTTCATCCAGTTTACCTCAGACCATTTCTCCAGTTTGTCCAGATCATTTTGAATTTTGACCCTGTCTTCCAAAGCAGTTGCAATCCCTCCCAGTTTGGTATCGTCCGCAAACTTAAGAAGCGTACTTTCCATAGGAGAAAGGTTAAAAAGATTGGTATTGCTCATTTTTAGAAAAGAGACAAGTAAGGGGGGGCATATGATAGCAATTTATAAAATCATGAATGGTGTGGAGAATGTGAATAGGGAAATGTAATTTACCTCTTCATAGAGGAGGGGTCACCCAATGAAATTAATCGGTAGCAGATGTAAAACTAACATAAGGAAGTACATCTTCACACAATGTACAGTCAACCAGTGGAACTCATTGCTGGGGATGTTATGATGTTGGGTTAAAAAAATTAGATAAATCCATCAATAGGTCCATCAATGACTGTTGTCCAAGATGGTCAAGGACACAACCCCATGCTCTGGGAGTCCCTAATCCTCAGACTGCCAGAAGCTGGGACTGGAAGACAGGGGATGGATCACTTGATAATTAACCTGTGCTTTTAATTCCTTCTGGGGCACCTGGCACTGGCCATTGTCAGCGGACGGATTACTGGGCTAGATGGACCATTGATTTGACCCAGTGTGGCCATTCTTATGTTATGTCTTCCAGAAGAATTTGGAAGGCTGGATCTGTATATCATTTTCACTGAGAAGACAGAACAATAAGGGAACTCAGTGAGTTGTCATTCAGTAAATGTACACAGAGAAATGTCAGAGCCCTTTCAGAACTGTGGGGAACCGTAAGTCTGTCTCCATCTCCCTCGTTTGTTCTACAGGGCCGAGGTCCTCTGTGTAGCAAGACAGCCTAATGAAGAGATACACTTGGAAAGCTCTGAAAAAATTCTTTAATTTTAAAAAAGTCTGTGCTGCAAGTTTTTAGTTCATTATTACAGCTGGTTCAAAAAGAAAGGCTTATTGTTCTGCGCTTCCAATAACAAACGTTGCCTTGGAGAGCACCACTTAGGTTAACTGCCGGGTTGTTGTTGTTATGGTAGCAGAAATGCAACATGCAACAGCTGAATGTCTCTGCATGCCCACTCTGTGGACTTTCTGTTGGAACCGAGTGAGAGAACCCTACAGGGCTTCTCCTTCACTGTGCTTTCCGGTGATTCTGCCTCCTCCATCTTGTGCATTAGTTCATACTGACTTTCTCCACTGGAATATTTATACCCTATGTGCAGCCAAGCCATGTTCTCTTGTCCTTTAACAAGAGACATGAAAGAGAATTTCTGGCATTTAAATCAGAAACAGATCATGGAGGGAAAGAGAAGGTAGGGGAAGGGGATGAAGGTCTCTCCTCAGTTACCTGGAGCTGTTAACTCTCCAGATTGCCTATTACACAGTGATCTTGAGTCACGCAGAGACTGGCCAGTGATACCCGTGCTTCCTGTCTGGGGGTCAGGGAGATGGGAAGTGAATTGTGGTGGGTCTTAGGCTAGCTCTGCAGTGGGAGGTGACTAGATTTCGCACACAAACCCTTTCCTGCCATAAAAACCATCATGAAATAGACAACTGTGCAAATAGGCCATCTTGTTATTGGAGTTACATGAAAATCATATTTTCACTTGGTGAGTATTTACATGAAACGGCATATACGTCTGCCTGTATTAAAATCATCCACTCTGACTGCTATTTATGTCTTCTCTTGCCAATGGGACTCAAATGCAACTATCTGCCCTTGTAATATCTTGAGGAAATCCCCTTTAAACTCCTCACCATGACTTTGGAACAACCAAAGAAGTGACTGCTCTTCAGAAAAGCCATCCCAGGTTTTACATGGACCACAATGCATGGTGAGTCAGGACTGTGAGAGTTTAGTTGGTGCTCTGTGTGTGTTTATGCAGTGCAGACGTAGATTCATAGACTCTAGGACTGGAAGGGAACTTGAGAGGTCATCGAGTCCAGTCCCCTGCCCTCATGGCAGGACCAAATCAGTAAAGGTCCCATAGTAGTTTATATATTTTGCTATCAAGTCTCCATGCTTTGATTTTAAGCCTATAAAGCAGTATCAAGCTCTTCTTAAACAAAATCATTAACTTATCCAGGTGAAAAGCTACCTCCAAAATTGCGTGCACACATTATGCAAATGCACCCAGTGTTTGCATGAAACTTGCATTTGCAAATGAAAATTGTGTCGCTAGACATGTCATAATCTGAGCCTTGTGGGATATTTTCAGAGGCTGTTTGGAAAATTTGATTCTAAGTTTCTTCAAGTTTTGAGTGATTGAAGATGATATTCTAGTCCAGCAAAATGACCATATTTTAGGGTGACCAGAGATCTCGATTTTATAGGGACAGTCCTGATATTTGGGGCTTTTTCTTATATAGGCTCCTATTACCCCCTCCATCCCGATTTTTCACACTTGCTGTCTGGTCACCCTACTATATTTCCAAATTTCATGGTCACAACAAAAGAGAAACATGTTGCTGCTCTGTTGTTTTGATGAGGTTTTCTGTCAATGAAGAGAATTATTGTGCTAGGTGTTCCCTTTATTTTATCTTTTTTCAATCAATGATGCTTCCATGGTTTACAACAAGATGTAGAGGTTTACAGAAGGGCGAGATCCTGTAGTTTCTCAAAGGGGGATGTAGATTAGGAAACAGACACTGGAGAAACTCTGACCTCAAACTGTCGGATTCTGCAGATAGGATAGAGTTCTACAGGCAGCTTATCATAAAAGTACAGGGGACATTTTATAGGAGCTCTTTCGGCTATTTTTTCCTCTTCCTGATCTAGGCCATGAGCATCCAGTATGCTTTGTTCTTGATTAAGTAAAAGCCTTCAGGGAGAAAAATGCAAGGGCAGCCATTTTTATATGCAAATATGTGCAGGTAACACCTATTTATTCTGGGACAATGCCTTGCCTCTGCAATTGGGGGATAAGACTTGGCAAAGTTAGACTTTGTTAATAAAGGGAAGTGAACACATGAACTACAATCTCCTGCTTCACACTGTAGGTGCTGATAGTATAACATGTTCCCAGTTCTGTATGTGTATATTTGGTCATTACATGGTAGTTTTTCCTTTTTTCTTTCTAGTGCTTTGTGCTTTTCTCACTGATGCTTGTTTTTCTTCATTAAAGAGGAAAATGTTGTATTTAGGATGACCAGATAGCAAATCTGAAAAAACTGGGACAGGGATTGGGGGGTAATAGGTGCCAATGTAAGAAAAAGCTCCAAAAATCAGACTGTCCCTATAAAATCGGGACATCTGGTCACCCTAGTTGTGCTGTGAAATGTCAGCAGGGTTAGTTAGAGGCTAAGTATATTTTGCACCTAGTAGCTTGGTCTGAGCCAGACAGACTCAGATGTCTTGTAGTCTGATGACTCTCTCTGCAGTTTCCATTGCATTTGCTAGTTTATCATTTATTTGTCTTTGTGCTATTTGCTTTACAGCACTTCTGAGGGAGGCAGGAAGAAGCCACACACTGAGGCATGGAAAGGGATGAGTGGTTCAGAAAGTGCTGTATAAATGACGATGCAGTAAGGTCAGTACTACTTCCGTTTGTAATGAGAGAGCTAAAGGACTACCCTTAAAGAACAACCACACATAAAGAATTCCACTGAAGAGGAAGGACTCCAACTGGGATTCATTTTGTGACAGGTCAAAAAATACAAGGCCTAAAGAAACACTGTTTTGAGGGGAATCTGAATGGTCCTGACTTATTGCCTCTGGCTCAGCAAGCTTCAGTGGATGGACTTTTGAATAAGAAACAGAAATCTATTAAGAAGCAGGTTGCAACAGACAAGAAGGCAAACTTTGATGGAACCCCTATGACCAGAAACTCCTGAGGGGAAAGAACTCTTTACTCCGTCTATTGGTGAAGAGGAAAAAGTGTTGCCATAAAGAGCTTAATTTGAGTAAGCCATCTATTGACCATTCCAGTTGAGAGGTGATCATACCTGCATATGAACTGGGACTTTGAGGTTAGGGTCTCCTAGAGAGGCTTGAAGAGAGAAAAGAGCTCTTATCTCATGGGAAAGAGCTCATGACCAAGTAGCCAGGACTCTGCTCAAGAGTCCTAAATGGTCTTTGCTTCCCTTCTGTGAGGACTTTGTGGTGAGAGCCAACACAGACTGAGGACATTTGCTGAGAAATGGTGCAGAAGACAGTAATAGAGCTGACTGGACTCTGGTGAAGTTCCACCTACCCAGCACTTTTAATAAAGTTGGGTCAGATGGAGGTGCCTCCACATGGGCCAGGGAAAATAGTTTCCTTGGGACTGGAGGTAGACCTACAAAGAGACACTTGTACTGCTGCCACTCACTGATCCAAACTATGAGTGGGGTATACTGGATGAGTGAGGTGGTGAGGCTGAGGGACTATTACATGTGGCACATTCTTATTAGCATGTAAGAAGGGAATTAGGCTGAGTACTGCCAAAGTTAATGGAGTAGCTTTCTACTCATTTGGGACATTTTACTCATTTGCATATCAATTCTGATAGTGAGTTTTCCCTTGTTTATGACTGTCTCCCTTCTCCTAATACAGATTCCCTTGTTTATACACCGTCTGAGAGCCTGCGAGTGGGGAATGTCTGACTTGTTAAGGGCACCCAGGGATGGTGCATTTTGTTTCCCAGGTTTCTGGGTGAGGTTTCAAGCTGGTTTAGCTATTTAAGAGGGATCCAAGATATATTGAACCTGGGCCCTTATTGTTGCAATTAACCACCAGGCAGAAGGGTTACACAGTGTGAAGACTGATCAGCTTCCTAATAGTTCTAATGAGGGAGTGGCATCCTATGGTGTAAAACAGGGAGCTGAGAATCCAGGAGGAAGAACGACCCATTAGCTAGAGCATTAGTCTGGTCCCTGGGAGACCTTGGTTCAATTCCTACTGCACCACAGACATCATGTGTGACGGTAGTAAGTTGCTCTTTCTCTCTGTGCCTCAGTTCCCAGTCTGTACAGTGGGAATAACAGCACTTCCCTACCTCACAGAGGTGTTATTTTGAGGATAAATACATTAAAGATTGTGAGGTGCGCAAATGCTATGGCAATGCGGACCATGTAAACATCTTAGATAGAATGTCAAGGACAAGTGGAGACAATACCAGGGCAGCAAAGGAAAAGATTGAAGGAGCGGCAGAAAGGAGAAACTGACTGACTACTTTTAGGTGTAACAGGAATTAGAACTGATATGGCTCTGGATCCGTATCTCAACATCCCCAAAATGTAGATGTGTTTCGATCTGAGGTTTTGGTTCAGGGCTGTCTGTAAGAGGGGCATTGTGATGGGGCAGACAGGCCCCATGCTGGCAAGCAGAGAGTTAATGACAGTCTGTAAACTTAACTGGTCCCACCCCAGGACACCTCCAGCAAATGTCAGGCATGGAGAGAGGCAGTGAAAGGAGATGACCTAGCCCAGTTCAGGACTGACCAGGAAGGACAGCAGAGCTCCACTCCTTGATGGAAGAGAAGCCTGATTGCATCGCAGAGCCTGAGCTAGATTGCTGGTCAGATGAGCCTCCTGCCAGAAGGGATCCTCAGATGCTGGGAAACTGGCCAACATACTGGGTGGTTGAAAAAAAGCCCTGAATAGAAGGATGGGGTCTTGCCAAGGGTTAATTTTCTTGATTTCTTTAGGACTTTAACACCTGTAAGGGGCAGGACTGAAGGGTGCCTTGGCTGAGGGCTAGCACATCATTACCCCAGCCCTCAAAGCGACAAAGACCTACCGATGAAGACCATGTGGCTGAGTGAATTGTGTCTCAGTTGGCCACACGGAGTGCTACAGAGGCATACCCAATCACAGACATATTTTTTTTTATTATTCTGCTAGCTTGTTTAAAAATGTGTGTTGTCTCCTTTCACCGTGACATCCAGAAAAGCCCCAGGAGAACCAAAAGGACAAATTCACAGAAAGCCAAACAGTGCGACTGGAAAAGACAAATCTGGTTACTAGAGCTGACATGTGCCTGGGGAGGGCTCCAGACTCGACACACATGCAGAGTGTGCCACACTGCCAGAGGTGTCAGAATTGGAGCTCTTTCAGTTCTGTTCACACGCCCATCAGGTATTGTTCAGATAGCAAAGAAAACTACAAGCCTTGTTCTGGCAATGTGCAGCTTAGTACTACTACTAATAATTAATAATAATAATAAAGGCCTTTATTGTCACTGGAGACAACTCTCATCTGCTCTCTGATCGGGACTTCCTTCTCTTTTTAAGTTTAAAGAGTGACTTTTACCTCACCCGCCTGATCAGTGGCATGACCTAAACTCTGCCAGTCAAGTTGTTTAACCTCTTCACTGCTGCCTAGAGTATAGTCATAAGAGCATGAGAACTGCTATGCAGGAACAGGCCACGTGGTCCATCCAATCCAGAAACCTGACTCTGATGACGGTCGATATCTGCTGCTGCAGAGCTGTGGTTCTCAAACTGGCCTGGGGACCACTGTTGGTCCACACTGGTGGTCTGCAGAATGATATATTTTGAGAACCAAGTGCTTGGAGATTGTGGTTTTGGGAGAGGGTTGGCTTTGTCTTTCTCTCACCAAGTAGGCCACAGAAAGGAAAGTTGGAGAATAACTGTCCTAGAGTGAGGCCATGAAGAGCCCCCATTCAACTCCTAATTATATGATGCTATACCACTGTGAGAGTGTTGTTGTTTTTTTTCTGACCCCAATTTGTGAGCATCTTGTGCCTGAAGCATGAGTATTGTTAGCTCTTCTGACTTGTATCCCAGCTAGCACTACGCAGCCACTTCGTGTCATTTTTCGGTGTTGTTTACCCCTGTAATCTGCGTGACAGTGAGTTAGGCAGGTTAGTCATACATAGCATAAAGCAGGGGTTTCAAACTGTGGGTCGGGACCCCAATGTGGGTTGCAATTCCATTTTAATAGGGTCACCAAGGTTGGTGTTGGCCCTGGACCCTAGCAAGTCTCAAGCCCAAGCCTCACCACGCAGGACTAAAGTTACATGCTCCCTGTTCAGGGCAGAAGCCCTTGGGCTTCAGCTTTGGCCTCCCATCCAGGGTGGCGGGGCAAGGGTGGGCTTGGTCTTCGGTCCCCCCTGCTGGGGTCGTGTAGTAATTTTTGTTGTCAGAAGGGGGTCACGGTGCAAGGAAGTTTGAGAACTGCTGGCATAAATAATATCTCTTCTACCTATTAACTTTTATCATGTGATCCTGAGGCACATTGAGCAGCCACTGATATTGGGAGGAGATATTGTCTTCATGCAGAAAGGCATGAACAGAAACCTGGTGTGTGACTGTGAGTGGAAGACAGGTCTCCTGCTGCAGTGGAATCTATTGCCTTATGATCCTAGCGATGACAGGGGGGATGATGATGATAATAGCACGCATTACGATTGACTGCAGTCATTCCCAAAATGAGCCAAGACCAAATGCAAAAGATGACCTAGTTCCGGTCCCAAAGAGCTAACAGCATAAACCAGGGGTGGCCAAATTTACTGATCCTCCAAGCTGCATATGACAATCTTCAGAAGTTCGAGAGCCAGGGTGTGCCTGCTGGGGCTCGGGGCTTCAGCCCTGCTCCTGTTGAAGCTCCAAGCCCTGGCAGGTGCCTCCTGTGGGGCTGAAGCCTCGAGACCTCCTCTTCCCCCACTAGACAGAAGCCCCTAGTCCCACCACCTCGCCACAGGGCAGAAGCCTTGAGCTCCCCCAAAGAGTCTGGTAGGCGGAGAATGTGGGGGAGTATGGAGGGCTTTGCAAGCTGCACTTTAACTATGACTGTAAAAGAACCATATGTGGCTCATGAGCCATGGTTTAGCCACCTCTGTCATAAACTGACCAAGCCTGATGAGGGGAAGGTGAAAGAAGTGCATCGTACAAGCACAGTGTTCATGATGGCTAAGGGCACAAGGCTTTGGGTTCCCTGTTCTGGTGAACAGATTTATACATCTTTTCTCATTTTCATTACACTATAAAATCTTTAGTTTCAGGAGGTTTTTTGGGGGGGAGTCGTTGCGGTTGAAGTGGGAGAAAGAATGGTGGGAATAAGGGAGGGGGAAAGGAATTGACGTAGAAATGGGAATAGAGAGAGATGGAAGGTAGGAGATATAATGAACAGGGATAATGAGGCTGAAGAACAGCAATGACAGGAGAAGGGTCAGGATAAAGGGGAACAACAACTAATAATAACAGCAAATGGAGAAAATGAGCTCACCAGCATATTTGACCATTGACTTTGCTGAACTATGTGCACAGAGAGTTTGGACTCCAGAGGGCAGGTTTTAGAGGTAAGTGCCATCGAGCTGTCCAAAGAGGGCGCATGGGAGAGTGCTGGGCGTGCTGCCATAGAATAGCCCGTACTGGGGGCCTAACGTACCCTCTGCCCCTTTGGCTGTAGCTGGTGCTGGGTACTTTGAGGAAGGAGCCCTGAGATGTTGGGATTTCCATATGCAATCGTTATAGAACTATAATAGAAATGTGCCTTGAGGGCTTGCTGGCTTCTCAGTGGTGATATTCTCAGGTAAGCATCAGCCCAGGCAGGTTCTCAAAGGAATATTTAATATGTGTTTATTTCTTTATTTGTCACCCAACTAGGATAAGATTTCAGGCAAACAAAAAGTCAACATGAATTCAATCTTTTTAATCTCTGAATCTGGCAAATATTATATGCAGTGCGCACCATGTGTCTGAACAGATTCTCAGTAACAGGCTGCAATGCAGCCCTCTCAATCCGAAAGAGTTTTTGGGGGAATGGGTACACAGGACCAGCGTGCTGTTACCTTGGACTCGTCATGCCCATCAGCACACTAGTTCCCAGGGCAAAATGTTACCTCCAGTCCCATGAGTTTAAGAATCAGTCCCAACTGATTTGGTGAGAATTCAGACTCCAGGGGATCCAGCCCAGAGCCAAAATAGTAGGGGTGGGTTCAGATGCAGGGATTTTTTTAATCAAAATGCCTTTCAAATCAAAGGAAATTAAGAACTGAGGTTCTTGTCTTGACTCAGGATTAATTATGTACCCTGTGTCTGTGGCTCCTGGAAAGTTTCCTGGAAATCTATGGTCTCTTGAACAGGAGTGTGGAATGAGAAAGACATTACAGGCAAGAGAAGGGGGGAAGGGAAGTAACACATGGTAACTGAGCAAACTTGGCTCTCTATTATCACTTTGCATATTATCTATAATTTCATACTATACAGACAGTAACATATTGCATCTAAGGGATTTGAAACAGTATCACTGAAAATCCTATTGCTCAGATTAGACAGATAGCTTTGCTGTTGTGTTTTATGATGGTCATAGAAGCTCTCTGAGGAATTACAGCCTTCTGTCCAGTTAGGTGCATGTAATTCTATATATTATTTATGTTCTTACATATACACACAGTACACTTCGGTGGCTCACAGTTCACAGGGAAGTGCAGCCTCCTTTTAAAAAATATTCTTTGTCCAAAGTGGTTGGAAAGCCTCGTAAATCGCAAGTTGGTTAAGCAGCTGCAGCCAAAAGGTTTCAGGTGTGATGAAAAAACAATTTATAGGAACTGAGACAGTGGGTTCAAGAGGGCAAAGGACTCCACTCAATTTCCAGAAATATATTCCCATATTAGAAGCAGCTTTACGGCTCTCCTCAAATCACCCAGGAACAAAGGTACCTAGAGTGCAAGCCTTGGACATCTGTCTCTCTTGGGTGTATTTTTGGTGGTCTTGGAAACTTTATGCCCTTTGTGTCTGTAGACTAGAACATGTGTGTATCTTGCGTGCACTGCCTGTCTGCTGTCCTGTGCTACATCACAGCCCTCTTATGAACCATGTGCCTGGCACACACGAGTACAGCTGCCTGATTTCCCCCTGCGCACACAACCTGCAAAAGACATGCTTATGTAAAATGTGTATGTACTGATGATGTGACGCATATTCTGATTTTTTTTGAATGGAACTGTCCATTTAAAGGGGATTTTTTCTCATGTACTGTTGCATCAGTGCCTACTGTACTATAGATTTTTAAACAAATATATTATGTTTATACAACAGTAAAGGATCCCAAAGCACTTTGCAAAGTGCATCCATCTATCCTAGGTTTGTTTTGTCTACCACTGAAAAGCAGCCACTTCTGGGAAGAAACACAGCATCTGTTAGCGTAACAACTCTACATAACTGTGTAGGACAGGAAGTGGCGAATAGCATGTCCAAATGGAACCACAGGGGGAAATTAGGCAGCTTGTAATTATCTAGAATGGGACAATGGGGCTAATTACCTATTTTCCTCTGGAAAGTGATACGGGAGCTTGTCACAGATTGGCAGCTTTCTATCTCTTTGAAAAGACACTGCCTCCAGCACACAGCACCATATGAGGAAAATTGTTCAATATAGCCTCGGGGAAGATGTCACCAACATCACTTGTCCTTGTCCCTGGGACCCCAGTCAAATACTGACCAGAGCTAATGCTACTTAAGTTGTGAAATCGAGTATGATTGCAGCTTGGCATGCTATGTGTGCAGCTCTCCATACCTATCTGCTAATCTCATGTTCTTTGTATAACGTTTAATAACTAGCTTCTGTTTTCTTGTCCTAAAAATGGGTCATACTGGATTTGATATATTTTGATACTTTCAGGCATTAGTGGGTTTCACAGTGGGTCGAGTATTTAAGCTACCTCCAGACTGTTGGTACCAACTCCTCAAAGGGGCTATCATTTCAGCTAGGAAAGAGTGCCCAGAAACAATGCCTTGCATGTTATAAGCCAAGGAGAGTTTGCTGAGATTAGGCAATGCTTCTAAATCTGAGTTTCATTCATTAGTTGGGTACGTTAACACTTGATATGCTGCTGGAGAAGGGGTGTCATGGGGGGGCAGCATTCTGTGATAGAAAAAGAACAACAGAGTTTAATAAGAGCTTAATTGAATAGCATGAAGGAGAGGAAGACTTGTTCAAATTTGGCTTTAGATCTGCAGGCTTGATCTGTGGTGCAGCCAAGTAGCCCACAGCATCCTTTAGAAGTGAAAGGCTGTGAATCTGGCTTTAAGCCATCTTACACTCCTCCACTTGTGGGCCAGTTACGTAGGGGCTGGTCCCTTGGTGCAAGTTAGTTCAGCCTGAGGGCTGCTTGAAATTACACCAGCTCCGAGGAGCCATTATAACAAGTGAGGATTGCTGGTGTGTAGGGGGAGCCATCTTAGCCCCTGCAGGGAAGGATATAACGTAGAAGCCACTATGCCAGTTCTGTGCCACCAGAGGAAGCCCTACACTGAGATGATTCTCTTGAGGCTGCCTATGTTGGCTTTTGGCCTGATTTTGTGCCTGAGGCATAATGCAAAACAGTGCTAATGCCGTCAAGAATACTGACCTTCATTTCAAGCCCTCAAAATACAGTTTGCTATATTCAATATTGTAAATTTTCAGCTGTGTTAATTTTCACTGGCCGTACAGGTCATATGGTATCAGTTTTGGTGCATGAGTGAGTGTAACTTGTAGGATCTTGCAGTTACATATTTAATGCTCCCGTGAATATTCTGTAATAGTTTGCTAAAGTGTGGTGTTCCTGCAAAAATTCTTGCCACCAAACTCCATTGGCTAGAACCTGCGCAGAAAGCAGACCACCAAAAGGGTATGGACAGAACCAAAGCAAATCTGATTTTTTATTCCAGTGAAAAATGGTGGGAAATTTATTACAGGTCTTCATCCAGCTTCATACCAACTGCTAGACAGACAGATTTGGTGATCCTGGCACGCACCTGGTGTACGTTGGGTGAGGATGGAGAGAGTACATGTAGGTGGATGAGTGCATCCCAATGCCACCAGTCAAACAATACCTAGGATTCCTTAGTGCCCTGAGTCAGTCTTTATACCTGTGTGGCAACTTTCAGATTTTTGGCTGACTGGGGAGGGTCTTATCTTTCCTATTGAAAGAACATGCCCCTATACCAGGGGTGTTCACACCTTGAAGCAAAAATGTAAATAAAGAGACATGGAGAATATTATGGAAGGATTAATTACAAATAGATGCACATCTCATCAGAGATTCATAGATTTTTTTTTTAAGGCCAAAAGATCATGTTGCTTGTTTATTACAGCAGTGTCTATGGACCAACCAAGATCAAGGCCCTGATGTGCTACGTGCTGTACACTGTAGTTGACGATCCCTGCCCTGAAGAGCTAGAGAACAGTCTGTCTGGCATCCCGTATAAGATTATACTTCACAGCCTAGTTTGGCTGCATGATGCTTTTTCTGATCCCACCCAGGAGACAGGATGTGCATTCAGTACCATTACCTGCATCACCCTGGTTCTCTCCCATTGCCTCTTCTACAGTGTGTTCAAGGAAGAGGAGATTCTTCCTTTGAAAGCTTTATTTTCATATCAAACCTTTGTTCAGCTTCAGCTCTAAATGATGGCTACCCAGTGCAGGTAAAGCCTCGCTGATTGTCGGTACCAGGGATTTGGCTGAAATATGCATCCCTACTCCATTTTACACCCTTGCCAACAAAGCATTCAAATAACATGTCTCTATTGCCCTCTAGTGGTGCTAGGTAAGTTTAACAGCAGCACGTCTAGAATGTCTTCTCTTCCCAAGCTGAGTGAGGTAATATCTTTTATTGGACCAACTCCTGTTGGTGAAAGGGACAAGCCTTCAGGCTATACAGAGCTCTTCTTCAGGCTAAGCATAATTTCCAGTTGCAGATACATTTAGATTAATGTGTAGCATTTTATTTTGCTAATTAAAATGCTTATTGTTGACTGGATTGAGACTGTGGTCTGACCAAGAAGCAATATCTTGAATCAAAGAGGAGAAAAAGCTGTTTAACAGAGGGAGTGATCTCATCATCTGTTGAGCTCCATGGCACAGATTATTCTATCAATTTTTCTGAGCCAATTTGTAAAGATTTCTCAGCTGTGAAAGTTCTTCAGTGATTGTAAAGGGGCTGCTGGTAATTCTCACCATATGGCATTACAAATACTGTGAACGGGAGAATGAATTTGTCAGTCCAATCAACAGTAGTTTAGTAGTGCACAGGCTTTCATGAACCTGCCTACAAACCATGCAGGCTATTGCCTCTACCTGGAACAGAGGCACCATAAGGTATCAAATTAGAAAAACTGAGCGTCACTCCTCATAGTAGACTGAGTAAAACTTCCTGATAAGATCACCCCTCTTCTGTCGTGCATGATTTGATCAGTCCTGAAATACTTAAAGGGACTGACATCTAAAATGTTGTTTTTAGGCTTCAGAGTTAAAACCCCCATTGTGATAAACTGAGCAGCTCACCCATCTCTCTAGAACTGGTTTACCTTTGCTTCATGTTTTGAAGTGTTTTTGGTTTGGTTTGTTTTTTTGAGAAGGGGTAACCATAAGAGCTGGCAACTTAAAAGTAAAACAAAACAAAAAGGTTAGATTCTGGAGCTTAAGATGGCTGCTAGAAGGAAAAGCATTGGGTCACTGATCCAGCACTACCCAACCCAATCCAGTTGAGCCACTGGACACTTTTACATAACTGCCATCTAAACACTGGTCCTGGGAACTGTAGACCTTATCTGCTTGAGTGTGCCGCACAACAGCTACTGACTGAACTACACTTCTCAGTTAAGCTTCCATGGTTGTTTAATTACATACACAAGACAATGGATATGGAACTTGGGGACAAATTTAGTGCTAAACAAACCCCACATGTGTCTAATCAGAGAACTGAAAGAACAGCTTTACCGATAGAGGGAATGTGTAAAATACAGAAGCTTGGAAAATAGGCTTTTTAACTGCAGAAAATGTCAATGAAAATGAAGAAGAAAATCATTTTGTTGAAATTAGAAAACTGAACATTTTCATTCAAAAGTCAAAATTTTTCAGCTTTTGGTGAAACCTTTTTTGGTTTTCTGTTTTTTTTTCATGAAAAGTCAAAATTTTCTGTGACAAACAAACACTTTTTGCAAAAAAAATCCGTTTCTTGAAATCCCCAATTTTCCATTGAAATGGTTAGGGCTGGTGGTAAGTTTTCTACCAGCCCCATCAGCTAAGCTGGTGTACCAAGTATGTCCAGTAGAGGGCAATAGTTTACATATTAATAGATGAATGGCATCCCTACATTCTTAGTCATTTAATGAATTTTAATTAGGGTAGTTTTTAAAATTCTGCCTTTATTGCATATTAATCATGTTTCTAAGTTGTGCAGCAGCTTGAGTTCTTCAATGTGTTTATAAAAGAAAATTGTTTTCTGTTATGCCTTGTACCATAGACTCATAGAGATTTGTTTGAGTGGTAGCCGTGTTAGTCTGTATCAGCAAAAACAACAAGGAGTCCTTGTGGCACATTAGAGATTAACAAATTTATTTGGGCATAAGCTTTCGTGGGCTAAAACCCACTTCATCATATGCATGGAGTGAAAAATACCCAGAGATGTGTGATAAAAAAGATCTGATATGTCAAATTCCACCAAGATTGTGCTGCATAATGTATCATTCCTGTTGGGGGAATATTAGTATAAGTAAGGTTTGCTAGGCTTTGCCAATAAAACATCTTAACATGCCTGGATTTTCCCCCAACTATTATAGACCTGACTTTTCCCCTTAAATTGCAGTTGCAGTTTGTATTTTCTGTAAATCTTTGGGGAAGGGACAGTGGCTTTCTAATGTCTTTGTAGAATACCAAACACTCTGCACTCACTACATAAGACTGATTCTTAATACAATTCCTCTGCTTCTTCCTTGTGCTTTTTGATAAAAGGAAGAAATGTTTGTTAATTTCAGGAAGAGTCTATCTAGGTTTATAGGATGGGTGGGAGAGAGGCTTATATCAGGAGATTGCAGGTCTGTTTGCTCTCCAGCTAGTGGACAGGTTTTTGTGTATTGCATTCTTCTTACAAATCCCCACATATATTTAACAACAGTGTCCTCTAGTGGAGTTAATGCTAAACACTTATCAGTCCTAAGAAATTACTATTGGTTGACTATAATTGTGTGAAGCCTGAAGCTCAGAGATGCACCTCCAAATCCTGTTACCTCCTTATAGGCAAAATAAAAGGCCCTTATTTAATGCTGAGAAAACTTTAGAGCAGGTGATATTGTATATTAGTGATAATGCTGCACTCCTAATCACAAGATTGCTATGAGAAATTGCTGGAAGCCACCCCTCTTGTGCCCCTTCTCCAAAATTATCTATCTAGCCTCAATAAAGCAGTATAGGGTGAGCTTCATGATGTTGAAGTCTAACTATGTTAGTCTAACTAGTCAACTAGGCTCCAATTCAGCAACACATCTCTGTTCAGCAAAGCACCTACGCATATATTTTTCTCATAAGCAAACTAGAGAAATATAGTCTACTATAAGGTGGGTGCGCTACTGGTTGGAAAACCATAACTCAGAGAGTAGCTGTCAATGGTTCATAGTCAAGCTGGAAGGGCATAATGAGTGGGGTCCCACAAGGATTTATTCTGGGTCCGGTTATGTTCAATATCTTCATAAATGATTTGGATAATGGCATGGAGAGTACACTTATACAGCTTGCAGATGATACTCAGCTTGGGTGAGGGGTTACAAGTGATCGCCATATTTGGGAACGGGAAGGAATTTTCCTCCGGGGCAGATTGGCAGAGGCCCTGGAAGTTTTTCGCCTTCCTCTGCAGCATGGGGCATGGGTCACTTGCTGGAGGATTCTCTGCAGCTTGAGGTCTTCAAACCACGATTTGAGGACTTCAATAACTCAGATATAGGTTAGGGGTTTGTTACAGGAGTGGGTGGGTGAGATTCTGTGGCCTGCATTGTGCAGGAGGTCAGACTAGATGATCGTAATGGTCCCTTCTGACCTTATAGTCTATGAATATAAGTGCTTTGGAGGACAGGATTAGAATTCAAAATGATCTTGACGAACTGGAGAAATGGTCTGAAATAAGTAGAATGAAATTCAATAAGGGAACTGCAAAGTACTACACTTAGGAAGGTATAATCAATTGCTCAAATACAAAATGGGAAATGACTGCCTAGGATGGAGCACTGTAGAAAAGGGTTTGAGGGTTATAGTGGATTACAGAGTAAATATGAGTCAATAATGTAATACTGTTGTAAAAAAAAAAAAAAGAAGGAAAGAAAGAAAACAGTTCTGGGATGTATTAACACAGGGGTAGGCAACCTATGGCACAGGTGCCGAAGGCGGCACGCGAGTTGATTTGCAGTGGCACTCACACTGCCTGGGTCCTGGCCACTGGTCCAGGTGGCTCTGCATTTTAATTTAATTTTAAATGAAGCTTCTTAAACATTTTAAAATCTTAATTACTTTACATACAACAATAGTTTAGTTATATATTATAAACGTATAGAAAGAGACCTTCTAAAAACATTAAAATGTATGACTGGCACGTGAAACCTTAAATTAGAGTGAATAAATGAAGACTCTGCACACCACTTCTGAAAGGTTGCCGACCTCTGTATTAGCAGGAGTGTTGTCAGCAAAACTACTCTACTCTGTGCACTGATAAGCAGGGCCGCCGGGGCAGGGGGGGACAGGCAAGTAGAGCAATTTGCCCGGGGGCCTAGAGGGGTCCCCATGAGACTTTTTCAGGGCCCCTAGAGTGGCTCCAGGGGCCCTGGAAAACTCTCATGGGCCAGGGCCCCTGGAGCTTCTTCCGCTCCCGAGTCTTCGGCGGCGAGGAGTCCTTCCGCTATGGGCCTTCGGGGCATTTCGGCGGCAGGTACCGGAGCGGAAGGACCCCCCGCCACCAAACTGCTGCCGAAGACCCCAGGCCCCCTGAATCCTCTGGGCGGCCCTGTTGATAAGGCCTCAACTGGAGTATTGTGTCCAGTTCTGGACACCACATTTCAAATAAGATGTGGGCAAACTGGAGAAAGTCCAGAGGAGAGCAACAAAAATGATTTGAAAGATTGAAAAAATTGGGGTATGGAGAAGAAAAGACTGAGGGGGGACACAAAGTCTTCAAATACATAAAAGGTTGTTATAAAGAGGAAGATGATAAATTTGTTCTTTTTAACCACTGACAGCGGGACAAGAAGCAATGGGCTTAAATTGCAGCAAGGGAGAGCTAGGTTAGACGTTAGGAAAAACTTCTTCACAGTAAGGGTGGATAAGCACTGGGACAAATTACTTAGGGAGGTTGTGGCTTCTCTGTCACTGGAGTTTTTTAAGAACAGGTTAGACAAACATGTGAGGGATGGTCTAGATAATTCTTAATCCTGTCTCAGTGCTGGGGACTTGATTAGATGACCTACTGAGGTCTTTCAGTGGCACATTTCTGTGACTCTATATATTTAAACTTGGGCATCTGCTTAAATCCCATTTACCTCAAATTAACCTGTTGCTTATATGCTTTGCTGACTAGGGATGGATCTATGCACATGCTTAAATGCTCTGCTAAGTTGAGGCCTAAGTTTGTGAAACATGTTCTGACGTTCTAATCATTTTCTCTGGCAATTTAAATTCACTTGCTTATTTCCAAGGATGATTCAGTTTTTTTATGTATTTATTTTGGTGCTAAATGGACAGTACTTTATGCAGTCTATGGACCCTCCCCCACCCCCCTCTCCTAGAATTTCTCTCTTTGGTGTGCAGCATAGTTACAAAGATGAAGTCCAGGAAACACAGCTTTTTTGCCATGTGTACATATATACTTAGAAGCAACCAAAATATTCTCCAGAGAAAGAGGCTTTGGAGGATGAGAAAGGGAATCTACAATAAGTGAATTACAAATTAGTATGCTACAAGGGTATTCCTTAAGTCTTCAAACAGTGATTAAACCCTCCAGTTTGCTCACAGAGCAGTGTGTAACATCTAGCTCTTGCACCTTTTTTCATCCATACGTCTCAAAGCGCTTGACAAAGGAAGACAGTAGCATTTTACAAGTGGAGAAACTGAGGGGCAAGGACTTACTTGCCTGAGGTCATCCAGAAAACTAGGGGCATTGCTGGAAATTGAACCTAGGTGAGCTGAGTCCTAGTCCAGCCCCTAAGAATTAGGAACACTGCCTTACTGTATAGAATCTGGGGTCTTTCAGGATGCATTATGAGAGTATAAGATAGTGGGTGTTAGGCTATTAGGAGCTGCTTATTGCAGCATGGTCTTAAATACCAAGCAAAGCAAAACCTGTTCTGTTCTATTAGCTTTTCCTAAAATCGGAGTATGCTATGATAAACTGTGATGAGTCACTGGGGGTTATATATTTGTAGTGAGAAGGATATACCTCTCAGTTTTTGGGGACACACTCAGCATTCACCCTTGAGCCTGCCAAGTATGCAGGACGTAAACATCTCATCATTTATTTACTCAGTCAGCACTTAATGACTGGAGCTTTCAGCCAAATACAGGATTCTAAAACGAAGCCATCATCACCCAATTATTCTTGGTATTAAAAATAGCATGTAATCATAATTAGCCACTTTTCATGTAGTGCTGCCTAAGGAATACCCATAAAACCACATTATTATGTGTATAAGAGATCATGGAAGCCCTATCAGTGGAGATGGGCCCTAAAAATTTGTCCAATGCCCATCTCACCAATCCCCAAATTACTGATTGGGATAAAATTGTACTTGGATCTGAACTACCCCTGGTTTTGGTTCCACATGTTGCAAATCCAACTTCCTCAGTCCATCTCCTTTAAAGAACACAAACTCCAGCAGCAGCATCCAGGGTTTTTATAACACCAAAATAAAGTAGTTCAGCCAGCCACCCTCCATCTGTAAAAATCAAGCCTTCCTTGAGATGGTAGGCACTCTGTCAGAGATCTCCCCTTGAACATTTATTCATTAATTGTTATTACTAGTATATTACCATAGTGTCTAGTACTCACTGTTGGAGGTGCTGTATAAACACACAACAAAAAGATGGCCCCATTTCCCAAAAACTTACAAAGTATAAGACAAGAGACAACAGATGGATGCAGACTGACTGACTGGGGAGTACAAGAAAACAATGGGACAATACTGGTCAGCCTGACATGCTGTGATATTTCCCCCCACATGTGAACAATTATCCCATCAGACAGTTCCACCAATCAGCTGTTAATACCTTGCAGCGAGAGCCAACAGGTACAGATCCCAGTCAGCTCTGGGTTCTTTTCCTAGCTCTCTCACTAACGAGCCATAAAACCTTGGCAGTTCACTTCACCTCTTTGAGCCTCAGGTTCTGCATCTGTAAAATCATGATAAGGATCCTCATTCTCCTTTCTAAACTGCTTTGGGATCCTTGGATCATAATGCTAATTACACTTATGTTAGATATTATCATTATACCCCTGACTGATAAATTACCTTGGACATATCCAGGATTCTATGCATGGAGGTCCACTTTGAAGTCCAAATAAGATGCTGCACAGCACTTTCACATCTCTTTAGGAAAGAAATAGTCACATGCCTCCTTTGACATATTCTGATGAGCTGAGTATGAGCAATAATTTCTGTATCTTTGCAACATACTTGCAAAACTGTAGTCCTTTGAAAATGATTTAAATGTCATATTTTGGCTCAAATAATCATTCAATCCCAGAATCTGCTTTATTGCTTTATATACTGGAGGGTAACACATAGGCTAAAAAAAGTCCTGATTATCACGTCTAGTCTGAAGACAAATGGAAAAGGAGACTTTTATCAAGTGGCTGGCATTATCTGATCCAATTCTAATATTTGTTTCCGGTCGTTATCCTGTACTAACTAGAACTAAGGATCATGAAAAAGCAACATTGGATTACAGATCCCGTGAAATTATGGGAAAGAAAATAAATGTGGCGCAGCATAGAATGGATGCATTGGAAGCCCAGTGATGAGTTAGTGAAGAAAGGAGGAAGTGGGCAATAAAGAAAAAGAAATGTCTTCAACGAGCAATTAAGAAGGCCCATTGGAACGACTGTAATCAGTGGTGGAATAGAATCGCACAGCACATGGAAGAAGCCTCTGAAAGACGTGTGTTTGAGACTTTGAATATCCTAATTGGATGTCCATTCTCGCAACTTCTACCAGTTAAGGACAAAAATGGAAAATACTGCCAGGATATTGATGTACAACTTGTGCGTTGGCATGAGCATTGTTGTGAATTAATGGACAGATCCCCACCAAGATGTAAACTACAATTTAATCCAAAATGAATCCAGCAGAAACTAAACTGGTGACATTAGAGGAAGTAATACTTGTAGTCAGTTATGAAATGATAAAGCAGCTGATTTTGATAACGTTTTAGCAGAACTGCTAAAGAGTGAAGAGCTGGATTTAGTTCACTGGCTTCATAGTCATATTAAAAGTTTGGGAAACTGGTCACGGTCCAGAAGATCAGAAAAGGAGGTGCATCGTTGCTTTTTTTTTTTTTTTTTTTTTTTTAAATGGGTAGTAATCAGCTTGATCAAATTATAGGGAAATAATGCTGCTGTCTGGGAAGGTGTTTTCAGTCATACTACTGAAATGACTAAAGTGTTGTCTGAACTCCAAAATGACAGACAACCAGGATGGCTTCTGTACAGACTGATCTACAATCCATGCTATATATGCCTTGCAGAACGTCACTGAAAAATGACTAGAGCAGGGGTAGGCAACCTATGGCACATGTGCCAAAGACGGCACGCGAGCTGATTTTCAGTGGCACTCACACTGCCTGGGTCCTGGCCACCAGTCCGGGGGGCTCTGCATTTTAATTTAATTTTAAATGAAGCTTCCTAAACATTTTAAAACCTTATTTACTTTACATACAACAATAGTTTAGTTAGATATTATAGACTTAGAAAGAGACCTTCTAAAAACGTTAAAATGTATTACTGGCATGCAAAACCTTAAATTAGCATGAATAAATGAAGGCTTGGCACACCACTTCTGAAAGGTTGCCGACCCCTGGACTAGAGCAACACAAAGGGAGTGGGGAGAGGGGGGGCACTGGGGAAGCTCAGCTCTGCAGGCTGCCATCCACTCCAGCTGCCCACGCACAAGGGGAGCAGGAGCAGGGACCAGCCAAGGGCCAACGGGGCACAGGAGCACAGGCGCCTGAGGCCGAGCTGTGGGGAAGCGCTTTCCTTGCCCAATGCACGGGCGTTGGGGTCCTCTTTCTTCCTCCACTCCACCAGACCACCGCCTGAGGCTCTTTTCTTCTCCATGTCCCCCTGCTGTGGCTGACCGTGGAGGCTGAGCCAGGAGGTAGCCGTTGCCGGACTCGTGCCACATGCGCTAATCAGAGCTGTGGAGCTCTGCCCAGCCGCCAGTGCCCCTGCCAGCAATGAGAAGAATCACATGGGATGGAATGGCCACTGCGCTGGGAGGGAGAGGGAGTCTGAGCCGCCGGCAGGCAGCCCAGCAGTTCCCCTGGGTCAGCGTGCCACCGCCAGCAGCCTGAACCCCTGGGCTGCCAGCGGCGTGCTGACCCAGGGGAACTCTGGGTCTGGCTTCCGGCGATGGCACACTGACCCAGGGGAACTCCTGGGTTGCCTGCCGGCGGCTCAGACTCCCTTTCCCTCCCAGCGCAGCCGCCGCTCAAATGCTTTAAAAAAAAATTGGGGGCACCGCTTTTTGGCACCTCCCAAATCTTGGCACCCTAGGAAACTGCCTAGTTGGCCTAAATGGTAGCACCGGCTCTGGCCATACACATTTACAGTAAGAGTTCTCCATCCAATTATCAGATATTTACAACCCCACCAAAATAGGTGGATTCCCACAACAAATGAACCTTTCATAGATCCAGTTTCTAAATGATGTTTCTTTGGCTTAGCCCAAGTGCTTCACCCCCACAAACACGTATTTTCTGGATACCTTTTGCCTCACAGACACTTAACTTGGTTTTTCACCTGACCGTTGATCACCCCAGAAGAGATTTTAGGCTCCACTTGGGTTTCTTCCTTTTTTTGCCTTCGTCTCAGTCTTGCAAGAGAGGTGCTCCCACCAAGGGAAATCTGGTGTCCAGGTGGAACAGACTTACATAAAGGCAGATTTGGTTTTCTTACCTAAATTGGTTATTCTAAATGGCTCCCACTATACATGTGACTCTTACTGTCTGAGTGGTTTACTTTACACTGCCATTCAAGTTGGCTCACACTATTACAAGGGACTTGCACTATGCATTATATTACCTAAGAAATGGTTGAAATGATTGGGGAGCACCAGAGAGAGAGAATGGTCTAAAATGAGAAAGAGAGACTAATTGATAAAAGTAACAGGTTTTTGTTCAATTTTAAGGTTTAGTTTGTGTCCAAACTTGTTATTAAATGGAAATTATACTTCCTAACAAAGTTCTCTGATTTGGGGACTGGCAATGGGATATTGAATTTCTCCTCCTCTACTGTAGGTTACCAGTTCAAATCTGATGAAGGGCACTAACAACCAAAATAGTGTTGCCATCTAGATGATGATTCATGACTTATGTGAAGAGAATTGGTAGACACAGGGCAGCTCAGGCACACGGATGGGGAATGCTGGTAATACTACTTCCTAGGCTGTATATATTTTGGGCACAAAGAGAGACTGCAAATATCTAAGGATACCACTTCAGTGGCTTTTGCCAACTTGTACAGAGAAAGGACTGTATGTCAGTCCCTGAAACTGAGATGACTCTTTTTGTCTTCAGTCTCCACCAAAGCTCCATTGTAAATGTCTGTTTTATTTTATGGAATGGCCTTATGAAATTCAACTTAGTAATGACTCAGAAGAGTTATTCTGAGACGCTCTATATGGGTTGCACTGCCATGAACTGATAGTGTGAGAGAGATTTAACCCCAGAGGGATGGGAGCATGTGTGTAGGCATGAGCCCTAAGATTCAAGATAATAGTGCTTAATGAAAGGAAAGGAATTAATTAGTGTGGTGGGCCCTGTGAGTTTCATGACATCAAACACTGGAGAATAAGTACAGTCCCTACAGTTGTAATCAAGTAATAAGAAGTAGTGCTGCTTTTAGTGTGATGATTTCATTGCATCACAAAGAAGTCATGTAAGGCTGGGAGAACAATTCTCTGGTTGGAGGGGGAAAGCGAAATGGAGCCAGATCAAAGGTCTGGAACCAAGAATTCCTCAACTTTGGGGAAGTTTGGAACCCAAAACTTTTGGCTGGCCCTTATCTTTACAATGGACTGAACCAACACAGCTCAATGCACCAATCAAGTCCCATTTAATCCCTCAAAATAAGGCTTAAATCTTCCTTCTTGGGCAGGGAGACAGTGAAGAAGACCCTTGATTTACCTCACTTCCCAGCCGTAAATAGGATTTACATACGGCGGGAATCCTTTGTTTCCAGTGGAAAAATACCAACAGTGTCCAAGGTGGTACTCGTACCAAGTGAAATCATCACATGACCTTGCAGTGTTACAAATAAACCTTGTCCCATGGTTGCTTTAACATCCACAGGAAGGAACTCCAGGAAGATGAGCGATCAGCATCTTCAAAGACCCATTGCCTTTTCTAATGGCTCATCCAGGCTGATTACATACTGTCTGGTAGGCGTTTCCCAAGTGTAACCACATTTGTAATTGTTACATAGTCAATTTTCCTAACTTTAGATACAGAAATGATACATGTATACTAATAGAATAATCATATTCAGTAAAACAACCACACATGACCCCTTTTGCATAAAACATATACAAGTTATACCATATTCATATCATAACTATTTCTATGAAGAATGTGGGGTGTAGTGTCACAATACTTATAGGATGGAAATGAACAACTGAGAGGGGCATAAAAGTCATGGCTGATAACCAAACTGAATAGGAGCTCGCAGTATGATGTGGTGGCTAAGAGCGTTAATGTGACCCTGAGATGTAAAGGCAGGGGAATATTACATACAAGAAGGATAGTGGCATTATCACTGCATATGGCATTGGCGAGACCATTAGTGGAATACTAAGTCCACTTCTGGTGTCAACTCTTTCAAAAGGACACTGACAATTTGGAAAGGGTTCAGAAAAGAGCTCCAAGAGTAATTTTAGATCTAGAAAATCTGCCTTATAGTGAGAGACTAAAGAAATTATTTAGTTTACCCAATAAAGATTAAGAGGCGACATGATCACAGCCAGTAAGTACCTAAGTGGGAGGAAGATTTCTGATACTGTTGGGCTCTTCAGTTTCTCAGACAAAGGTATAATAAAATTGAGTAAGCTGGAAACTGAAGCTGGACAAATTCAGACTAGAAATGAGATGCAGATTTTTTTACAGTGAGGATAATTAATTATTAGATCAAATTAGCTGGAGATATGGTAGATTCCATGATTTTAAATCAAGATTAGGACTCTTTCTAAAAGATATTCTCTAGCTCAGTCAGAAGTAATGGGTTCAATCAAGGAATTACTTGGTGGAAATTATATGCGTTTGTGTTATGCAGGAGGTCAGACTAGATGATCAGAATGGTCCTTTCTGCTTTACAATCTATTAATTCAATCTGATTATCAGTCTGCTGAAAGCTGGAATGGCTGGATGCTAGTCAGCACTGAAGAGCATTGGCAGAGCTGGTGATGATGCTGGAATGGACTAGCAAGGGACGTCAGAGCAGATGAGGATAGAGAAGCCTGGGCAGAGCTGTAGGGACATGAGGGAGAAGTAACATGTAACAGGATCAAGGTTCTTTACTGAGTGATATGTGGGAACTTAGAGAGCACCCGTCCACATTTTATAAATGTGAACCACCCAACTATGCTATCACCAAACACCAGCTTTAATATATTTTATTCACTCTGCATATTTGGGTTTAAGATGAAAGGTGATCATAGAACAAAATGAAATATTATTGTATTAGACACTGCAAGACAGTGGAGGCAAAAAGGCATTTGGTTTCAATCCCAGCTGCTCACTGAGGCAGGGTTTGCTGCAGCTCACTTTGTAAGTGTCAGTCAAAGGCTTTGTTTGCCATCTCATTCAGGCTCCCTGTCAAAGCCTCTAATGAGTTCTGTTGCACAGGACCCTGGCCTCTCTCCCAAGGATCTGATTCCCAGCCAAGGAATGATTTGAACACCGAATAGGTACCTGACATGATGCATAGATTGACTAGAATTGGGTTTCTTGAGAGGCATACCGACTGGTGTAAAAATCATTCAGCACTGACAGCCTCTCTACTCAGATCAGACTTAGGTCTTTTCTTCTTTTGATGCCTGAAATATGGGGAGTTTTTTGTGTTTTTCAACCCAATGGAACAAACCAAAAGAAAAACTGAGGGGTGGAAATAAAACACAGTTCCAAATATATTTGGCTTTTTTAGTTACTCTAGTGCAGTGCATCATTATTTTTAATACAACATAAAAACATGTAGAACTCACTGATACCAGAATGTTGAAACAAATAGTTTAATAACTTTAAAAAAGATCAGTTATATGAATTAGCACTCATTTCCACATAGCAATTACACTACTTAACATAAAATAACACAAATCATAGATTTTAAGGCCAGAAGGAACCATTCTGACCATCTGCTCTGACTTGCTGCATAACACAGCCCATAAACTTTCACTCAGTGGTTCTTACATCAGGTGCATGACGTCTAGTTGAGCTACAGCTTATCTTTTAGGAAGACATTCAATCTTGATTTGAAGACTTATTCACCACATCCCTAGTGTGACAAAGTTCCTCCTCTGCCTTGGTGGGTCCTGCACTTATTGGCAGATTTGCTCACCTCAGTGATCTTCCCCACAGACTGGGTCAGCTTCTCCTGTGTCTGATCAGGAGTTGGGAGGTTTGGGGGAAACCCCAGGCCACCCCCTACTCCAGGTTCCAGCCAAGGGCCCTGTGGATTGCAGCTGGTCTATAGTGCTTCGCTGAACAGCTGCGAGACATGCTACAGACTCTGGCTACTTCTTCACATGGCCTCCCTCCAAAACACCTCTTATTATGGCTCACACACAGGATTTCCTCTGGTCTGATAATCTTGTACTCCTTAGTCAGCAGCACAACACACCACATACCTCCTCCCACAACACTTCCTCGCTTATAGGCCTCTCCCCACCTGACTGTGAGTGACACTTTTTAAACCCCAAGGTGGCTGATTAGCCTGCATTGATGCTGCGGTTTTCTAATCAGACCCATGTCTGCTTATTGGTTCTAGCAGGTTCCTGATTACTCCCGTGCAGCCCCTGCTCTGATCACTCAGGGAACAGAAAACTACTCAGCCAGTGACCAGTATATTTGCCCTCTACCAGACTCCTGTACCCCACTGGTTTGAGTCTGTCACACTAGGTAACTTGTTCCAGTGATTAATTGCCCTCACTGTTAAAAATGTGTACCTTATTTCTAGTCTGAATTTGTTTAGCTTCAGCTTCCAGCCATTGGATCTTGTTATACCTTTGTCAATTAGATTAAGAAGCCATCTACTATCAGAATTTTTCTCCCTCCTTAGGTTCTTATAAATGTGACCAAGTCACGTCTTAACCTTCTCTTGGATAAACTAAATACATAAACTTCTCTGGTCTCTCGGAAGTTCAATTCTCTTGATCAGGGCATAAACTAACTATCACCATCTAGGGTCAAAAAGATTTTTCTCCTTCATATTATAACATGGCCGTTTTTATTGCACAGCCTATGAGTATTATTGGAAGGAAGATGATTAATAGTTTTTGATGAACCATGTGTAAAAAGATGCCATCCCAGAATGGACTTATATAGACCCCACAACTAATTTTGTAATAAACAGTTTATCTGATAAATTTCATTTTTGCATAAATTGTTTGCAAATAGACTTGAGAGGTGGGTGGGGTTTTTTGTTTGTTTTTTTGTTATTTGGGTTGGTTCAAAGAACATTTAATGGGGAAAAAAGATGATGAGTTTCTCGTGAACTGTTTTGCAGTGTGGACTCGTTGCTGCTATGTGACTGCTCACCTCAATCACATAGTAGTTTCTGTTCTCTTACTAGATTAATGTAAGTGTAATAAGGAGGGATAGGGTTTAATTAACTCACTGGGCCTTTGATGATCTCATGAACAGGGTGGGAACAACTTATGACGTTAGGAGTTAGGCCAGCAGCAGCATATGGAATTTTTCTTTTCCAGACCACATGAATTAGGCCTTTTCCTGAGAAACCATGGCTAGAAAAATGAGGCTATCATCATTCCATAGACTGGGGTCAGAGATCATGATCTGCTGCAAAACAGCAGCAGTTGGGCTTTGGACAAATGGATTGGGAAAAAACAAAGGGTAAAATCCTGGCTCCATTGAAGTCTGGTAGTCTACTACTGCTTCTTTTACCTTCAGTGAATTTTGGCTACACATTTGTTTCCCAGGAACAAAACTATACTGCATGATTGTTCCCAGAAAGTGAATGCAAGAGGGGTGCAAACACGGTGAATTAAAATTTGGCTTGTTGAATACTTCTTCGTATTATTCAATCAGTTTTGCAAAACAATAACCTTCCTCCAGCCTGAGTGAGTACACTGTCTGGCAAAACTTCCCCCACGACTAATATAGCTCCTTGTTCCATGCTGTGCACAGGGGGGAAAAAATCCCTTATTGACCCCTGCATGTGATCAGCTTAAACCTTAAAATGCCTGGGTTTCACATTTTGAGAATAAAAGGGAAGTTTTATATGAAAACAATATGAATTGCTCCCATAATTGTTGCAGCCATGGAAAATGCGTCAGATTTTAGAAAGTTGCTTGTGCAATCTGAACCAGTCTGGCTGTACTTGAAGTCTGATAAAAGAAATGACATTTCCTATCTTATAATCCATTATTCATCAAAGAGCAGCATGTAATGAAAATAGAAGTACAAACATCTGTTTTCAAGTTAGATCTTTCTGGAGATTTAATTCCTCTGAAGAACTTAAACCCACAAGCAAAATATCATAAATAATTAGACAAGGGGTGTTGGAAATTGCAAAAGAGACAGAGGTATCTCCTGTCCCTTGGTATACATTTTTGGTTTGATTTTTATGTTAAGACTTCAGGTTTCAGGTCAAAAGAATGTCATACAACATAACCAGCTGCTGCAATGCTGTGCCATTTCTGAACAGGAGCATTATAGTAGAGTTGTCCTGTCTGGAGTGTTTACCTCTCTGTTCTTTCTTAGTGACAAGGCCTTAGCTCTGAAAGATGAGATTGTGAGATCTTTACCTCCAAAGGTGATATTGAATTTGCAGTGTTTCTAGTTGTCCATATTGTTGGGAACGATTTAGAAAAAGAATTGACAATACAACTTGAGCGGCATCTTGAATACTTCCCTGTTAAAAATGTTATTTACAGAATGAGTCACAGGATATTAGGTGAAGAAATATCTTTTATTGGACCTGAAGAAGAGCTCTATGTAGCTCAAAACATTGTCTCCTTGGACTAGCAGTTTGTCCAATAGAAGATATGATCTCACTCACCGTGTCGCCCTTTTAAAAACATCAATCAGGTGTCAGTGTGTGTCCCAGTCAGGCTCTTGTCTGGCTATGGAAGATGGTGGTAACACCTACAATTTGCATAAGATCATCACATTTCTCAGCTGAAGTACCATAAATCTCAGTAACCCCAGTAAAGGGTATTGAAAATGGCTTAAGCTGCAAAATGTTAACATCACCTAATGCTAAGAGGGAGACTTTGCAGGCTAAATATTGCCCTCATTTTCATCTATAAGGTTTCATGAGTAAAAGCAGAATGCAGGCTGGTGGTGTAAATATTTTGAATATATTCTATGACTTATGATAGCAATTCCTGTGTAATTTTCTACCTGTCTCTTTGAATAGATATTGTCACAAATGACCAGAGATAACCTAGGACATTACATGTATGAAGAAAGGACTTGTGCTATTTTACACTAATGGTCGAAAACACCACCTCTTACAACAGTGATCATGCAAGGATTTGGACAATGCCCATAGACTCCTGTAGGACAGTGGTTCTCAAAGTCTTGTGTTGGTGACCCCATTCACACAGCAAGCCTCTGAATGTGACCCTCCCTTTATAAATTAAAAACACTTGTTTATATTTAACGCTATTATAAATGCTAGAAGTGAAGCAGGGTTTGGGGATGGAGGCTGACAGCTCATGCCCCCCATGTAATAACCTTGCAACCCCCTGCCGGGTCACAACCCCCAGTTTGAGAACCCTGCTGTAGTATATTTTTATGAGGATAGATCCATTATTTCTCTCTGACCAAGGAGATCATTATGGGCTTGATTATTCTACCACTTACCTTTCACGCTGGTGCAACTCCATTGATTGGACTGAAGAGAGACTCGGGGACCAATACCTTGACTAAAATGACTAATTCACTTCCGTTTTACTCATTTGCTTCAGCAGAGGGAGCTTCAGTCTACAACAAGAAATAGCTGAGAGCTTTACTCTAACATGTTTTCCCTAGTCTGTCATCATTAACATACTCCATCGTGGGGGTGCCACAGATATTTACATTTGAGAAAGGAAAGAAATAGTGGCACTTGGAGAGCAGGTATTGCATGTGCTGTGCTGCAAACCATCCCGAGCAGAATAGCAACATGTTGTAAAGGATTCAGCATTAGGTTTGAAATCGGGCAGTTCTTTTTTTGTTGAGTTTCTGAGCTAGTGTCAAGCCGGGGCACAATTTTGGAGTTAGGTCATCACTGCAGGTGAGGAGAGCGGGATGGAGAGAAAGGAAGGAGCACTAAGCCACCTTTTCAGTGCCCTGATCCTGGGCCTGCTGGGGGCCTCAAAGCAACACCCAGCATCATTTTGAGCAGCTGAAGGGCTAAGCCTAAAGGCAGCAGTCCCATAGGTGCCATGTCACTAGCTTAGGCTCAGGTGGAGCAAGCTGCACTTCATTCCACTCACTTCTGTCCCGGGCATGCCCCAGCTAAACTTTGTCACCCACCTCTTTGGTAGGGGGAATTAACTGCCTCTTTAGTGACCCCACAAAGCAGCCAACGCTGGGGGTGGGGAGGTGACAGGATCAGGCCGTTTGTCCTTTTAAAAAAAGATTTGTGAGCTACTCCACCCTGCCCTGCAGGTAGAGCTGGTGCAGCTATGCTGAGAGGGGTGGACAGTGACTGAGCGCTGAGGAGCTGGATACATTAGACAGCCCTTCTGGAAATTCATCTGCATGGCTCTACTCTAGGGTTGTCTCCCATTATGCCCTACAAATCATTTGGATCACTGTGGGGACTTACTCATAAGAATAACGAACATAGCAAATGCGGCGTTCCCACTCTATATCATTAACCAGCTGAGCATTCTGGGCTATGGAGCTTAAACCAGAATGTAAGGGATTTAGTGCTGCATTCTGCACTGACCTCCCCTCCCACCCCCCAAGTCCCTCTGAACTCAGTGCTGAGTTTGGCCTTTAGAGGTTTGAAACCAGGTTTCTGGTCCACCCAGGGTGAGTTAAACCTTAAAACCCCATTGAGTGGCACAGGTGTGAGGTACCTGCAATTCCCATTAAAATTAAAGGGAGCTGTGGGCTTTGAGTACCCATAAAAATCATGTTACTGACTTAGTTGGCTGATCAGAGTAATCAGTTCAGGGACACAGTATAAAACCATTGACCTAAGTATATTAATTTTTATAAACACAGCAGCAGGGAGTTTAGACTTGTAACACACTGGTGAGGTAAATGAGTGAGATAACACTAATTTTAGATGAGAAAACTGAGGCACAGAGAGGTTAAAAACCAAGGTCATTTAGTGATTTAGTGCCAGAATGAGAACTCAGAAGTGCTCATGTTTAGTTCTGAGTTCTAACTATAGGAGCACTGTTTTGTTAATCTTATTGTTCTAAAGGGCCAGGATAGGTGGGAACATATCCCATCAAAGAATAATGAATTAATAACTTCCTGGCTACAACTGACCTTTAGTGATCCTGTTTCCCCCCCTGAGCCATTATGATCCAAATGGGCCATCAGAAGCTGTACACAGAACGGAAACATTAGGCTCTGTCTATACTTATGGCAGGGTATAGAGTACAGGTATACACAGCAGTGTAAACAGTGATACATGGCTTAGGGAGGTAAAATGCCCTACACACCTGAACCCCCAGGGTATATACCATATACGCCCAAGCAGTGCCTCTCACGTCTTTACTGCTATTTTTAGCAGAGTAGTGTCCTGCTTCCAGAGCCTTTCTCCTCTGCATTGAAAGGCTCCATAAGTGGGGAGGCAAAGGGGGAAGTTTGCAGCAGATCCCTCTGCTGGAGCCTTTCCTCACCGCTACCAGAGCCTTTCCTGGTGTGTCTAGGGTGGCGTGTAGCCATAGATTTAGTCTCAGATTCCACTGATGGGCGTCTCACTCATTAATGTGTCACAGGGTGCTGAAAGGACTATCTGCTACCCATTTCTCAATATGTAAACTTGAATTTTACTCAAGGCAAATTAAACAAATTGCAAATCTAAATGTAAAGTTAAAGCCCATTGAGGTCAATATGGGTGGGGTGGGTCTTTCCATTGATTTCTATTCTATATTATTCCATGTAGGTTCTTATACTATGCTCAACACTGTAGTATTTGAGCACCTTACCATAGTGCACTAAGTAACATGACTACACATCTGTCAGGTGTTGGTTGTAATCACAATGTCCCCACCGGGGGATAAGTTTGTGCACAGTAGAGTGTCTTGCTCTGGTAGGGTTTTACATGGACTTCCCGCCTCTCCTCCCATGGGCTTTGCATTAGACCCAAAATGCATGATGTTTTCTCAGTTCGTGAACCAATGCTAGTGTGTGTTAAAAAAAAAAATATTGAAGGGTCAGTGAATCCATCTTAAACAGTTATATTTGAATTTGCATAATTTAACATAATTCAAAAAATGGATTAGCAAAATATGATTATACAACATTCTAAGAGGTTAGACTAAGCTGCTGTCAGTATTTGCAAGAAGCTTGGTCTAGTGGTTAAAGTAATCCTGGGAGGAAGGAAATCTAAATTTGCCACAAATTTATGCAATCACTTAACCCTCCCTGCTCCTTCACTGTCTCTGAAATGGAGATAATAATACATATCCAACCTCACAGGTGCATTGTGAGACATAATTCATTCATATTTGTAAAGAGCTTTCAGACCAGAGGGAGATGGAAAGCTTTACTGAATGGTGAATTACAATCTGACTCTCTCCCATATATACTTATATATGCACCATATACAGATCTATACAGAGCACACAACTGGATATGCTTATGATACAGATTTTTGATTTCATGAGCCCTACCCACTTTTCATAGACACTCATGGTCTTAGCTCCTGAGAATATCTCCATCAAAAGGAGGTGTCTCCTGAGTGTTTATTCCTCTTGCTGGCTTGTGAAGCTGTGTCATATTGTCAGTGTTTTATATATTTTCACCAACAGAGGGGGCCTAGGTTGTGGGCTCTCTTTCATTTATGAGAGTCTCACCGCCCCAGGGGGTATTTAACTTTCTGCCCTGGTTGCTGTAATTCTCTCTCCAGTGGATATACAGTTCAGATCAGGTTCCTATTGCTGTGATGACAGGCATTCAGCAGGCACTGTAATTGCAGAGTTAAAACAGCTCATTTTCTTACTGGCAAGCTGTAGTTAAAGAGGTGCTAGGAGGCAGCCTGGCTGTCTGCAGAGAAACTGATCAAAGCACTGAAAGGCATCTGGCTTGTCTCTGTTTTCTTTCACCACCCCCCTTGCTGGGGAAAAAAAGATGGAGGGTGGGGGGGAGGGAAAAAAAGAAAAAATGGTTTAAAAAGTAATTTAAGAAAATGAATACCTGTCCCCTTCCTGAGGCTAAAAGGCGGGCAGTTATTAGAGATATTAAACCTATGTGGGTTGGGTTTATTTACACATCAAACTTTTTTTTAAATGAGAAAATTGGGGCTCGTGAATGCTCACTTATATGTCTATTTCCATTAGCCCTTCCCTGCAAGACTTCTGAACTATTGGGAAGGATTTTTCACACTAGAAATATTTCCTACAAAGATTAAACTTTTCCCACCTCCCCAACGATTTCATCCTTCCTCTATCAAACCCCATCTTTTTTTTTCCCTCCACTGTACTGTATCCTGTGCTGAAGGACGTTGCTGCTCCCTGAAATGTAACGGACAGAAAAATTCTGTAACCTGGATTCATTTTTTAAAAGTGTTGCTTTCTCTCTGTTTCTCCTGGTTGACTCCAGTCTTTCCTGACATAAATTCCAGCCAAATCCACACACAAAAGGATTTGATAAACCACTGTAGACATTCATACAAAGGAGGGAAGAGAAGACCGAACACATTCCATGAACACTGGCCTGATCCAAAGCCCATTGAAGTCAAGGGAAAGATTCCCATTGACATCATAGACTTTGGATGAGTTCCCAATGGGAACTCATGTATCTCATGAAAAAGTAATATTTGGTTGGGAGACTAAAGTAGATTTGAATGAAATGTGGGAATCACGTCTAAATTATTTTAAGAGAAAAGGGGGGCAATAAATGATCAGGGCAGTAAACATTAGTGGTAGATGAGCGCAGGACATCTCATTTGAATTTTGTTGCCGTCCTTCCCTTGTTATTTGCTTATTTATGAAGGTTTAAAAGAAAAGGGGGGGAAATTTTACCTTACATGTTGTCTGTCAAAAATTTCAATGTAGTTTTAAGGCTAGCACAGGAGAAAATCTGCGGGGTTGCTACCCCTGTTGAATTTTCCCTGGGATTCATTAATCAGGAGCTCATTGGTAATGGGGCTTTCTGTCTCTCTCTCTCTCTCCCCTGCACTTCATTTTTTTTCACCCACTATCTCCTGACCATGACACCACCATCTTCCCAGAGACAAAAGAGAAACTTGGTGGCTTTGAAAGAAGAAAACAAAGTTACTAGCTCAAGAGAAGCCTAGCCAGGCTGTGTTGCAAATTAAGTTGAAAGAGGTCCAGTTACTGCACCATTATTTGATTTCCCCTTCTCTAATCCCTTCCTTGTAATTAGCATAATTTATTAACATATTAGAGTCATGCATGTGAACACTCTTTATAGTTGCAGAGTGCTCCCTGAGGCTGCCTAGCAAAAGCTTTTCCCCACTGTTTAATAATATGTTACATAAGGAAAGCCAGCTTCTGATATCATTTAAATTATGACCTTCCTTTCTGCCTCTGAACACTCATTTCCTTTAAATGAGGTTAATTTCCTTAAAGAATGAAAATCTGCCGATTTCAGTTTTCCATTCATTAGACCTCTTAGTTCTACATGACAAAGTCACACGGCAAAGATAAAAAAGGGGAAAAAAAGAACTTCAAACACAACCCCCTCTGGGAAGAGGTTTGCTGTGATCCCAGCCGCCCTTGTTCTATATGGCACAAAGAATGAACATTCAGAGGCTTCCAGAAGGCAGAGATGGAAACGACATATTACATCCCAGCTGGACCGTCCCCTGGTCAGTATAAGATTGTCCCCAGCAGACCGTTTACCAGTAGCCTTATGTTGTTTTAAAAGTTACAAGCAGATAGAATGAACTCCCAAGGGAGCCCTAGGATCTAATGGATCTCTAATCAAACAGGTTTTTTTTCAGTCCAGTTTTCCCTTGTATCAACGACAATACATTATATACTTCTATTTATAATTCTTTGTATGACCCTAAATAATTCCTCTCCTGCCTCGGTGCTGATACCTTACATATCCTGATACTCACATCTCATGTTCTCCCTTAATCATTGCTTAGCCAAGTTAAACACATTGAATCCTTTTAATCTTTCCTCATAAATTAGCCCCCTCCAGCTCCTTAGTAATTTTTGTTGTTCTTCCTTCAATCTGTCTACATCTTTCTGCAGTGTGATGCCCCAAACCAATGCAGTTTCTAGGTGTGTCTTGAAATGTATTTTTAATATTGAAATTACCTTCAAGGTCCTCTGCAGGCTGGGTAGAAATTAAAATCTTTCTTCTGAAAGGGTGGCTTAGAGGTTGAATATCCCTAAGAAAACATGGCAAAATAGTAACAAAATGAAAAGGCTCTATAGAGAGGAAGGATGGTTCAATGGTTAGGACACTCACCTCAGACCTCGGGGAGCTGGGTTTAATTCCGTGCTCCTCCACAGACCTCCTCTTTGACTTTGGTAAAGTCACTGAGGGCTTGTCTACATGTGAAATGCTCTTCTCTGTTGTAGTGCTTCCGTGTAGACACTCACTACAGTGACAGGCGGGGAGCTCCCATTGGTGTAATTAATCCACCTCCCCAAGAGGCAGTAGCTAGGTTGACAGAAGAATTCTTCCATTGACCTAGTTCTACACTGGGAGTTAGGTTGGCTTAACCTGTGTCACTCAGGAGTATGGATTTTCCACATCCCTGAGTGATATATCTGGGTCAACTTAACTTTTGAGTGTAGACCTGACCTTAGTCTCTCTGTACCTCAGCTCTCCATCTGTAAAGTGGGGATAACAGCACTGGTCTACCTCACAGGTGTAGGTAGATACTATTATGGTAGTCATATGTATTAAGAACACACTGGTATTTACAGTGGTAGTGTGGTGCATCCATGATATAAAAGTGGGATCATCCATGATGATAAAAATCTAAACAGTTACCATATTAATGAGAATTAAGCCTCACTTTTTTAAAAAACCAATGTCCTGCCACTGAAACACATTATAAGGCCATCATTATTAAAACAAGAACTGGAAGACATCTAAAGGAGAAACCTACACTAATCTTCTGGCAACCTCATGCTGGGACTGCTGGCAAACACTGATACTGCATTGGGACTTGTGAGGGATTTTGTAAAGGATTAAATCATGTATTGCTCTGGACGCTGCTCTTCTGGGTTTTGGATGAAAAAAATGGTCAGTTTTTATTGTATCTTAATAAGTGCAACAATCTCTATGCTCTTGTCTACACGGGGAACTCAGAAAAGTTAGTCCGGGTTAACTAAAGGTGTACATTTCAAATGGATTTGTTAAATCCCTGTACAGAGGCTCTCATTCAGAATGCAAGTGGCCTTAATTTGCTTTAGTTTTATTCACTCTGGAAGTGAATTAAGATAAATGAATTAAGGCCACTTGAATTCTGAATCAGAATGTCCACATGAGGGCTTACTGCAGTTTAACTAATCTACTTTACATTCACACTATTAGTTAATTTGAGCTTTTAAAGTATCCCCATAGAGACAAATGCCATGTAAAAGAACCAAAACAGATACTAATTTTTTAGAATAATTATTTGCATTTACAGCACATATTTAATTCAAATATCTCAAAGCACTTTGCAGAGGTGGGGGGGTAGATGTTAGCCCATTTTTACTGATGGGAAAACTGAGTACAATTAACTTAGTTTGTCCAAATTCACATAGCACGTCAGTGTAGCAACAAAACTAGAACAGAGGCCTCCTACCTCCTAACCCTTGATTGAACTACTAGTCTGTGTTTCCTTCTTCCCTGTCCTGAACGTGATTTACTGTAGTATTGTTGGGTATTTTATGCTTTTCATCACAGCGCTGATGTCTCTGATCTTGCAACATGTGTAAAGGTTTGGGGCATGATTATATCTATGTACTTTGAAAGCTGCACATGCCTTTTCCACTGTTCATCCCTTTCTCCCCTCCCTCCCCCCCTTTTAAAGAATCTTTTGAAAGCAGTGCAAAGAATAATTTAAAAACTGTAATCTGCCGTGGGTTATGACATGATTGAAACATCAGCATTTTGTCTGGAGGGTCACAAGACAGTTTTATGAGAGAAAACTCTAAAGCTGCTAACTGTGGAGGAACCTTTGATATTTCATGTTTTGTTGTTGTTCATATGCACTGTTTTCTGACTCTAAGTAAAACACATGTGATGTTTCCTATTGCTTTAACGAATTCCACACTGAACATTCTGTACCATTAGGTGGCTTGACAGTCTCAGAAGATCAATAGATACATTGAGCTTTTCAAAGCCATCAAAGGGATTTGGATGTCTAATTCCCATTAATATGAATTAGGCATCAAAATCCTTTAGGCAACTTTGGGAATGTAGCCATAGTCTATTCCTTCCTAGTGAATGCTCTGAATGAGGTATGATGATGTGTGTTACCTATGGCGGTAGCTAGATGGTGCCAAAGCAGATTAATGTGGTGCTATATGAATGTGACGGTTTGGAGTGCATTTTTTCTTGATGGTTGGAAATTTTAGGGGATACAAAATGTTCAGCTGTATGGTGCTGATTATAGCATATAATATTATATGGGCAAACCAGCTTGGGTAAAATGAAATCCCCCCTCTGAAACACACAGAATATGCACTCAAAATTGGAAACATTTCTGGAGGTTTGAAAGCGTTTGCATTCCTTGTTGTGAAGTATCAGAAAAAGTACAAGGAGAGATGAGATTAACTACTCCTCAACAAATGTTGTCTTTTTTTTTTCTGATCAAGATCTATCAGTGAATAGATCTTGAGTTTTATAAATGTGTGCAGTACTTACAATTGTTTGAATATTTTGGGCAAATATACTGTAGCCCACAGGTAGTTTAAGAATTGCTCATTTCAACTTTGTCTTAAATTGTTTGGTGTTTTGTTTTCCATTGTGAATGACTGGGCACCTAAGGCAAATGGTATCGTTTCTTCTGGCTCTTGGGAAGACTGAAACTTTGCTAAATAGAAAAAGGAAATCAAAGAAATTTCAAGATGGTTACACATTTCACAAAAACATATTCATAGGAGTGTTCTCAGATTTTGGCTTTCGCAGATATATTGCACACATAAAATAACTTATACAGTGCAGAAAATGAGTAAGATAGACTATAAATATAAAAGAAGAAAATGAGTTTTATTTGAATTGATAATAGTGAATTCGTTTTAAAATAGTTCTCTCATTTCTACTTGTGCAGGAGTTTCTCTGGGGGAAACTTCCAGTCCAATTTTACAGACCCAAGAGGTTTTGATAAGCATCTTAAACTCTGAAGAAGAGCTCCGTATAAACTTAAAAGCTTCTCTCTCTCTAACCAACAGAAGTTGGTCTAATGAAAGATATTACCTCATGCACCTTGTTTCAAAGCAAACCTCTGACATTTATGAGTTTTGTCCATCACTAGCTCAGGTCAGTAGTGATTAAAAAATGTTCCCATTGTGGCTTTTGAGAAATGAGTTGGTGGGTTTCAGAAAAAGACGTTTATCTCTTGTGGGACTCAGTGGAGATGTTTATCCACACCTCACAAAGCTGTCACTGCAAGTGGAATCTATTGTGGTAATCTCAGTTGAGAATCTGGCCCTGGACTGAATGATCATACTTAGAGGTTGTCCCTGCTAGCCACATTTGAGCATGTTGGTGAGGGAAGCTTGAAGGCCTGCAGTCCATGCTGTACCTTTCGGAGGCATAAAGAGAGGAGTTCATTCTACACAGCAAAGCCGTATGCTTCCTTTATTGGATGTTAGTTGGAGTTACTTGTGTCCTGCAAGAGAAAATTCAGTCCCAGGGCTGACACCTTCAGCCAGCTGTAAGATAACAGAAGAAAAATGTTTCTGGATGGCAGAGAATGTACAAAAAGCAACATTTTAATTCCAAGAATCTATTTAAAAAGATATCAAGCACACTATACAAATACACTATATGGAATATCCATATGGCCATATCTTAAAATATACTTCACATGTAACAAAACTGTTCAGTTTTTATGACACTTTAAAGGATGTGGAGCCCAGTTTTCAGAGATGCTGTACTGGATGTCTGAGTATGACCCTAGATGTGACTCTAGACATCTCCAGAGATGTGCTTTCTCTACTGATTGTGCACGTTCTTTTGGGCAGAGACTCTGTCTTACAATATGTTTGTACAGCACCGTGCACAACAGGGCCCTGATCTCTGCTGGGGTCTGTAGGCACTATTGTAATACAAATAAATAATAATATGATATTGGTATGTATTGTCTCTGTGTCAGCCATCCAGGGAAAACACCTCCCCTCTCACATTTTTAGAAAAGGTCTTTAGAGTAACAAAGAGAACATTTTCCCTCTTTTTTTCCCCCAGACCCACCAAACACCTGGAGGCTATTTCCTGTGAAATGAAGAGGTGCAGGCACATTCTGGAATCCTTGAATTCTAGTTTATATACTATATTGTCACATACACTTAACAGAGATGGATGTAGGACTTTTGGTGGAACTGACAACCAATTTATTGAAGGAATATGGATTTTTCTCCATCTGGAAATGGTTTTGTCTGGGTTCTGAACTCTAATTTTGTGTCTCCTTGACAGGTTTGTACTTGATATGGGCCCAAACCACAAAATTCTGATTTCAGCCTTCCCTTAAACTCCAAAATTTGGTGGCATTTGGATCTGAGTTGTCAGCATGGCCCATGATACAAACAGCACCCTGCCATGAAATTCAGATCAAGATCATGGTTCTGCCCCAAAGTTAGAGGATGGTGAGGGGCTGGATTTTGATGCCAACCCACCTCAAATTTGTACAGATTCCAAATTGTTATCAGTAAATTTGCCTGGCTACCCAGAATCATCATGATTAACAGTTAAAACTAGCAGCATAATCTTGCCAGGTACCCCCGATGAATTTGATATGTGCAACAGGCAGGGTCAAACCTAGAAACTACATTATTTCCTAGCCTCACTGCATGCTTTCATGCACAAAAGACCATGCAGCCTGGAAGGGAGTTTGCTCGTGTTTTTTTAAAAAAGGGTAAAAATTAGTCTCCATTAAATATTCCTTAGAAATAATTGGGCAAGATTTCCTCATAAACACTGGTTTGATTTACTTGTAATATCACTGCCCTGGGCTTTCTCTAGGGTGTATTTCTGAGCGACTTGCTCATTGCTTTGTAACTTATTTACAACACTGTCTGTGTTTGCCCCATTTGAACTCTGCTACAGCAGTAAAATAAAGAAAGGCAGGAAAAAAAATCAAATCTTTGTGAAAACAAAATGGATTTAAAGTACGATTGTAGGAAGATAAATGACTGTAAAAATGACACGGGGGAGGGGGGAGTTTCCATGCTATAATCTCCCAATAACTTCTATATCAAATTTATTCGTCACTTAAGTCAAAAGATATTTTCTATCAGCCAACTCTGGAATGGGAAAATCTAGCTGTTAGCTGTATGGGGTTGTCCTTTTGTTCTGTGTTTGTACAGAGACTAGCATAGCATGGTCCTAGCCCATGACTGTGAGTTCCAGGTGCTATCTCAGCATAATTAATATGTCTTTTACAGCATCCCCAGTAAGTCTGTTTCGCGGTGTGCAAGTCAGGTTGATGATGTGCCAAGCAACAATCAAACAGAAACAAGCCCCACTCCTACTTACTATTCCCAAAACAAATGAAGACAGCACACATGACCACATGCACTTTCTCAGCACTAGGTCAGGCTGAGTGAACCATCTCTGGAATGATCATTTGGTTTTACAATTCTCAGATGCAACAATGAGAGGCACATGAAAAATACTCACGGATGGGCAGATTAGAATCCAGTTTCCCATAGCTGCTCTGGCTCTGCTACCAAGTTAAAATATAGTTAGTTACATCAGGAAGGTGAAAGAATATGATTGGAAGGCCTAATTCCTAACCTAAATCTCCTTTACTGCAGATGAAGCCTGTTACTACTTGTCCTGCCTTCAGTGGACATAGAGAACAATTAATCACAGTCCTCTTTATAGCAGCCCTTAACATATTTAAAGACTATTATCAGCTCCCTACTCAGTCTTCCTTTCTCAAGACTCAACATGTCCAGTTTCATAGGTCAAGTTTTTACCATTTTTGTCTGTCTCCTCTGGTCACTGTCCAGTTTTCCTGGAGAGAGACCTCTCTCACATCTTTCCTAAAACATAGTGCCCAGAATTGGACACAGGACTTCAGCTGAGGTCTCACCACTGCAAAGTAGAGTGGGACAATTACCTCTTGTGTCTCACATATGACACTCCTATTAATATGCCCCAGAATGATATTAGCTGTTTTTGCAGCAGCATCACATTGTTGACTCATTGTCAATTGGTGATCCACTAAAACCCCCAGATTCTTTTTCCAGCAGTACTACCGCCTAGCCAGTTATTCCCCATTTTGTAGTTCTGCATTTGATATTTCCTTCCTAAGTGAAATACCTTGTAACTGTCTTTATTCAATTTCATCTTGTTGAATTCAGACCAATTCTCCAATTTGTCAAGGTCATTTGGAATTTGAATCCTGTCCTCTAAAGTGCTTATAACCTCTCCCAGATTGCTGTCATCTGCAGATTTTATAAGCATACTCTACACTCCATTATCTAAGACATGAATGAAAATATCGAACGGTACTGGATCCAGGACTAACCCCTCTGGGAACCACTACATACGCCCTCCCAGTTTGACATGTAACCCCATCATGGAGTTTCGTAGCCACAATTGCCTTATAAATTGTGATCCAGACTTATCAGACCTTCCAATATCCGCTCCCAACCTTGGCCCCCTCTGACTTTTCAAAGCAGACCAAAAATGTGGGAAGAAACACATAGGTGTTGTGCAGGCGGTTAGACAAGTGAGCGCACAGCTCCATTCCGGCTTTAATATCTGAATAATAACTTCAGTGATGATACCAGATCTCCTTCCTCTTTTTATCCTGTTCTATATTTGCTTGCCTGCTATATGCTCAGCAGGCTTATAATTCCACCATCTCTCACAGAATAGAGTAAGAGTCTCAGCATTTAACTGAAGCAAATGTTTTTCCCAAGGGTCAAAGTGCAGGAAGATCTTGTAAACAGATTAAGGAGCTGGTAGAAAGGCCAACCTCACCTTAAGTCTTTATATTCCCAAAATGCTATGTTAAACTGTAGCCTAAGGATGTACTTAACTCCACAGAGAACAGGGGTCAGGTGAACTTGCAGTGGTTAAAATGTAATCAGCCTGGAAATGTAGGTGCTTATAAAGAAGTATATTATGGAAGTATTCAAATGTGAGCTTTTCCTCTCTGCAAAAAAAGCCCAATGTGCTAGTTTTCTCAGGAGCTGCCATGTTTGCTTTGTAGCATCAGACAATGAGACTTTATTTCAGTTTAGTTTAAATCCCACTGAGCGCTTTTGCCGGAGGGCTTTGGGATGTCTTTTTAAAGAAACTATAATGTTCACTTGTTTTCTTTTAAGTAACTCAGTCATGTGTACATTGACATTTGGTCCTTCAACAATTCAGCCAGCCAGTTATGAGTATGAGTGGTTTTCTAATCTGGCGGGGTGTGAAGCAGGATTGATGCACAGAGCTAGTTATCTTACCCTAGCTAAGCAGGTGCCATAATATGTGGTGCATCTTAAGCAAGAGGCATCTCTTGGGGAGAACAGCAACAAGCCACCAATGAAACAAGCCGCTTTCCGTCTTACTTCTCAGAAAGACCTCAATTTTTGGAGGGTCTTTTAATACAGCACAGAGACATCTAGTGGCTGAGCTGCATAATGGCAAGTTAAATATCATATCTCAAACTTGCTGAAGGAGTTTGCTAGCCCATGTTTTGTTTCTCTTTAGACAAAGAGGAGGAGACTGATTCTTTTAGTCTGTGCTTATTTTGGATTAGGAGAGCAGCAAACAAAAAAGGAAAGATCTTCTTGAGAAAGAACATATACTCCAAGCGTATGTCTCCTCTGCAGGGCTCATATTGGCCAGGTATTTATTATTATTTTTATTCATTTATTTATTATGGTGGTAGCAATTGGAGACCCAATCATTGAGCAGGACCTCGTTGTTCTAGGTGCTGACGGTATGGCATATCAGCAGCTCTTTTATGCTGATTTTGGTCAGCATGGGAAGCAGGGTTTTGCTGAAGTCAATTTAGCAGATATGACCCATTGTTAGCTCGTATCCGGGAACAGGAAGCTGGAAGACATCAATCATGATGCATGGAAGAGTGGAGAGCAGAAGACAAATGGGCACTGCCTTAGCCCAACTGCCTCTGCCCTTCATATGTTCCAGCTGCCAAACCCACCCAGGGCCCAGTGTAAAGGAAGATGTATTGATGTGGGGCTTAAACAATGTAGTTCTCGTATACTCAAGATAAATACAAGCAATACCCAGTGTAGGTGGTTCATAGATAGAATGGGAGCTGTTCAGATGGGAAGCAAGTGTCTCATGCTTTCTCCTTGTCCCTTCTCTGGGGTGTTAAGTGTTCCTCGGAAAGTTTTTATTTGCAGGTATTGTAGTGGTATTACTCTCACATGAACACTTCCAAATTCTCAAACCTAAAAGTTCACCAGAGGATATTCAGCAGTAGATTTTGGAATATCCACAACCAATTAGACAAACAAACAGATGGAAAAGGGGCCCAGTCTATGATTGGGTCTCCAATATGCATTGACAGCTTGGAATTTTTGCGTGTAAAAGGCCATTTTTAAATTATGTGACACCATCAGAAACTTCTGTTTTGTCAGCGAGCCTAATTTTTCCCCCCATGCAGGAACTGGCCGTTACTATGCGTAAAATGGGTATTTATTGCTGTATGTGGACTCTGTATGTCTCCAGAATGAAGAAAGACACATTTTATTTTTAAATTAAAATAACTTTTTCTCTCAAGGAGAGCAATATGGATTCAGTTTTCCTAGAGCCGTACATCGTGGCCTAGAATCCTGTCTGTTGAATAGTCTATTAGGATATTTTGTCTCCAGCAGAGTTCTCAGCTTTTTTCACTAGAAATTGCCTAATTGAAATAGTACTGTTTATTAGTTTCTTAGCCGGAGGATTCAAATCCAAACTCTGCTCTTGGGTAACCTATTCTGAAGCAGTAATATATACTTTAGCTAATCATAGTGCTGTGTCACCTGTTAAAGCCAACTAAGATCATAGTTGGAAGCACTAATGCATCTGCCAAGGTTTGAGACCCGGATTTCTTTTTTTTCTGAAACCAAAGGCAGGTTACTTATAATTAGGATTAATTTATTAGAATGTGTAGACTGCACTTCCAAAAGATACAACATCATAGATTACCCACAGTTGAGTTTATTTTTTAAGATAAAATCGAGGAAATGGTCTAGAACTATATATCTCCTTCAATCACATATCTTTTTCAGTGTGTAAGGCCCCAACCTTTGTATGAGAAGTAAACTGAAAGATAGAGTTAAACAAGCACTGTATAAATCACCAACCTCAGGTGATCAATAATGGTGAGTCATGTCCACCAGAATCTCTAGATTGTCTTAGAAAACAAGAGGTGTTAAAAATAATAAATGTGGATTATTTTTATTTGCTTTCTAGATTTTGAGCATTTAGGGTTCATGTTTTCAAGCTTTTCTGCACAGCCATAAGGGCTAGAAACTTTTGTTTTTAAATATAAGTTTTGATTATCACAGGAATCCAGGAGCTAGGGCGTTAAACAAAAACAAATACTGGGAGAGTTGGCAATACTGTGATCATGTCAGTTCTGGTTTACATCACGTGGTGAAAAGGAATTGAGGGGGGTCTCATTTTATTTGTACCTGAAGAATCACAAAGCAACCTGTTGTAGGCTGTGGTATTGTATTCACATTGGTCATAGGATATGAAAAAGAGAAGGTGGGTGAGGTAACATCTTTTATTGGAGCAGCTTCTGTGGTGAGAGAGACAAGTTTTCAATCTTACTCAAGAGATCTTCTTCAAATCAGAGACAGGCCCAGACCTGAAGAAGAGCTCTGTGTAAGCTTGAAAATTTGTCCCCCATAAACAGAAGTTGGTCCAATAAAAGATATTACCTCACTCACCTTGTCTCTACAAAGCCACCACTCATTTTGGCACCATTGGCAAGCCATACTTGAGAGAGGCCAAAACCCAGAATAACAGGGGCTGCAGCCTATCAGTTAGCTGGCTAAGGAAAGCTGTGAGGCAGTACCAAGACAGGAACATCAAAGAATGCTGTCTGACAAGATTTAGATGGGTCAGAAAGAGATGTGTGTGGGACCCAGGAATGGAATAAAAGATCTTATTGGTCAGTGCTCAGGTACTTTGACAGTGGTGTGCATAATGGAGGAATCTTTCATGGGTCCTCATTAAATTGTACCTGACTATAGCAACTTCTGTCAGAACTCCTCAACTATTGTCATTTACACAGTTTTAGACAAAAAGCAAAAAAGCACCTCATAGCTACTGACACTTGACATTTACCTGCTGCCCTCAACTGAAAGTAAGTGCTGTGGAGAAGCTGTGCAGAATCTCAATAGAGGGCACTTCTGATTTTGCAGACACCTTCCTGTCCTCTGAGAATCTTTTTATTTTTACATTCCGCATGATACATTTCCTAGAATGCATCCAGGCTTCTGGCCACAAACAGTACATTCATTAAGATGGCTCAGGTTGAACAGGCAGTTAAGTCTGAAGTGATGACTGCCGTCTCGTGTTTGTGACTTCCCCTTTGGTCTGTTTTTAGAAGGCTGTTGAAGATAAGCTGTTAGCAGGCTGCTTTAAAAAAAAAAAACCCAACAAAAATGCATTGCAGATGTGAAAGAAGAGACTGCAGATACAGAGGAGGACATTGATCCAAACAGAAACACAGACAGGCTGTTTTTCAATAGGGCACTCTTCGTTTCGTAGGTACAATTTGTGCCTCAAAATAGGTGCCTGCATTTTTGCATCCATAATTGAACTGCAAGAGCAAGTCTGATTACATGCACTTCTGATTACCTGATTGAGTATGCAGAGCTATTAGTCAGGCTAGTATACTGATTTTGTCTGCAGTTTACTTTCCCTTTCACACATGCCCTCAGTCCTTTAAAAAATGAACCGCTTTGTGTAAGAAGCTGAACTAGAGAACAAATTATTGTGTTGATGACCAGAAACATCTGAATAGTCTTCTACAATTCTTTGTAAAAAGTGACAAAGAGTCCTGTGGCACCTTATAGACTAACAGATGTATTGATGCGTCTGACGAAGTGGGTATTCACCCATGAAAGCTTATGCTCCAACACGTCTGTTAGTCTATAATGTGCCACAAGACTCTTTGTTGCTTTTTACAGATCCAGACTAACACAGCTACCCCTCTGATACCACAGTTCTTTGGTTCACTCCAGAAAATGGACTGGGGGTTTGGGGTGGGGGAGAAAGTGTGGCAGCCATTGTCAACATTGATGACTATCAATATAGTCTGTATTAGAACCAGTTGCAAATCTGTAAACCAAGTATCAGTTTCTTGAGCTGTCCAAGTATTTGTATTTATGACATCATTCTTGGAGATGGGATTTAGAGTTTGTTTTATAGTGTGTGTAAGAGCAAGCAGTGATAGCGATGTCATTGCCCATAAGAAAGATTTCAAGTATATCATCCAGAGCAATGCATTTAATGACAATATGCAGCTAATAATGCATCATTGCTCTAATATATATAGATTCTGGGTTTTGTTTTTATTTTTTGTTGTTGTTTGTTTTTTGCATTGGCTGATATGGCTGTTTTGAGATATTTCCTCTGGACACTGCATTTCTATTTTGCTGTGTGATACAGTCATATCTGTATGCAAAACTGGTTGGAAAACCATTCCCAGAGAGTAGTTAGCAGTGGTTCACAGTCATGCCGGAAGAACATAAAGAGTGAGGTCCTTCAGGGATCAGTTCTGGGTCTGGCTCTGTTCAATAGCTTCATCAATGATTTAGATAATGGCATAGAGAGTACACTTATACAGTTTGTCGACAATACCAAGCTGAGAGGGGTTGCAAGTGCTTTGGGGGCTAGGATAAAAATTCAAAATGATCTGGACAAACTAGAGAAATGCTCTGAAGTAAATAGGATGGAATTCAATAAGGACAAATGCAAAGTACTCCAGTTAGGAAGGAACAATCAGTTGCACACATACAACTGGGGAATGACTGCCTAGGAAGGAGTACTAAGGAAAGGGATCTGGGGGTCATAGTGGATCACAAGCTAAATATGAGTAAACAGTGTAACTCTGTTGCAAAAAAAAAAAAAAAAAAAGAAAGCGAACAATGTTCTGAGACGTATTAGCAGGAGTGCTGTAAGCAAGACATGAGAAGTAATTCTTCTGCTCTACTCCGCGCTGATTAGGCCTCAAATGGAGTTGAGTTGGATGGCAGGAGAGAGATCACTTGATCATTGGAGATGGATGGCAGGAGAGAGATCACTTGATCATTGCCTGTTGGCTTCACTCCCTCTGGGGCACCTGGTATTGGCCACTGTTGGTAGACAGATACTGGGCTAGATGGACCTTTGGTCTGACCTGGTACGGCTGTTCTTATGTTCTTATGCATATTGACATGTGCAACTTCAGTGGAAAATATCCTGTATAAATGGATTAAAATAAAAATTGAAAACCATATAATATAATACAGAATATCAACTATGTGGGAAACTAGTTATGTAAAAGTTTCAGGATTCACATAGAATGCAGGAGTGAATCCACCTGCGTAGATCAGTCTGTACTCCTGATCATGCCATAGGCTCAATGTGGGTGGACACTTGCACAGTATCTCACTGAAGTTGGCCTGTGCAGATCCCATTGCAGGATCAGGACCCATGTCGCGTTTTGAGATCTTTCGGGGTAAAAGGTGCTTTATTTTATCAGCTCTGCCATTTGATTTTTAATATGGTTATTGAATCTGCAAACTACAAAACTGGTATATTTATTGGCTATATGAAAAAGCACATACTTTACTGATAATTCACAATATACTTTTTGAATAGTTTGGATTTGCTTGTCAAGTGTGTTTCCTTAACCATCCAAAGGCCTCTGGCAATTTCTTCCCATCTTTGCTGAAACTTTTGCAATACTGAACATCACCAAAATCAAGAAGGCATTACTGTGAGATAGCAATTTAAAAAAAATCAACATTTTTTAATGTTAACATAAACATTCTTGCTGAACATTTAGCTAATGAGTGACCTACAGGAGGGTCTGCTAAGAGGTGATTCATTTGAACAAGTACTATTTTTCCTCTGCAGTTTTTGAGACAGAAATCAGTACAGCATTTCTTCTTACACTATAAGCACGTGAAGTATTTTTATTTCACTGAATACCATATAGCAACATGCTGGGATTTTAAGGGTTAACAGTTCATTTTCTGCATTCTAGTTACACATTAGCCAGCTAGTTACTTTTATTTTTAAGTGACTAGAAAAACTGGAGTTATGGGATAAATAATTTATTCTAAAGAAATGAAACCCCACAAGTTTGAAGCTTTCTACACCAGGCTTTCTCAAACAGGGGTCGCCGCTTCTGTAGGGAAAGCTCCTGGCGGGCCGGGCCAGGTCGGTGTGTTTACCTGCCCCATCCGCAGGTCTGGCTGATCACGGCTCCCACTGGCTGCGGATCGCTGCTCCGAGCCAATGGGAGCTGCTGGAAGTGGTGTGGGCAGAGAGACTTAGAAAGGGGACTAGCCTGGGACTCAGAATAGAACTCAAGCTTCCTAGGCTCTGCCTCTGACTTGCTGTGTGACCTTGGACCTTCACCTCTCTGACTCTGCTTCCTCTCCCACACTTTGTCTGTCCTGTCTATTTGGACTGTGAGCTCCTTTCGGCGGGACCTGTAGCTTACTGTATTTTTGTACAGCGCCTGCCTCAACGGGCCCAATCTTGGTTGGTGTTACACTAATAATAATGCATCTCATAGCAGAAAATAACACATGGCAGATGCACATTAAGGCCCCTGAAATGACATCTGCTGGAATGGAGCCCTTCACCTATTTGTAAGCTGATTTCCACACATGATCAATATACCGTATCTTGGTTCCATTTAACTTTATTTTACTCCATGTATAGAAAACATCTGTTGTTGAAAGTCCTTCATTAGGGAGTTGCCTATTATTATATGTTAATATGTATATTGTGGTGGCACCCTAAAGGTTTTAACAAGGTTGGGCCCCACGGAGCTATGATAAATGATCAGCCCTGCCCCATTCTGCTGGATCCTAATGCAGGACAGTCCCTCAATATGCTTATATATTCAAAGCTCCCACTGACAGCAATGGAAGTTTTGACTTTTTTTTTATCCCTGATTTAATTTCTAACAGCAAGCCTGTGTTAATTGTTGGATTTACAGGGCTGTTTTTTCGTTGCATCACTAAAAGGTTTGAATCAAGATGCTTGTTCTGGTAAATTGTCACTTGTTTGTAAATGGCCTGGAAATAGTTAACAGGAACCAAGTACTCTGGGCCAAAAGAGACCAGAAGATTTGGATTATTGCCTCATTTCATTCCTAATTTACATTTTATGAGCTCAGACTATGTTTACAGAAGCACATGCAGGAAAGTGCATATGAACAAACAAAATTAATAGCCATCATATACTCAATAACATACCCAACAGATTTAAATATGAGGGGACATTCCTTTGCCTCTTCTGTTAGAAGCACAACAGCCAAATTCACAGTGAGAATAAAAGTTCACCTCTACATTTTTTCTCTCTACCACTGGCCCTAGCTTTCAAAGAATTGGAAATGAGTGCTTGGCAAGAAGGGAAGGCTATTCTATTGATAGCTGAATTAATATAGTAGTGTGCCATAAGAATTGATCTCAACTGTTGCTTTGGCTATATCAATTAGTGTTCCACGGATTTCAATATTATGTCAACAGACTACGGAGTACAGAGCACAGACACTGAGAAAGATGAACAAGACAGTTAAGACTACGCTAAGGACAGAGGGTTGTTTATGTGTAATGTCCTGAAAATGGCTCTGGGAACAACGATCAACCGAAAAACAAATGAATGCAGATATGATACAATCTAATTAAAATGAGGAGAGATTGGGCATCTACCAGACCCCAGTTCTGGAGCCCAGATTAGGGTTTGCATCTGAGTTCTTAGCAACAGCCACCTGTGTAATGGGCGCAAATCCTAATATCCTGCACTCTTAGCATATCCAAATTTAGATCTGGAGGTCTAGTTTGGGCCCATTTCTAAAATTAGTATTATTCATGAAAGGTTAAATGTTTTCAAATACATCAGGATCAATCCATTCAGGGTATGGGTTGGCCATTTTAAACCCTATCACTTGAAGCATAGAACTGCCTATGAATTTCCAACTTTACCCCATCTCCAAAAGGAGGCATCCCCCTTGTGTCCTACCGAATACAGTAGCAGTATTGAATCCTGCTTAACAAACCACCTCCCCCTCCTTAAGCCTATGTCTTCAGCTTAGAGTGGCAAGTTCAAGAGATCTGGATTCTGTCAGCCAATAGTGTAAGGAGAACTCTTCTTAACTGCCAAGTGAAAGGCTGAGGCTGTTTATCAGAGAACTGAAAACACTCAGACTCCTAGAATCCTTACCGTTTTGCCCCTGGGATCAACTTTGCTATGCTTGACCCTTTAAGAAAGGAAAAGAAAAGATATGGGGCATGAATTGGAGCTGATTGTAAGCGTGGTTAAAATCAGAAATAGTTTGTGGGTGAAAAAAAATCATGCTTTACTGCTTTTTTTATCCAAGAAAAGGATAAGGTTTGCATTCATGCCCAAGAGGCACTTTTAACTGGTAATGTATCAATCCTGAGGAGCTCTGTATCCAGACCTGCCAACCTGCCATGCACACCAAGGGTGCAATAGTAATGATAAGGAATGCTTCTGTAGTCAGTTCATGTTGTCTAGTTGTTAATTTACCAATGTGGGAGGGAAAAATGGTTCTGCTACTGGTGTGCTCTGTGACCTTGAACCAGACAGGAAACGAAAGGAATTGGGCACCCAAATTCCACTGAAATTCAATGGGAGCTGGGCACCTAGGGCAGATTTTCAAAGGTATTTTGGTGCCTAATATGCAGATAGGCACCTAATTAGGTTTTTCAAAAGTGCCTAAGATGCTCTGAGATGGCAAGGTTGTTAAAACACTGGTGCTTTTTCTCCCCTAGAGCTTACATCTTTATTGACGTTACTGGGGCTGCAGTGGTGGGAAAGTTTAGGAAAATAAGTCTAGCGCTGACAACCTGCTAGAGGGAGGATCCTGGATTCTCGTTTACTATGGCAAATCTTACGCTGCTCAGTTCAGGTATATGTGGTATCAGTGAAGTGTCAGATAGCTAGCTATTGTGACTGTCCATCTAGCAGAAGAGCAATGGGGGCTGTTCCATTTCTCTACACCAAAGGGGTTGCTGGAGAACATTCCAAAGTACTCTCTTTGTACTGGGGGCTGAGTGTGCTCCCTTTGCAAGTCCCTATTGCCTCGGGACCAAGATCATGACCTGAATGCAAGGCCTCCCTGTGGCAGAACAATTCAGCCAATGGCGAAGCTTCTATTACTAACGTTTTATCTGATATGGCAGGGAAACCTTCCCCCCTCTAGTCACATTTTGTTCCCAGCTTAATTTATGTTAGAGTGAATTTCAGTGTCACATAAACAAACAGCCAAATACACTATTCTGCTTACATGTGATCAGAGAAGGCTTGTAATTTGAAGTCACAAGGGAAATGCACACAGTAATAATTACCAGACTTCCTCTTCCAGACTATCCCTCCAAAATTACAGGAGACATGGTATTTGCTGATACCAAAGAATGGGATGGGGATTGTGGGGAGGAGTTTTTTGTAGAAAATAAATTGCATAACAGAAAATTAATGTTATACCATTAAGGTGACAGTGTAGTGTAATTTCCTGTAGTTCTATTTGCTTCACTTTGATGTTAATATTAACATTTTCTCCCCTGAGAGTACAGCCCATGAATGTGGGTTTGCACAGCTACATTGGAGGAAGTGTGCACTGCACCTGCCTGAACTATGCTTGGGCCTGTTTTTGTGGTTATCAGCACCTCACTTTCATGGACAGTAAATTCAATTTTATATAAAGGAGAAAGCTAATAACAAACTGTTACCAGATGAAACCAAGATGTCTTTGCTCCTGTCCTCTCATAGTGAGGACTTTCTGCTTCACAGCTCAGCTTCCTTTTCTGCTTGATTCCTCATGAAAGTCATACTTACAGCAGTCTTTTGGCATAGGTATGGTTGTGCTGTCAGAAATATAATGTTATAATCACGAATGGGGAATTTGGTTTTGAGAAAGCAAAACCCACTCTGAATCATTGTCCATAACTGAACACTTCTTGAGTTTTGAAAAAATTTAGTTAACTTTATTTCCAACCTCTGCCTCTACGCTTCCCAGTTATGACTGGCATCAGAAACAGAAGTGCAGAACAGTGAAAAGGTACTAACTATGACCAGAAAACTCCATAAGAGTAGCCTATATCACCAGTGGAGCTGGGTGGGAATTATCAATTTAAATTTTTTTTGATAGAAAATACAACTTTGACAAAATCAAACATTTCTGAGGGCAAATTTCAATTTTACTGATTTTTTTAACGTTTTACATTTGGAAAATCAAAATTAAATATTTTTTGTGGGGAGATGAGAGGGGTGGTTCCAATAACCCAAATCAAAACATTTTGGTTTGTCAAACTGAATCAAAACATTTCATTTTGGATCAGTTTGACAATCATATGTTGTTGGTTGAGCTGCCACAGTTGGACAAGTTCCCCAGCCAGTCTATATCTCCCATGATGCACCATGGTCTCCCTTCTGGTTTTACCAATGTGATACAATGTGATATGTGATACAGGTGTCCTGTGATCATGGTATACCAGGAGAGATGTAGTCCAGCTTGGGAGCCTGACCCATACGTGAGAATAGGCTCATGAACTAGAGCTCCCATGAGGCACCATGACAGCTCGGGGTGATGCATATTAATATAAAACCCAGCCAAAACAACAAATATTTTCATAAGAGTCAAAAATTGAAACAAAATATTTTTGATTTGAGAATGACAATGATTTGTTTTTATTGGAAATGTTGAAATGCTTCATTTCAAATTGAAATTTTTCAAAATTTTCCATTTTGCAAAAATATTTGATATTTTGACTTTTCATTTCGATTTTGGAGTTGAGAAGTTCAGACTGTTCAGAGAAACAGCTAAACTCCTGCAAACATCCAGAGAGTAGAAAATGTTTCAAGTATTTCATCATACATTACTCTGATTAATGAAATAATTTTGCAAACTTGGAAACAGGAAAATGTTGTTAATAGGAAAAAGAACTTTTGCAGAGACTATTTCCTTTGATTGTGGTTATTGGTAACATACAGGGCTGGATTTAGGGGCAGGCAACCTGGCAACAACCTGGTGTGCCGGGCTCAGGGGGTGTCAGACTTGGGGTGCTGTTTTTGTTATTAACAATAAAAGGGAAAATAGAATGTTTGAAGTAAAATGTTTCAGTTAATCTATATGTGGATTCATTTTTCACTAACCTCCTAGAATGTTCTGGACCGCTGTAGAATCTTGTGGAACCTTTAAGATTTTGAGAACTACATTTTCCTTGACCTCTTAGTAATACTGCTTTAGGCAGTAGCAATTGTCCCAGTGTAGAAGAAACTGAGGAGCAAAGCAGAAATGACGGAAGTCCCATTACTAAGGAATTAGCAGATTTACCTGAAGATAAGGAATGGAAATGTGTGGAAAGTGATGGAGAATTGTTCAATTTTTCTGATAGCATGAAGGAGAGTGGTGATAAAGAAGAATATGGCTCACATGAAAAGGAGAGTAATGACAAAGAAAAATCTGGTTTACATGAAAAGGAGAGAAACAGTAAAGAAGAATTAGCCTCATATGATGACAGAAACAGCACTGAGAAAAATTGCACGCCACAAATCAATACATCAGATCCTGCATTATGGCTGGCAATCCTAAATTCTGCCAATATTTGATTGTACAATTTTGAACGGGCCGGGCAAAATCGAGGCTGTGACATTTCCAGTAAATGAGCAGAAACGACACTTCTCAAAGTCACACTGCGAAAGAGCACTCGAGAATGGTGAGAAACTGAATTGGCCTTGGCTTATTTACTCAAAATCAACTGACAGTGTCCTGTTTTGTGAAATATTTGACAAGAATGCCAAATCATTGCTTGCACTTTCCAGGTACGATTACTAACATACCTTAGCTGATGCTCTGAAGCAACATGAAACGTCACCCAGCTATTTTATGGCCTACTTCAAACGGATGGAGGTCGAGTCCAGTCTCAGCCTGAATAAATGTATAGACGCAGAAATCCAGTGCATTATTAACATAGAAACCCAGCCTTGGAGGAATGTGTTTGAGCATCTGATCTCAATTACCCTCTTCCTTTCAAAGAATAATTTGGCTTTCTGGGGTGTCACCGACGTGCCTCCATGGGTCACAACTGAGAATACCAAATTCAGGACAAACTGCTGAGAAACTGGTGATTATTGACTCATAAGATATACCAAACCAGCAACAAAACTTCTGTTTCATCACACTGGCTAACCAGAAGTCAGAAAATCAGTTTCTTTAGGTATTCCAGTCCTTGTATCACCACCAAAAACACTAGGCTTAAAGATAAGCGGTTCTTTAAAACCAATTTCATTCAACAAATGGGTTCTTTTGATCCCAAAGGACCAACCACATACTCAGGTCAATATACAAATCAGATCTTACCCAGTATTCATGCTGTTGCCAATCCTTTAGTATCTAAAGTCTAAAGGTTTATTTATAAAAATAAAAAAAGCAAGGTGAGAGTTAAAATTGACTAAAGAAATCAAATACGTACAACAATTGGAAAGTTCTTGGATCAGGCTTGTAGTAGTCATGGAATAAACTGCTGATTTGTTAAGTTTCTGGTTGCTTCCAAATCATTGGAAGATCCTCAGTCCTTCAGTTAGAATGATCTCATTAGTATAAGTCCATAGTCCACAGAGCAGGAAAGAGGCATGTTTCCAGGGCCTTTTATAGCTTCTGCGATATGGAGGGGAAATCCATTCTTTCAAATAAAGCCCTCAGTTCAGCTAGTTGAAAATTACAGGTAGCAAGATGGTGTTTGTGGTCACATGGACAAGTCACATGACCATGCTTGATTTCACTTAGTCACAGCAGGAAAGTCCGTTAAGGGTCGATAGGCATCTTCCATTGTGAGTTAAGCGTTCTTTAATGGGCCACTTAACTTGAATAGTCCCTTTAAGACATGAAGGCTAAATACCTTGTGGGCGTTACCACAGGAGCAAACATATTTGGTACAGAGCCAATACTCATAACTTCAACTATAAAAAAGATACATGCATAATCATAGCATAATCATGTTCAGCAAATCATAACTTTTCTATTGACACTGTACTTGACACACTTTGTATAAGATTTGTTGCAATTATATAACAATGATCTATGTGGTCATATTTTAATCAGATAATGTCACAGAGGGCTTGTAGGATAAGTTGTTCACTGAACATAATGGTAATTTCCTCTGGTAGAGGTCCTTGTGAAATACAATGAAGTCATGCATGAGCACCTACGTCGAGCAGTTCGTGAAGAAGATATGGACCGTTACTACAGCAAAGCAATTCAAAATGAATTGCTTGACCTTATGGCAAGGAAGGTGCTTGATAACATACTAATGTGGCTCAGCAAAGCAAAGTACCACACCGTCATAATGGACTGCACTCCCAACATTAGTCACAGTGAAAAGATGTCATTTACAGTAAGATTTGTTGACGACAAAGATGGCTGTGTCCAAATAAAGAAACACTTTATCTGTTTCTGGTCTGAGGATGACTCTGTTGGAAAAGGCCAGTAGAATTGTTTATGAACCTTTTGAATGAGAATGAAAAAAATAGCTTCAAGACTGCTGTGGCCAAGGTTACAACAATGGTGTGAACATGAAGGGAAGAAACAGTTGCATCCAGGCAAAGATCCATGCGCTCAATCTGAGAGCTTTCTTCAGCATATATAAGAGGATAAATCATGCATGCAAATTGTGCATCAAAGTTGTGAAATGGGCTACAAATGCAATAAAAAAATAAGGTATTCAAAAGTTCAACAAATGGAAGGGGAACGTTTAAGATGTTCCTTGCCTGGGGTACCATTTGGTCTAGGGCCAGCCCTGGTAACACTAATAAGATAATTTTTAAGTATGTTTTTTACTATCTTGGCATTTCAGAGGGTATGAATCTCATCTCATTTAGTGCACAACCTTGGTCCTGGCTACATGTCCACTCTGGGTAGTAGAACGGTTTAGGAAGCCCCCTTGCTTTTGTGGCTGGACCTTCCCTAATATTGGTAGTGGTGGGGAGGGGAAAGAAAGTGGTGCCTTGACTCATCCCTGCCAACACACTGGCCAGCCAAACTGAGCCAGGGCAGCAGGAGACATAATCTGTGCTAGGTGAAGAGCTGGTCAACATTAGTTCCTTCCCAAAATAGGAGACAACCAGAGACCAGCTTATGGCTCTCTGAGAGTCACAATTTGATCCCTATCCTGCTCCTGAGGTGATGAAACTATGTACATCCATTTTTGGGGGGCTTGTGGCTAAGGTCTCTTTATACCAGTATAATTCAATTATTTTAAGTGGAGTTGTTTCTGGTTTATGATGGTTTAAGGGAGATCAGAATCAGGATCACAGTCTTATAAGATCTTCTGTCTTTGATATCATTTGTCACTGTATAGTTTAAAATTCAAACCACAGCTTGAGAATTTTAAAACTTCAGCCACAGCAGAAAACCCTAGGGAGAGCCTCTCCATGGTACAGATAAAGGGCTGCTCTTGACCAGCGCTGGAATCTCCAACTGGGAAAAAATAAAATACCATAGCCCCCTCCCTGATTCCTCACCAAGGCTACTGGATAAAGCAGGGAAAGAGCTTCAGTTCCTTTCAAATATCGAGCCAAATGTTGTGCTCTTTTACACTGGTGTAGCTGAGAACAGAATTTGGCCCCCACTTCTTTTTCTATAGTTAACTATGCCTGGGATTCCTCTTTGGAATTCAAAGAGAGTTGGGCCCTTACCTCCTTTAAGGTCCTTTGAAAATTGCAGTCCAAAGAGACTTTTCCTTCCAGATAACAGTCTGATCCCCATTTTCCAAAAGACCATAAGGACAGCCATACTGGATCAGGCCAAAGGTCCATCTAACCCAGTATCCTGTCTTCCGACAGTGGCCAATGCCAAGTGCCCCAGAGGGAATGCACAAAAGAGGTAATCATCAAGTGATCCATCCCCTGTCACCTATTCCCAGCTTCTGGCAAACAGAGGCTAGGGACACTTCAGAGCATGGTTTTGCATCCCTGCTAATCTTGGCTAATACCTATTGATGGACCTATCCTTCATGAACTTACCTAGGTTTTTTCTTAACCTTGTTATATGCTTGGCTTGACAACATCCCCTAGCAATGAGTTCCATGGGTGTATTGTGCATTGTGTGAAGAAATAATTCCTTTTGTTTTAAATCTACTGCTTATTTATTTCATTTGGTGACCCCTAATTCTTGTGTTATGATAAGGAGTAAACAACACTTCCTTATTTACTTTCTCCACATCAGTCATTATTTTATAGACCTCTGTCATATCCCCTCCCTTAGTCGTCTCTTTTCCAAGCTGAAAAGTTCCAGTCATGTTAATCTCTCCTTATGTGGAAGATGTTCCATACTCCTAATCATTTTTTTTTGTCCTTTTCTGAAACTTTTCCAATTCTAATATATCTTTTTTGATATGGAGCGACCAGATCTGTACTCAGTATTCAAGATGTGGGTAGACCAGGGATTATATAGAGAAAATATGATATTTTATGTCTTATTATCTATCCATTTCCTAATGATTTCCAACATTCTGTTAGCTTTTTTGACTGTCGCTGCATGTTGTGTGGATGTTTTCAGAGAACTATCCACAATGACTCTAACATATTTCTTGAGTGGTAACAGCTAATTTAGACCCCCATCATTTTATATATATAGTTGGGCTTATGTTTTCCAATGTGGATTACTTTGCATTTATCAACATTGAATTTCATCTGCCACTTTGTTGCCCACTTTTGTGAGAGATCTTTGTAACTCTTCGCAGTCTGTGCAGCTTAGACCTTCTTCTGCTCTCACAATTTTCTTTGTTTAGTGAAGCAACTTCTTACCTCTTTCAAACTCCATTTGACATTCTTTGACTCGATGCTATCTCAGAAAAATGTAGCAACCAATCCAATAGCTTGTCTGTCGTAAAACGAGCTCTCTCCAGCTGTCTAGTATTATGGAAGTGCTAGTCATGGCTCCATAGATAAGGCTGAGTTGTGATTTGCATTTCAAATAGTTTTATCTTGTTGTTATGACACCTCTACCCTGATATAAAGTGGCCCGATATAACATGAATTTGGATATAACGCGGTAAAGCAGTGCTTTTCGGGGGGCAGGGCTGTGAACTCTGGCGGATCAAAGCAAGTTCGATATAATGCGGTTTCACATGTAATGCAGTAAGATTTTTTGGCTCCCAAGGATAGCATTATAGCGGGATAGAGGTGTATTATCCCATTGGAAATAGCTGGTGGAAAATAAACTGATGCTATAAAGGAATTGTTTTGTGCTAGATATTACCATTGGAAAGTAAGGTGGATAAAGCATTCACCATTCCTCTCTGAGGCTCAGGTTCGAGTCCAGTTTCAGATCAAAGGTGAGAGGAAAAGGTGGGGAAGAATACGTTATATTTGGTCATTGCATGTGACTGTGCTGGTGCATATACAAACGGGAATAGATTAAACTAATGTTCTACATGCATTGAGTCTGAACCATTACAAATAACGTTCAGGGAAATTATTATTTCCTTCACCAAAACCATTGGTGAATGACATCATCATGCAAATAGAAGGGGCTCTAGCCACAACATCTTGTCATGGCTTCTTGGCCAGAAAAAACTGCAGTATCTAGGGTGCTAGGGAATGACTCTGGGAATCAACTGAATTATCTCTTCTAGGAACAAAGCAGTGAAGTCAGATGTCTGTGTGATTTTAATAGTCTTTTCAGCTGAGATTTAGGGCTATGAGTGATCGACTGGCAATTTGAGACACTGCAGACATCTCCTGTAACAGTAAGCACTGGAGTCAATATCACACCTGTATTACATCTCTTCATGGCAGCCCCTATTTTGCTGGGGAGTTTGCAGCAGCTGCCGCCTGTGACTGTGTGCACTGTGCTCCCATCTTTTGTTGTGATTGTGAACCCCAGGAACCTGTTAGCTTACAGTAAATCATTCACAGCAGCCAAAAAAAAAAAAAAGAATAATTTGGTCAAGTCATGCACCAGCTGGTGTCCTGTAGAGAGTTTGTCTACAGACACCTTTGTGGGCTGCCTCTTCTGTTTCCTGAGCATGAGAAGCCCTTATTTCAGATTCCAAGCTTATTGCAGCTTCTGGGTGACTGCCATGACCTCATTTATAATGTCACAGGGTTACATTGATTCATCTCTTCAGGAAATATAGTCCCACTAGGTTCATCCAGCAATCTATGGATAAGCTGAATGTGGCCCAGGCTTTGCAGTATGGAAAAACTCCGGGTAGGTGTTTGCTCTCAGTGCTGTTTCTCGCATGCCTTAGACTGTTTGTAAAAAGGCAAGATGCACAATGTGCTTATTAATCATCATGATTTAATAAAAATAAAGACTGTCATTCGAGCCATCTTGAATGCGAAGGACTAATATCGCCTGGCCTGAGCTGAGCATAGAACAGGTCAATGCTGGATAAGCTTTCCAAAGCCCTGCCAGCACACCCCCATCCTAATCTGCAACCCCTATTTCTCTCTCCCCACAGTTCTGAATCTTTCTTGAACAGGAATTGCTGATTGAACTAGACTATAATAAAAGTTATGGTATATATATGATGTGGGCAAATGCCTCCTAAGGAATAGGACTTACCAATAAACTCAGTTCACTTTGTGAACTGCAAGGCTTTGTACCTAAATCTCTGGAATACTTGCCTCTCCAATCACCCCAGCCGTTGAGGAATCTTGTATGTCCTCGTAAAGGTGCAGCATCGTTGTTTCTTGCTTGTAGCCCCCACTGGCCATTCATTCCAGGACTTGTGACTACTTAGGTAAGTTCATGTGCAGTAGCATTTATAAATTGGGAATTGTCCTTTGATGCAGGAGATAGTAGATACATGATGATAAATTTGAGATGAATGCTGTTTTAACTTCTGTAAATACACTCGGAGTGTTAATGCATCACTGCATGTTATTATTTATCAGAACATAAGCATGAGTGAATACAGTGGGCTAGGGGAAGCAGAATACGTACTGCTGGAAGTATTCATGGCAAAGCAGCTGTAACTTGATTTCAATGGCTTAAACATTCAAAATTTGCAATATGTGTGTTGTTACATTCTGACAAATCCCCATCTGCCCAGCTTTTCTCTCCTGTTATTTATCTCTACACTGTGTCCCCTCAGGGGCACAGTGAGGGATTTGAATGGAAAAAGATAAGTTGGTGATACCCAAATTATCATTGAGATACAGATCTAGGTTGCAAGAAGGAAATATATTTTCTTTTGTTCCCTGCTATACATCTGATATAAGGATGGTATGGAAGTATAATCATGGTGTGTCGCAAGGCACTGACACCTTGGGCTGGTCATGTGCAAAGCAAATCGCACAACCCATAGAAATGGGAAATACATTCCTGACATAAGCTCTCTAAGCAGACATTTGATTTATTTGGATTGCCTTTGATGTTTTAATTACAATATTTATTCATTCTCAAAGCAGTAGGTTCAGTTTATCTCGCTTGCAATTCTCACATATTGTTTCTCTGATCCTTGGAGCCTGCAATATACACCTCTTCCTTTAGGATAATGTTAAACAAGATGAACCGTGCCTTTTGACTTATAAAAATAAGGGGTATGTGTCATTTTGGAGAATATTAGTCTATTCACTGGTTTAAGATTTTGCGGTCACAGATAAGGTTTCCATTTTGCAAACTTGTAAGGAATTCTGTGCAGTTCCCATCTCTTACCCAAGTCCTTTGGTGTTTTCCCAGAATGCATGTTCTACTGCACATGAGGGCTGGAGCAATGTTCCCTCTAATTTTTTCCATCCCCGTGCGGAATGAATTTTGTTATGTACAGTAATATCAAGGTCGTGGGTGGATGTGTGCCACGAGTAGATACAATATATTTTTTTAAAAAGTTACCATAGGGATAATTACTCCAGTCAGGGCAGATTAGGCATTTTAGAACTCACTACTCAAAGAATTAAATTTAAGCGAAGAGAGAAATAAAAATTATGAAATGCATAGACCAGTCAAAAAACTAAAATAACAGCACTTTGAAAGAACAAAATGACAGTGAATATATGTGAATTGCAGGAAGTAAGAAGTAACAACAACAATAATGCAAGTATGTGTTGGGATGTGAGTGTGAAAGACAGAGTGTGTGTGTGAGACAGACACACAATGTGTGTGTGCGAGAGAGAGAGAGAGAGACGCTGCCCCTTTAAATAGATCGGCACTCACCAGTCTGAAACCTGCTTGTTCAGACACAGCAGGAGCCGCCAGCAAGCTCTGTCCCACGTCCCACTCATGAGCCCTGTCGTGTCTCCCCCACTGCTCTGTGGAGATGGGGTACAGGGGCAGAGGAGTTGGGGACATCAGCATCTCCCCCAGCTCTGCATAGCAAGCAGGAGGCTACCTGGAACTGCTGACCAGGGGCTCCAAGGGAGAGGGCAGGAGCAGCACGACAGTGTGGGGAGGGGCACCTGAAGTGCGTGGCACTTGATAGACTGCTGGGCAGCTGTGTGACCACACAGCTTAGAGGGATCTTAGGCTGGGATTATGTGCTGGGAAATCAGATGTAAATTATGTGATCATCACACTTTGCTTCCTAAATCCACTGTCTGCTTTTGCCACAGCAGGCATGGGAATTTTTGAGGTGGAGTCAGATTTATCCAGGCCAAGTGTATAAGAGTGAACATGCTCTGCCTCTTGTCTTGGCCATACTGTATCACCCTCACTTGCAGGGCTCAAAGCAAGAATTATTGGGTGGAATTCAGTGCCCTGTGTTAGGCATGAGGTTGGTCTAGATGGGTATAATGGTTGCTACTGGCCTTAAAATCTATGGGCCAAATCCTGGTCCCATTGAAGTCAGTTGCGAAGCTCCCATTGTGAACATAACTGGGCTTATAAGTGTGTAATCTTCCGGGAATAATCCTCCATTAATTAGAGGGTTGACTACAAATTTATACTGTCTCCAATTTCTATGATTCTATTATCATTCATAATGGCTATCTATCCTTGCCCTTGCTACATGACTTTAGCATCCTAAAAGTTGCAGGCAAGCTGAATTTAGTGATAGCTGATTGCCGTACTCCATGGATTACAAAATGTTCAGGTTGCTCCCAGTCCCAAGAGACCAGTCACTTACTACAGGTCAATTTGTACCTTAGATTTCTCACCAAAGACAACACTTTTAGCCAATTCTGTAATAACTAACTAAAGATTTATTAACTAAGAATAGAAATGAGAGCGTTATTACAAGGTTAAAGCAAGCAGATTTATATACACAAATGAGTTACAGTTGATGGTTTTAAAAGGTGACAGAATTGTAGTAATCTGTCATCTCTGAGCATTTTTAAGGGCGAACCCAGGTTGACCCTGGGGATCTCTGCTTTTGTGTTGTAGTTCTTTCTGGTCCTGTCAGAGTCCAAACAGCAAAGGAAAGATGAAAAATTTTCCTGTCAGCTAGTTTTATTTCCTTCTTCCAGAATCCAAGCTGATGGGATGAGTCCTTTTGCACATAGCTTCTTCACTGGTGTGAAGTAACAAAGAGTTTGCATTGTGAGGTCTCACAATGGCCCATTTAGTTTTGATAGCCTTCTTAATGAGCAGGAGATGATCCCTCCTAACAGGCTGACAATTTCAGAGCAAACATTTTTTACAAAATTAAATTTAAAACAAAACTTAAATATTATCTTATAGCAAGTGATAAAGATAAGTAAGATGAATGCATGCAGTAATTTACAAGCATTTAATAAAGTCTAAACACTAAACACTTTGTTATAAGTTCAATACCCATCTTAACCATATGAACACACAGGTGAAACAGACCAGTAATGAATTTATCAGTGTTTGGCTGAGGCCTAAAGCTTTGGCAAGAGCTGGCAACAGATTTGCCAGTATCACACAGATGATTTGAGGTTTGGCCTGTTTTTACCTTTGAATTCTGACAATGGTGTCTGAAAGCATACTGGCTACTAAAAATACTCTGCAGCTTTTCATTTCATACAAGACAGACCCTGTTGGGTCCTGAGTCCATTATACCTCATGTCTGGATGAAACTCCCTTGAAAGACCTCTAATGAACTTCAGATTCCTTTGTCAGGTATTTATTGTCCTTGTAGCATGGTGTACACACACACACGATTGCCAGGATGTGACTTAAAGCCCCAAACAAGCTCAACTCTTTATCCAAATGTTTTTCTGCCATTTTACAGTGGGTGTGGTCCTTCTGACATTTGCCTTAAGTAATCTGTCATCTTTACCTTTCTTACTTCAAAAAGGAATTTACTGATCCTTGCTGGGACTGTATTGTTGGTGGTTACATCATCCCTTTAAGGTACTATTTGAAGACTGTATTCTTCCAAAGTCAGTATATACACAGTGACATTGGACAGAACAAGCTTCCCATTCTGTGATTTGTTCTAATATGTTCAGCCTTGAAAAACTTTTTGTAACAGTGGCTTACAAAAATAAACACTTCACCACAGGATACCTCCCTTCGTGATTCATAGTAGTTCTTGGTAAGCTTTTTCTCTTGATAACTTGCTAGCTCTGCCAATACCTTTAGGGGAAACTGAAAGAACTATACCAAGTAGTAGCTTCACTGAACTGAAGTATTTGGCTATAGGTACTGTTGGATCCAATACTTTGCTTGCTCTTTAAGTTCATTCCCAACTAGTCTTAACATGAGACATAGCCTTTTTGTACAAAACCCAACACTCTCCTTCCATGAGACAATGAATCGAAGCCAACACATAATCCTTTATCTAGAGGTATGTGCAAGAGGTCAGACTAGATTATCATAATGGTCCCTTCTGAGCTTAAAGTCTATGAGTCTATGAGGTAGCAGGATGTCATATGTTAGCCATGCCAAGTGGCTTTGGATTCTAGAAGGAAAGCAAATGCTCCTACAGTATTAAGGGACAGAGAATCATTTTTTCTTCAGTGGAGATGTGCTCACTTATGCCAGGGTTGAATTTGACCCTAAAAGCTTAGATGTCTAAAAGCTTAGACCAGAAAGAAGAGGTGGATGAGGCTTTTTACAGACAACTAGCAGAAGTCTGTAGATCACAGGCCCTGGTTCTCATGGGAGATTTCAATTATCCTGATATCTGCTGGGAGAGAAATACAGCAGTGCACAGGCAATCCAGGAAGTTTTTGGAGATCGCTGAGGACAACTTTGAGGACAACTTGCCTCGCACAAAGCTGGGGAACCCAACGAGGGCCTTGCGCCTCTGACCTCCTGCTCTACAAACAGAGAAGAGTGATCGGGGAAGTAAGGGAACGGCAACCATGAGGCAGCAGTGATCATGACCATGGTAGATTCAGAACCCTGGTCACAAGGAAGGAAGGAAGAAGCAGAACGCAGAACCCTGGATTTCAGAAAAGCGCATTACAGCTCCGCTTAGTAGCAATGATCAGCAGGATTCCCTGGCGAAGCTGAAACTGAAGCGGGAATGGTGTCGAGTCCTAGCAGCTGGCCAGTTATCTAAAAGAAACCATGTTAAGAGCACAGGAAATACCATAGCCGATGTTGCAGAAAGAACAGCAAAGCGTAGAAAGTGCCCAGCATGGCTTATAGCAGAGGAAACTCAGTGGTGAGCTCTGGAAGCAAAACGAAGGAAGCTTACAAAAAATGGAAACTTTGGAACAGTATAAACTGACTAAACAGGCTCGAGGACCATATGAGAGATTATTGCAGCGGTATAGCACTGCAGCGCAGCCCTGGAACACGAATCAGCCGGCAAGGCCAAAAGGCAATCAGCAATTTGAGTTGAACTAGCAAGGGAGATGTGAAGATAATAGGTAAGGTAGTTTTACAAGTATTGTAAGCAACAAGATAGAGGATTAGAGATGGTTAGTATGGTCCCCTTACTCAATGAGCAGGTATTCCTAGTGGTCGGAAGATATGGAAAAGGCTGAAGTACTCAATCCTTCTTCACTTTCAGTCTATTAAGCGGCAGGTCATCAACTCCCAAGGACTACTACACTAGGTGTTACACAGAGAGAGAGAGAGCAGCCCACTGTTGGATAGAGGAGTCAGGTATAGGGACTACTTAATAACGACAGTTCGAGATCGTTGCACAACTACTGAGTCTATGGGACCAGGGACGAACTTAACGCAATCCAGAGGGTGCTGAGTTGGAGTTAAAATGAACTGTGATTGCAGAAGCGCCAGACTAGACCATTATCTGAAAAATCATAGGCGAACAGGAGAGGTCCCAGAGGACGTGCGAGAAAGCAAAGATTTAGTTACCTATCTTTAAGAAAGGGAAAAGGACAGATCCAGGACTTACAGACCAATCAGTTCTCAGCCTCAATACCTGGAAAAAGCGAATCATGGAGCAGGTGCTGAAGAAATCCATCCTGAACACTTAGAGGGGAAACAAGGTGATCAGGAAACAGCCAAGTCAGCATGGATTCACGCAAGCCAAAGTAAATCATGCGCTGACCACCTCGATTGCTTGTCTACGGATGAGATGATGACGTTCGAGGATGGATTGGGGGTCAAAGCTGTGATGTTGTATACCTTTGACTTTAGTAGGCTTTTTTGACACGGGTTTTTCCACAGCATCTCATCAAGCAAACTAAGGCGAAGTATGGGTTGGAGGAATGGACTGTGAATGTGGATAGGAAACTTGGTGAATCAACGGGCCCTCAGCGGGTAGAGTATCAATGGCAACACCTTCTCTAGTTGGCAACCATAACAACTGTCGTGTTGCCCAGGGTTTCGTAGTAAGGGCCCGTTCTATTCAATGTCTTCATTAATGATCTTGCATTGATGGGATAGCTTGCACATTAAGTAAATTTGCAGATGACACCGTAGTTGGGGGAGTGGTTGGACAAACGCTGGAGAGGGCAGGATATATGGATTCAGGGCAGCAACTTAGACATCGAGATGGAGAATGGGCTCACAAGAAATCCTCATGAAGTTCAACAAAGGACAAGTGCAAAGTGCCTGCACTTAGATACAGAAAAACCCCATGCACTGCTACAGGCGTTGGGACTGTTTTGGCTTTGGCATAGTAGCCCAGTGCTTGAAAGAAGGGAAGGATCTGGTTACGGGTAGATGGGAAAGCTTGAACATGAGCCTACAGTGTGGCTCTTAGCCAAAAGGCTAATAGCATTACTGGGCTGTATTAGTAGGGTGTTTGCCGCAGATCGAGGATATGTGATTATTCCCCTCTATTCGGCACTGGTGAGGCCGCATCTGAATATTGTGTCCAGTTTTGGGTCGCCACACTACAAAAGGACGTGGAAAACAATGGAGAGAGTCCAGCGCGAGGGCAACAAAAATTGATTAGAGGAGCTAAGAGCACATGACTTATGAAGAGAGACTGAGAACTGGGCTTATTTAGCCTGCAGAAAGAGAAGACTAAGGTGGGGATTGATAGCAACCTTCAACTACTTGAAGGGATGCTCCAAGGGAGGAGGGAGCTAGGCTGTTCTCAGTGGTGACGGAGGACAGAACAAGGAGCAATGGTTTGAAGTTGCAGTTGCGGAAGCGAGGCTGGATATTAGAAAAACTTTCTTCTGACTAGGAGAGTGGTGAAGTATTGGAATGGGTTACCTAGGGAGGTGATAGAATCTCCATCTTTAGAGCTATTTAAAGTCCGGCTAGACCGCACCCTGGCTGGGATTATTTAGGGAAAATGGTCCTGCCTTTAGCAGGGGGTTGGACTAGATGACCTCGTGAGGTCCCTTCCAACCTTTTGATTCTATGATTCTATGTTTTCATGAAGCTCATTTTGTTCAGTGTGAAGGTGGTGAGATGCACCAGCTTTGGAAAAGATAGAATCCATATCACATCAAAGTGGTTCAAAATGGAATTTATACATTGTTTAAAAAATTAAAAATAATTTGTGGGTGCCTCCACTCTTCCTAATATTACACACAGCCCCGTCTCAAGAAGGGCTATTCTTGAGGGGTCTCTGAGCCACCCAAAAGCAGTATGTGCAAGACATCTCACTGGAAAACTTTTAAAAATTATTTCAAATCTGAATGATAGTCCAAACAAGCTTCAGATGAATTTCTATCTTTGTGTTGACCACAGGAGTATGTAGATAAAGTTAAAAGATAACCACTCACCCACAGGCCAGCTTAATATTGTAGCTTACATGCTTCCCTTCCCTGACGACTCTGAGTATTTTAAAAACATATGCAAGTCTACGTTTGGTTTTAATTTTAATTTTTTTTGGAAGCTTATTGAGATAGGCATGATTCAAACTCTCCAAGGACCTCCAAACTTTGGGGAAGTTCAGATCCAGATCTCAACTTCATGGCTGGAAAACCCATCTATAATAGCTTGAATAACACTGTGTCTGTTCAAGAGTTAAGTGGGTTTTCTCTCTGGAACAGTAGAAACAGCCTCAGTGGAGAATAGCACAGCACAGTTAAGTTTAACAATAACTTCAACAGGACTTTTATTTGCATGTGTTGAGGCAAGGGGACAATTTTCTTTCTTTCTTTCTTTCTTAGGAAAATTTGACATTTCAGCTGTGGTCAGAAGAACGAATGGCACCAAAACACAATGACATTTTTTGAAAGAAAAAATACCTGGCTGAATCTTGGGGACAGATATCACCGTAAATAAAAAGAAAAAGTACAATAATTAATGTTTGTGGTAAGTACCCTAACAAATACACTCTTCAAAGTAAACCAATTGCATTTTTAACTGAAATATATGACAGATAGCTAAGGCACTAATGTTTTTCTCTGTTAATAAGCTCGATATGGAACAGAGCTCCTTTAGAATATGTATGGTAAAGTGGAAATGCATGCTTTGGTGACTGGTATAAAGCAGGCCAAAGATATGTCAAGTCCAATTAATGTCAATAAGGAACATCTGTATTTAGGCACCCAAGTTACTTAATGCAAACATTTCATAATTATATACTATAGCACACATGGAGCATTATGAGATGTGGTGTCCCAGTGTGAATAATATTCACATTTTTCAGATCAGTCAGCAGTCTTGGTCTGGCTTTGGCTCAGTTTGCCGTCTCCCTGTAAGAGCATTTCTTTAAAATATTGAATTAAGTACAATCCACATTTTTTCTCTTATCTGTGAAATCTTGTGGTTGTGGCTTGACTGTTTTTATAAAATGAAAGATCCAAGTGCATATAAAGCTAAGGGTTTTTTTGTTGTCCCCCCCTCCACAAGACATCTGTTTTTTTTCTTATGCGCTTTAAGGCTGAGAAGCAAAGGTTCAAGCATTTGAAACATAGTCTGTAAGAGTCCATTTTTGACTGGCTCTTCACCTCACTGAGAGACATAGCAAGAACGAGGAGACTAATGTTTGAAATAATTTCTCGCATGTGAACTTTTCATTAGATGATCTGTGGATATGGGTGACTTAGGGCAGGAGACAACAGAGAATGGAATAGAACTTGGTTTTATAGACAATCATTTGTACTCAGGATATCTCAAAGCGTATTACAATGTAATGAGTTAGGTATTGGCAGTGCAGCAACTGTTTAAGCAAATGGAGCAGATGTTATGGGCTTGTCTAGGCAAACATTTGGTTCTCAGAAAGCTGGGGTGTGAATCTACCCCACACTAGCCTGAAGTGCCCTAACCATCCATGTGGACCCTACTTCCACACACCAACAGTTGCTTAGTGTGCTTTGATCTAGTCTTTTTTCAAACCAGGGTAGATCAAAGTGTGCTAAGGAACAGCACAGCAGCAGGGTCCACATGGACTTACACCCCAGCTTGCTGCAGACTAAATGTACATATAAACAAGCCCTATAAGCTCAACAGTAACCCACATATTGCTTTGTACATTATAGCATATGTTATTGAGTTGGCCAGGATATTGGGATTAACCCATAGGCTTCTGGAACACGCACTTTCAAGAATCACCAGAGACAGAAGGGAAATTGCTCCAACACCTCATCTAATGGATACCACCTGCAACAGTGGAGCAATCTCCCCTACTTTTGCATGGTCAGGGGCTTGGAACCAGGACTTACAAGTAAGAAAGGCAAGGGCACTACCAATTGAGCCAGGAACAAAATATAAATCAAGATACAAAATAGTCCAATCAAATACAACCTCACGGAACTTTTGGGGACTACTCAGGTATGGAGAGTGGGGAGGAGCAGCAGGTGAAACATCAATATGAAAACAGATGGTAGATAACTGGGCATCTTTAATTCTGTCTACTAACAGGCTGTGCTTAACAAAATCCAAGAGGAAACAGGTGTCAAGACAAGATTTGAGAGAAATGAAACATATGCTAGTTTTGCCATTTTAGAAATGATCTTTCCTAAGCCTTAGTTCGCTAACCCCATTGTCTCCTTCATCCACCCATCTCTAAGATTTCTAGAGCCCCATCCAATATGCCTGCAATAACCACTTGGTAACATAAGCTAAGCTCCCATCCTCTTCTTTAGCAACTATGGAAGCCCTACCTATTTCAAGAAACATTTAAGCCCAAATACCCACTTACAACACTGTATTTGTTCTCTCTTGACTTGCTTTGTCTTCTACAGATCTCTTCCACATTCATTTACTATTCAAAACTTCCATTGACTTCAGCGGGATCAGGATCAGCTCTTGAGTGATTAATAAAGTTAATTATTAGTACTGGTCAATCACTTCTGCTCATGTCTAGAACAGAGAAGTGCAGAGCCATGTAGGTGTTCTGCACATGGGCTGCTGCTACTTTTCAACTTTGAATCAGTTTACTCATCCTTAAAGATTCGGAGTTTTGGTTAAGAAACTATAGCTCCAACTGAACCAACTGCTAAATCTGTGCATCTCCAGCCCCGCTTTGGGGTGCTCAAAATCCAGGTCTGACTCTGACTGTCATCAGCTCATCATTAATAAACTTTATCAAATATACAACATGTTGCCACTTAACACAGACCCAAAAATCTTGCATTAGTTGAGAAGCAGATGGTGGGTGGGAGGGGAGAGGTGAGTAAGGCAGGATCTGCAATGTTAAGGTTTTGCACTTACTGAGGTGCCTGTACGAAAATGCAGCCCAGACTGGATGGAATGATGGCGGGGGGAGGAGAGGTGTCAAGGAAGAGCATAGAAATCAGTATAATAGGATGTCATGAGTAAATTTTCTAAGTCTTGCCTAAGAAATCTGCTCCCAAATCTTATTAATGACTAATGGGATTTTTGCATCTTCCTTCCATGCACCACTTTGAACATGTACAAATAACAGGATTTGTGTGATTCTCCTCCCACATGCTGCTCCCCCACCTCACTAATAAAACTTTAGAAATAAAACAAACTTCACCGTGTGTGCATTCTAATTATAAGCAGACAGGAGAACAGCTTATATCTAGGTTGGCTTGCATCCAGAATCAAGAAAGGGATAACGAGAGTAGAAGTGGCCCCGTGCCAGAAGAAAGATATTTTTGACAAATTAAGGGGAAAAGAGATGGCAAGAAAGACTGCACATTCAACAATACTTTGGAGAGGACAGTAATTGACTAGGTTTGATTGTGTGGCCAGGCATAGGATTAGGAGTCAAAAGACTTGGGTTGTAGTCCCAGATCTGCCACTGACTTATTGTTTGCCCTTGGTGAAATCCACTCTTCAACAATAGGTGGGTAAAGTCTAGTGGCTGAGAGGGGCAAAATTCACCCCTAACTCCAGTGCTAGGACATGAGACTGCAGCAGAGCTCCATGAGGATTGAACAGTGATTGCTTTCATGGGTGACAGGGCCCTTGGATCTGCCCAGCCATGCATCATGTGGGCTCCTTGCTGTGCCGACTCCCAATGCAGAGCTAGCAGTACGCAGGGGAAAAGCCCTACTGGATGGCTGCTGCGCCTGTAGTTTCTTTGTACAGTTCCACCATGAGGCTGAAATGTTGCCGGGGCCCATGCATGAACCCTCCACATGACAATGAATTTCACCCTCTGTTCCACAGTTTCCCATCTGTAAAATAGGAATAATAAGATAGTTACCAATAAAGGGGATTCTGAATTACAGTGCTTTGGGTGTTCATTACAAGCAAGTAGCATGGAATAAAAAAGTAGGTAAGCTTCAAATCCTATCCAGGTTTCTCTGTGGAAGGTGTGAGTCATGTTACTCACTTCCTACAAGAGTCTGTTACAAGCTTTCTGCCAAGGAGATGTTTTTTTTTAAACACCAAATTGCTTCTAAAAGTATCTTTGGGGGCCTACTCTTCCAACTCATTCGTCGTCATTTCCAAGAAGGAGACAAACTTCATGTTTCAAAGATGACGTGACATCAAAGTGACTGAATATTAATACCTTAATTACAGATAATAGCCTGATAAAAAGAAATCACATCTGGAATTTTATTAAACAGGAATTACAACTGCATTCAGAAGGATGTAGATTACAGCAACCAGCCTAGCCTCACATATCAAATGAATATTTTTGGCAATAGAGAATAACATTTTTTCTCACTTGTATAATTAAAATTTACAACTCCAAATTACTAGCTTCAAAACCGGTAGCTGCACAACTACTCTGAAATTACTCATCATGCTGAGCATTTTTTCACTGGCTTTTGAATTCTTTCTGTGCTTGTAGCAGGTTCACAGTGTTTTCTGTTGAAGTAAAATCCCTTTGCAGCAATGATAGTTTACTGGCTTGCATCTGTTGAGATCTGTGGGGAGCAGCAGGAGCATTCTCAGATGTGAATTGGTCTTCCAACGGAAGTGAGGGAAGACCTGTTAATTGGGATATTTGAACATAAGAGTCTGGGTCACCACTCCAGTAATCCACAATTACACTGGTCTGATAGACTTTTCCGTCTTTAGCTTCTATGATTCACTAGAAAACACATTTGGATAAATTGCATGAAGAGAAAGAACAGTAGTCTGTAAAAGAAATTATTCAAACTTCTACATTTAAACTAACACTTCATGGCAGATGGCGATTTGGGGCATCATACTTGTAATGGAAAGTTTTACATCAGTCAACATGTCCAAATGTTAGAATGGACATAATTAGTAAAGCCTCCACCAACTTCCCTCTGGTGCTTGGACTCATTCTTTATGGTTGTAGCCTGTCCATTACTGTATCTGACACTCAGGAATCTTCATGGGATGAAATTGATAGGTGAGCCAGATGGGAGTTTACATCTAATCAAGCCTGTTAGAGCTTGTGCTAAGTCTCTCTTGACTACAATTTACTCTGTTATAATAATAGTATGGGCTTCCATAGTGTCTTCCATCCAAAGTTCAGAAACTTCTAAGGTTCCAAGGATGTCTTTAGAAACATTGCCTTGCAACTCCCCATGTGTGGGAGAGAAGTATTATTGTCCACATGTTACAGATGGGGAATGTGACACAGAGCATGGTTAAAGATTATGTATTGCAAAGTGTGAACATGCAACATCGGATGTATACAAACACATCAAGGGACTGACTTGAGAGTAAACATACCTTAGCTGAATTGAATTCGGAACTCACGTGAGTGCAAAAGTATGCTGGAACCTTTAAAAATATAAGTCTAAGTAATTTAACTGAAGTCCCAGAGAGAATTAGTGAGAGAACTTGAATAAAACCCAGGACTGGCTCCCAATGCCATGATCTACCCACTAGACCCTATCTTTTGCATTTTGCAGCATAGGAATGAGCTCCATAATCCATGTTAAGGTAATATAAAAGCATAATACACAGATTATAAAGTCAGTAATAGTGCTAGGTGGACAGTTTGGACAGCTATAGAGCCCTCTTTAATCTTTGCCCATGACTCTCAATAGGAATGCTCTTTGAAGTTTGAAGAAGTGCAGTTAATTTTACACACACACCCTCATCCGTTTTGGTGCATCCCAATTTATGCACCCAGAATCAGAAATACTTGCAGTCCAGGAGAAAAGCATTTCTTGTGCCATTTCCAGCTCCAATGACAGGAGAAGACTCTAAGTGTCACTTGTTCTGTGATTTCCAGCCTGATTTCTCCACCAAAGAGGCTTAGATCCTCATGAAAGTCCAAATTGCTGAATCTTTTGAAGTTCACCAGTCACTAATCTGGATCCAACTATAAACACCCTGGGAGTTCTGTTCTGCTTCCTGCCACTTCCTTCTGAAGTGCTATACACACAGTAGCAAAAACAGTTCAGCCAATGAAAATTTATGAATAAAGTGGTTTTAACTTGCCAGTGAGGTCTGACTAATTTTAACCATGTATGAAGATAAATTATTACCTACAGCATGTAACAGACCATCATTCTGAACTCAAGGAATCCCTACATATTCTTTCTGTTTGCAAAGCAGCAGTGTTGTTGGGTATATTTCTGGTTTACCAAGAAAATATAAATAGCAACTCTTTAGTGCATTTCTCTTTTTCTTTAAATCTCAATAATTATTTGGGAAGGCCAGTTCACCAGCATAGTTCAGTCCCGAAGTCAGCAGCTTTCTGTTTATAGCATGAATGAGACATACACAGCATAACACACAGGTTCACTTTCCTCCAGCAGGTGTATGGCTCCATATATGGGTAGTGTAAACCATCTCAAGAATCCAGGAGCATACGGTATTATTTCCAGTTGAATCAATTGAGGCATGGCAGTTCCCTGTGAATTGCGTAGGTAAGAGTGTGAGAAATCTCAGTGAATCTGAAAGGAGTCCATGTCACTTTAGCTACGTGCGCCTTTGTTTCATCAGCAATGCATTCAGTTTTCCCTTCTTGCTTGTTTTAGTGCAGAAATTCACTTCATATGCACTAATCCAGAGTTTCCTTTATTGTCACAGTGGGATCTTCTCAGCTCTTACAAGCTAAATCAAGTCAGGGGCCAGGTTATTAACTGTATAGAGGACCAAAGACATTCCAGAGTGCTACAGCCAGAACATGATGCTGTGTTATTAAATGGTATCTGAGTCAGTACTGAATCATGCCCCCAGGTGGCACTAGGGGCACTGTGCTGTTGATGGTGGTGTCAGTCAGGTAAAATATAAAACTGAATGCCCCTGAACACTAGTGGGAGTTGAAAATCCAGTGGCACTGTTTGCAACAGTACATGGTTTCAGCCCTTGTAATCCTATTCCCATTCTAATTTGGATAATTACTGTCTGAGTCGATATTCTGCAGTTTCACTTGGATTCTTCACTTCTTATCCTAGTCAGCTGCCATGTTCTACTCAGGGCTGCCATGTTCTACTCAGGGCTGACTGCCTATCAGCAATGGGTGAAATAATTCCTCTGTATTCTATAGACTCTGTAGAATACACTTGGAAAAGAAGGTGCTATATAGTATAAACACACGCTCTTGCCATTAATAGCAGTAAATCTGAAGCGGTATCTGTCCCAGAAGCCTAACTGTTTGGAGACAATGACAGCTCAGGGCTACCTCTGTAGCTTCCTGGTGTACTGGGGGTAGAGATAAGGCAGTATGTAGGCAGACCAGGAGAGGCAGGGAGCATATTGGGGAGAGAGGGGTAATACCAGGGCAGATGTGAGCTCTCCAGTAATTGTACTTTCTTGCAAAGCTCCATAGAGGCCATGAAAGTTGGGCATACAACTTTGGGCAACCCTGACAGCTGGCTACGCCCATGCCAGGAGCCTCACTGGACCTCACAAGTTCTTTATAAAGGGGGCATGTGTTCACCACCCACTGTCCCTTTGCTGGCCTCTGCACTAGGGCAGGGGTGAATCTGCTCCTTATGATATCATTACCCTAAGAAATGGTAAAATATAGGAGAATCTGGTGCTCTTACTGCAACTGATTATTTATTAGTTGTTATTTAATTGTATAGGCCAGGGATGGGCAACCTTTGGCACGCGGCCCATCAGAGTACACCCCTGGCGGGCCGGGCCGGTTTGTTTGTGCAGCGTCCACAGGTTCGAGTGATCGCAGCTCCCACTGGCCGCAGTTCACCGCTCCAGGCCAATGAGGACTGCGGGAAGTGGTGCAGGTCAAGGGATGTGCTGGCCACTGCTTCCCACAGCTCTCATTGGCCTGGGACGGTGAACTGCAGACAGTGGGAGCTGCGATCGCCGAACCTGTGGACGCTGCAGGTAAACAAACCGGCCTGGCCTGCCAGGGGTTTTCCCTGATGGGTCGTGTGTCAAAGGTTGCCAGTCCTTGGCATAGACCCACAGTTGTGCTTGGCACTTTTCAGGTATAAAATAAAACAAGGTCCTTGCCTTTTGAAGCTTACAATCTTATTTATATATGTAACACAATGAGTAAAGACGTGTGGTACACTGGGGTAGGAGAACCAACAGGAAATTTCATATGGGGTGTGTATAACTGTTAAATAATTCACTTCATCTGTAAAAAGCCTGTGAGGATCAACAGTCAGCCAAGTGCAGGCTTTATTCTTGCCCAGCTGTTGGCAGCGTTCAGGTATCTCATTACCATGCGATCCACCTGGTTGTGCTGTTGGCCAAGAAGCCTCAGCCTGTGAGATTCTCTGGCAAACAGGAAATAGCTGGTGATTAACATTGTTGCAATCCCATCTCTCCATGATCTGACTCAGCAGTCTCTCGGAAACAGAAGAAATGGACAGTTTCATGTGATGGCCTAACTGAGCTGCTGCTGAAAGAAAATGCATTTTTACCTTAGAGCCAAGGGTGTTGCTGCTAAATGTCAAAGGCTGGTATCAGAGTATGAACCTGCCTTGTCACTCTAAGTTATGGCAGGCCTGCCTGTAATGAGCCCCAGAGCTGCCCCAAGATCACCAGAGCACTTTGTGCTTTGGGAATCCCCCTCACAATCCAGACCAGCCCTCCTAGATGCCATGGACCCTGTGTAAGGTTGACTATGGTTGTCGAGTGCAGTGCATGAGTGGATAGAATCTGTTGCCTGGCTGGCTAAGAGGCTGTTATAGCCCATCTAAGCCATAAGGAAGAGGAGACTCCTACTCCAGGTGTCTTGGATTGTTATCACAGCCCCATCACTGACTCACTGTGTGGCCTAAAGTAGTCACTTTCCTTCTTCGTGCCTCAGGTTACCAAGCTGGACAATAGCAATAGGCACCTCACGGGTGCTGAGAGACTGAGTTTAGCAATGTTGTGAAGTGTTTTGAAGTCCCAAGAGAGATGGGACTGAGGAAACACAAAACAAAATGTTTATGTTTTCATGGTAGAGGGGGAAGTGCATAATTATTGTTCTGGGATATTAAAGCAGCCAGGTCCCATGACACTTTTCATAAGAGTAGGGGTTTGTCTTTGTGTCCGCTCCCCTCTGTACCCATTCAGTATGTCGAGGGGAGGACACTGAGACTATGGCCTCAACCTCCCCTCCACAGCCCCCTTCTGCAGAGGCTACTGCTAGTCCTGCCGCATCTTCCCCTCCGTGGGGAAGAATCATCCCTGCTCTGGTGCAAAGGCCAGCCAAGGACAAAGGGGAGGCAGCTCGCATCTCTCTTATTTGGGAGCTAGTGTAGGCCTTGGACCCTGTTAGGCTCCCTCAAACTGTGATCCTCTTCAAGAGTCTTTATGTGGCTTTGCAAGTGTGCAGACTCACCGTGACATTGTTCGACTCAGAGAGTGCCCCTTCCCTGGAACAGCCCCTGCTCCCTGCATGGCTGAAAGGCCTTGTGTAGGGATTCCCTACCCAAGGGATATTCTGGGGGCAGGGCCAGGCTTTGTGCTTACCCTACAACCTAGGTACCGCAAAAAGGGCCAATTAATAAAATTCCCCTGACTGCAAGAAGCCCTGGGTTCACAGCTTTTTCTATGCCTTTCCCACTTTATCTACCTGTGCAGGGACCAGGTGAAAGAGGTGATAGAAATGTAAGCTCTTGTATGGCGCCAAGCAGATAGTTGGGGATGAATTATCTAGCACTGTGCCTCTATGAATCTGCGATAGTTTGTTCTGTCTAGCACTTTACCAGGGCTCTTCCCAGAGAACAGTGGAGGGTTGTTGTTTTTCACACTGATAGATGGAAGCCCCAGCAGATCAGTGGGAAAAAAAAAAATATAGTCTTTGAACCTTGCTGCTGTTCAAAAACTAATAAAAGCCCAATCAACCAAGATCACTGCCAATCTCAAATGGGGACATTCATTGTTTATTTTCAGCAACCATAGAAAGAGTGGCTGGACCCAGGCAACTCTGCTCAAAAGCCTTCGTGACCCTTTTAACTTTTTAGTGTTAATGAAAGTTGCACCTTTCTGAGTGGGACACCTGGGTTTTGAACAACCTACCCATTTGTTTGGAGTTAGTATTTTCTGAAGGACGTTTTGGATCATGAGCTTTCGTGGGTGAATACCCACTTCGTCAGATGAATGTAGTGGAAATTTCCAGGGGCAGGTATATATATGCTAGCAAGCAAGCTATGACATCAATTATTTGCACCGTGGTGTCTAGAAAAGTGGACCCTCCATGTAGATTGGTCCAGGCTGAGGTTGATGGTGGGGTGGAAGCTGTTGAAATCGTGGTGGAATTTTCCAGAGTCTCTTCCATGGTCAGGTGATGAAGATGTCATCAATGTAGTGTAGGTAGAGAGAGCGTGGAGTGGACGAGAGCTGAGGAAGCGTTGTTCCAGGTCAGCCATAAAAATAGCGGCATATTGTGGGGCCATGCGGGTGCCATAGCAGTGCCACGTGATTCGGAGAATATATTTGCATCAATTTGAAAAGTTGTGTGTGCGTAATAAAGCACAGGGTCAGCAGCTCAGTTGTGCTGTGCGCATCATCAGCGGATTACTGTCTCTGACACTTGGTATTCATCTGTTGTGGGGATGTTTGTGTAGATAGCCATCCAATCATGGTGGCTAGCGATGGTGTTTCTGGGAGGTGACCAAGGCATTGTGTTCCCTCAAACGAGAAATCAGTGTGTCATGGAGATAGCTGGGAGTGCTGGTGGCATAGGTCTGAGTAGCAAGTCCACATATCCAGGCAGGCCTTCAGTGAGAGTGCCAATGCCCGAGATGATGGGGCTCCAAGGATTTCCAGGTTTGTGGGATCTTGGTAGCAGATAGAATAAGCCTGGTCGAGGGCTCTAAGGGTATCGTGGATTTGTTCCAGTGTTAGTGTAGGGAGTGGTCCCTGAAGTAGATTGTCAGTTTTTCAGTGATCCTCAGTGGGATTGAGGGAAGTGCTGTAGATTTATGTTATGGAGATTGTCTGGCAGCCTCCTTTTGGGAGTCAGACCTGTAATGCTTGGTGGAGATTTTGTAGGTGTTGGTCTCTGTCTGAGGGGTTAGAGCAGATGCGGTTGTACCTCAGTGCTTGGCTGTAGACAATGGATCGTGTGATGTGCCCGGGATGGAAGCTGGAGGCATGAAGGTAGGCATAGCGGTCGGTAGGTTTTCGATATAGGGTGGTGTTAATGTGACCATCACTTATTTGCACCGTGGTGTCTAGAAAGTGGACCTCCCGTGTAGATTGGTCCAGGCTGAGGTTGATGGTGGGTGGAAGCTGTTGAAATCGTGGTGGAATTTTTCCAGAGTCTCCTTCCCATGGGTCCAGATGATGAAGATGTCATCAATGTAGTGTAGGTAGAGAAGGGCGTGAGTGGACGAGAGCTGAGGAAGCGTTGTTCCAGGTCAGCCATAAAAATATTGGCATATTGTGGGGCCATGCGGGTGCCCATAGCAGTGCCACTGATCTGGAGATATATATTGTCATCAAATTTGAAATAGTTGTGTGTGAGTATAAAGGCACAGAGCTCAGCAGCCAGTTGTGCTGTGGCATCATCAGGGATACTGTTCCTGACAGCTTGTATTCCATCTGTGTGTGGGATGTTTGTGTAGAGAGCCTCTACATCCATGGTGGCTAGGATGGTGTTTTCTGGGAGGTGACCAATGCATTGTAGTTTCCTCAGGAAATCAGTGGTGTCACGGAGATAGCTGGGAGTGCTGGTGGCATAGGGTCTGAGTAGAGAGTCCACATATCCAGCAGTCCTTCAGTGAGAGTGCCAATGCCCGAGATGATGGGGCGTCCAGGATTTCCGGGATTTGTGGATCTTGGTAGTAGATAGAATAAGCCTGGTCGAGGCTCTAGGGTATGTTGATTTGTTCCAGTGTTAGTGTAGGGAGTGTCCTGAGTAGATGTGCAGTTTCTTAGTGTATTCCTCAGTGGGATCTGAGGGAAGTGGCCTGTAGAATTTGGTATTGGAGAGTTTGTCTGGCAGCCTCCTTTTGGTAGTCAGACCTGTCATGATGACAACAGCACCTCCTTTATCAGCCTCTTTGATGATAATGTCAGGGTGGTTTCTGAGGCTGTGAATGGCATTGCCTTCTGCACGACTTAGGTTATGAGGCAAGCGATGTTGTTTTTCCACGATCTCTGCCTGTGCACGTCGGCGGAAGCATTCTATGTATAGGTCCAGGCTGTCATTTCGACCCTCAGGAGGAGTCCATGTGGAGTTCTTCTTCTTGTCCTGTTGGTGGGAGGGTACCTGTGACGAAGTGGGTATTCACCCACGAAAGCTCATGATCCAAAACGTCTGTTAGTCTATAAGGTGCCACAGGATTCTCTGCTGCTGTTACAGATTCAGACTAACACGGCTATCCCTCTGATATTTTCTGAAGTTTACTTACAAGTTAAATTTGACTGAGTCTTCCCGCTCCAGCCAGCTTTTGAATAGGTAGAGTTGGTTATCTATCGAGGCTGGCTGCTGTGTGAAGCACATTGCAAGATCAGAAAGCTAGATCCTGGAAGCAAAATGATTTGGCAGGTTAGAGCAACAGTCTTACAGACTATATCTGCGTAGAGTGTGCTGTGATGCGAGGTCCCCCCACATCTGGATACTCTCAAGTTGAAGTTTAAATTCCCCTAGTTGATACACACATTTTGAGGGAGGATGATGGGTTTCCTTATCAAAATCTGGACAGAAATGTTGCATCTCACACCCATCTCTGTGCAGTAGTTCATAGCCCCAGAGAGCTTACCCCAGGGTTTTTCTGAGAAAGGGAATGTCAGTAAGGACAACAGCATTTAGCCCCTGTTCCTTTTGGAAAGTATCTTGGGATCTTTAACTTCTATCTGGGCAGCCACCAGAGTGAAGGGAGGATGGAGCTTAGATTAATGTTTGATTGTAGGATGGACACCGCAGGGATAATTTCTTCTGAGATGACCAGTGTGAATTTTAGTGTATTTACTTCTATTTGTGTGTGGGTTTTTTCATTCACCTCCATGAACCCTTTAGAGGAGTGAAATAACATGAGTTTTAGTCTTACGTTAGCTCTCTTCCTGTGTGGTGAAAATTCCACAAGAAGACCAGATGTTGCTTTAATTTGATCCCCCAAATGGCTCACAGTCACAAATACAAATAGAAAAACATTTGGGTTTATTAGAACCAAGCTGCCCAGACCTTCTGTAAAGGAGGGGCCTGACTTTGCTCCTGCTTATCCGATTCTAAATTACAATAAACCCAATGAAAGTTAATGGAGTTGAAAAAGACTGGAATCAGATTTTGAAGGTACACAAGAAAACCAAGAAGGCAAAGTAGAGGCATTTAGCAAGGAACAGGGTAAAGCTGCAGGAGGGGAGAACAAGGCAGGGACCCTCTAAAGTCAGATGGAAAATGATTCACTCTTTTATGCTGGGCTCCCATATGTTTTCCTAGAAAGCTGGTTGCCACCAATAAATGCCAAGAACAATTTAAAAAGCACATTACCTAGTTTGTTTGGGGTGGAGAGGCATGGGAGGGAAAGGAGTTCATAACTCTGAAACGTTCATAATTCTGAACAAAATATGATGGTTCTTTCAAAAGTTTACGACTGAACATTGACGTAATACAGCTTTGAAACTTTACTATGTAGAAGAAAAACACTGCTTTCCCTTTATTTTTTAGTAGTTTACATTTAACACAGTACTTTATGGTATTTGCCTTTTTTGGCGGGGGGGGGGGTGTCTGCTGCTGCCTGATCGTGTACTTCCTGTTCCAAATGAAGTGTGTGGTTGATGGGTTAGTTCGTAACGCCGGTATTCGTAACTCTGAGGTTCTACTCTACTTCCTACCTTCCTAACATTCAGACTGCTGGTCTGGGCAAAATGGATGGAATTTCCCTTTGGCCCAGTTTCCCATTTAGCCAGGGAGCTGAGAGGATTCTGAAGTCCACTGCTGACTTGGAACTGCTGAGACTCGCTGTTGGACTTCAGACAAGTCACGTCCCCCACCGCCTTGTGCCTGAGTTTTGAGGGGACAAAAAATGCAGGAACCACACTGAAAAGCAGACTCTGGATCCGAGCTGAGTTTTTGTGGGTTAACAAATTAAAGCAAGTGGAGGTTTATGCTGTAAGAGCTGCAAAGAGTGGAACTCAGTGCAACTTCTGTTGGATAAGCTAGAGACAGAGCCCTCTTCAGCTCCTCTGGCAGGAATGCTCCTCTCCCGTGCACCATGAGAGGTCCTGATTCGAATCTGGGCTATGGTAATGTGCAAGATAAATGCATGCAGAGGGCCTGTCGTCAGCTTGAATCTGCTAATAAGCTATGTTTGGCCACCAGCTGGATAGATGCTTCTCCCACCTTGTAAATTCCTTGGATGGTAAGGAGTGAGGGGGAAACACTTTCCATTACCAAAGAAGGGAGGAAAAGGACAAGTCGTCCGTTATGCCCAGCTCATTACTAAATAATGTAAATAGGATTTAAACACACTAATTACAACATTATGAAGTTGGCAGTGATTACTGGGTTCTCTTCCCAGCACTTCCACCAACATGCTGGGTGACCTTCAGCACATTGTATCACCTCTCTGTGCCTCAGTTTCTCCCATCTGGAAAATGATCTTTTCCTTACCTTACCAGCTGGGCTGTGTGAGGCTTAACTAATTAGCGTTTATAAAAAGATTGAGCTTCTTAGATGAAATGTGCTTGAGACAGGCAAAGCATTTATAATTAAAGCCCTGCAAATCCGCAGATATCCACTTCATCTCTGCAGATATCTGCGGATCATTTTTGCAGATACTGGTCCACTGGCCCACGGCATCTGGCTCGGCAGCCCAGGGGGTGCAGCGCGCTCTGGGCCAGCAGCCAGTGGCTGGGGCTGGGTGGCAGGTCGGAGTCAGGGCTGTCCAGCACCTGCTCGCTGCACTGCTTCCTGTCCAGTAGCTTGGGCCCAGTCGCTGGTGAGCCCCCAGGAGCAGCATGCGATGCGACACCCCTTCCCCTCAAGACTATGTCCCCATGCTGCCCCTTACCCCCAGTCCTCACCCTTGCAGTGCCTTTTCCCTGCAAGACCCTGCCCCCCTACTCGCTCCCTTCCCCTGTTGCTAGCTCTTGTGAGATGGTTTGCTGCTGCGGGGGTGGATGTGGATGCAGATACCGGTAAAAGATGGCTAGCCCATTGTGGGTTGTATCATGGGTTGATCCTGGTGGATGTGGATCCACATTTTTGTATCCACCCAGGGCTCCATTTATAATTATAAATGAGTCATGCTTGGCTTCATACCATCTTTTATGAAGCAGTTAGACACACTGGGCATAGCTCGTTGTTTGCCCAACACTTCCATTGCATGATTAATCTCATAAACTAGAGATCACTGAATCGATATTAAACCACCCTTTTCTTGAGTGAAGCACAGGCCTTGTGTGTGTATGTGTGTGTGTAATGTAATGAAATGAAGTAATTATGTATGCTAACTAGATTCCTCGAGAAACACCACATATAAAGTTTCCCACCATTCTAATTCTGGTAGCTTTCTTTTTTCCCCGATCCTTAATAATTTGAAAAAACAACTAATTATGATCCCTCCAGGCTAAATAACTGCACGGCAATGGAGAGCATTTTTTGCTTTGCCTATTATATGTATTGTTTTAGGGTAATTAACATCCACTTTGTAGTGGCAACACAGACGCCTTGCTGTCTGTACAGCTTCTTGGCTCATATTCTCTAAAATACTCCTGGTGTACTCCTTGCAAAATCATGTAAAGTGTTATATAATTCTCCAGGTTGAAAGCAATTGTGAACATCCAGGTTAAATAGGGATATATATATATGTGTGTGTGTGTATGTATATATATATATATTTAAAACAAATATTTCAGGTCTTTTCCAATGTACATTCTGCCCGAGGTCAATTCAACAAAATCCTCTAGACTTTCCTTCTCCAGCAGCTTCTGACTCTGATTTCCGTACTTGGGAAAATACCATTGCAGGTGTAATGCATTTCAGGTTAGTACTGGTTGCTATTTATTACTTATTTAGTGCACACAGTGTGTTCAGTAGTGGACAGTATACCAGGTAAAGACTGGCCCTGCCCTGAAAATTTTTTAAGTCAAGCAATAGACAACCAGAAGATGGGTTGAACTTTGAAATCTAGTTATGGGCATAGCTTATTGTTCTTGCTCTTGTTGTTTTTAAAAAAACTTGATTTAAGAAGTGTCTCTTTGAGGAGGAATTGAAAGAATTGACCATACTGGGATCGGAAAGCAGTCTGTGCATACAGGGGAGTGTGGAAAAATGTGCCTGAGCACGAAGGCATTTAAAATCAGAATCATCCTGAAGTGAAGACCTATTTTTAATACTTAGGAACTCCAACTGTATTGTTAGTGGATAATCCTCAGGTCTAAATAGCTATGGAGTATATGTGATTGAAGCTGTTTCTCTGGTACATGCAAAATGTTACAATACTGTGTGAATGAAGGATGAATATTTCTTTTGCACTTGTTGATTTTCAAAACCCTTATTAATGTTTGAGCCAGTCAATACTGTCTCCAGGCTAAAGAAAAGTTCAGTTAGAAACACAGTAAAGAGCCCCATCTGAAAAACTATATCCTGCTAAGTCGTGCACTTGCAAACTCGAATGTACACATAACTGCTGGTTGGCATCTGCACATAGGCCTATCAGCTGCATATGATTCAAATCTGGATTTGTGTGCTTTCATCTGAGGTATGTAAGGGAGCAAACACAAAAGGAATTCTAGCCCTGAACAATTTTAGTTTGAATAGTGATCTCATTTATTCCCTTCCCCCAATAATTAATAGTATGTGTCAATAAAACTCAGTCTGATAGGGCTGTCTAGAGCAAAACATGAGCAGATGCACTGCAAGTTTCACTGTGCAACCTCAGCCATGACCTGCAACATCCTTCATGATTCCTGCTGTGAGTGGAAGTTGCCAGTTCTAGCCCTTATCCTCAACTAGTGTAGATCAGCATTGCTCTATTGGGTTCAATGGAGCAATGCTGGTTTACAGGAGTTAAGGATCTAGCTTGCATGTGTCTATGCAGGGAGGATAGGATGTGACCAGCAATTTCATTCGGACTTGAGACAGGCTGTCTGATATCAAGCCTATTGGTTCTGCATTCGCCTCCTTTCCATCTCCTTGTATTTGTCACCTGTACGTGAACCCAGTAGTTTAAATTTTATATATAAAAACCCTGGGAGTGGTATTTTCAAACTTGTGGATATAATTTGCTACTTTTATTTTTAAAATATGAGCCCATCCCCTCCCAACTGATATGGAATTAATTGCTGCTGTAAATTAGCTGTGCGCTGTGAGCCAGTCATGACAAATATCTCAGAAAGCAGCTTTGCAAGCAAGATGAAAGATAAAACCAGGGAACAGAATGCATGTCAAGCACTGGAGCAGTAGAAGGAATTGATGGATGATTTCAAGGCTGGGGAAGGGTTTTATTTTTTTATTTCTTTGGTGTTAGTACAAGTTTGCACACACATCGTCTGATGAGCTTTTGTGGTGGTGATTGTGGGGGCATTAGACATTTTTCTAGTTAGATACAGTCATATAAAATACAAAGGGATTTGGCATGGCATAGCATTAAAAATGCAAGTAGGTAGGTGGGTCTATTTAATCCATGATTTTTTTTCTGTAGTTCCCTCACTGTAGCATTTCTGTGTAGCATCATGATGCCATCAGAACATTCTCTCAAGGGAATATTAGATATGTAAATGGTAATTTATCTGAATCAGAAGCTATTATCAGCCACAGCCTCCAAAACTCAAGGTAGCCTTCAAAATCCTTTATCCTATAGATATGCAGCATCTTTGCCTATTTGAATGCATACTTCAAATGACCCTACACTTTGCCACAGTTGTTGGTCCCTGCTGAAGGGGAGAGGGTCACATCTGGAAAAGCCAGAGGATCAGGACTGAATAGGTTCCTGATGAGGTCCATTTGGCAAAGCTGTGTGGAGGATCTCCAGAACAGGAGGCAGACATGAGGTGCACATGAGCAATAAGGGGGCTGAGGAATATACTAGGGTGTATTGCGGGTCAAGACTGAAGGGCATTGAAAGAACTGAGGTGGAATGGGAAAACACCTGAACTGGAGTAGCAGGGGGCGCTGCATGTTGGGACTGAGATGTTTTGGCAGAACTACGCTGGGGAAACTAACATAGCGCCTGTCTACAATAAGTCTAGTTCTAGCCAATGTTGTTATTAGTTCCTCCCACTTATGAGCCTTACATTCAGTAACAAATTATTAAAAAGTACTGTCCCCATCTGTTTTGCAGCTTGTATATCAACATTCTAATTTAAAACATTAACTAAGATGGAAAAAAGACTTTCCTTTCATTACATTCTGAGTGTATTCAATTTGTGTTTCATGTGTTTCCATTTTTTTTCTCCTGAAGGGTTTACTTTTCTGGACTGCAATGGAAAGACTGAAGTTACTTTCTTGTTTGCCATTGTTTCAGGGTCTTTAGAAAGTGCTTATTCTTTTTATGATTTACGGATGGGTCTGACCAGCTTCTTGGTACCTTGGGAGAGGTGTTGAATAAGTATCACGGCTACCTAGCAGGCAAAAATTCCAAATGTGATGTCCCTTGATTCCCCAAGCCCATAGGAGGTTAGGACTATTCAGTGGCTCTCCCTGGAGAATTGTATCACTTATCAGCGACAGCTGCTGGTAGATGAAGAGCATTAAAATAGACTTGGAAGTTTCACTATTTTTCTTTTAAATAAAGCTTTGTAATTAATTCTTTTCAGAAATGCCCACGTAAAATAATGGAACTCTAATAGTATAGGGATTACACAAAACTCTATTGGGATGACCTGTATAAGGCACACATGTCTATGACAGTTGTGAGTAACGTGGCCCCGTCCCAGATGCATGCAATAAAAACATTGTACCCAACCCTGATGCATTGTCTAGACACACACTCTATTAAAATTAATACTTTTTATCTTACTGCAGAGAAGTCCAGTGTCTCTTGTCTTTGAAATTAAGTATAGGCTGGCACATATGAAGAAGGCATTAGTTGCCAAATTGTATCAGTGTAATTTATACCATATTTATTCTACATTATTCTATTAAAATACAAATATTTCTAACAAAACAAAAGTGATTCCACTGGCTATATTTTTCCCACTTTTGAAAGCTTTATTTTATTTGCGAATGTAGATGCTTTGTGTCCCTGTACTCAGATGATCACTCCAAAATACATATTGATGCCAGAACAGTAAACTTTTAATTAATATGAAAATTGCCTCCTTGTAATAATTAATCATGATTTATGTTAAAAATGATTTCATGGGAAAGTGAAACTGTACAGGGCTACATTGCATCATGTTTGCTGTTTACATATTATGGAGACAAGTACTATTTCATTGAACTAAATTCTTATCACATACATATAAGTAAATCTTTTAAAGGGCAAGATCCTCAGTTGGTATAAATTGACCTAGCTTCATTATAATAGCTCTGTACTAAAATCAATGGAGTTATTTAGATTTATGCCAGCTGAGAATCTGGACCTGTGCATATAGATTCTCTCTGACGCAAGTATATGTTCCATCTTATTTTCATTTCTTTCTCTCTTTGCTGCTTTTTCTGAATCACAGGTGATTTTGATACTACAAGACACCACCATTTGCTGACATGCTGGTAGAATGGTAGTGTAGGTGGAATTTCTGCCATTTATCACCTGCCTAGTATTGAGGTTGAGACTAAATAGGCACCTGAACCAATATTTATTTCTAAATAGTTATAATAAGGGCGCTGTACTATAGTCAGCTCATCATATTTGGATTTAAATACTGTTCACAGCCCTAATGTCATGGTGCATTTCAAAGACATTGGGTAAAATGTTGTGACACCATCTTGGAAAGCCCATGCAGGTTTTAAAGCTCACCTCAATATTTATTATTACCAATGTAATCTAAGTCATATTTTCTCTTCTCAAGGCACAAGGAGCTACACACTTGGAATCATAGAAGTGTAGGACTGGAAGGGACCTCGATAAGTCATCTAGTCTAGTACCCTGCACTTGAAGCAGGGCTAAGTATTATCTAGACCATCCCTGACAGGTGTTTGTCTAACCTGCTCTTAACCTCCAGTGATCGGGACTCCACAACCTCCTTAGATAATTTGTTCCAGTGCTTAACTACCCTTCAAGTTAGGAAGTTTTTTCTATTGTCTAATCAAAATCTCTCTCGCTACAATACTTCTTGTCCTATCTTCACTGGATAAGAAGAATTTATCCTCCTCCTTTTATGTACTTGAAGACTGTTATCACATCCCCCCTTCTGTCTTCTCTTCTGCAGACTAAACAAACCCATTTTTTTCTATCTTTTCTCGTAGGTCATCTTTTTCTAGACCTTCAGTCATTTTTGTTGCTGTCCTCAAGACCTTCTCCAATTTGTGCACCTCTTTCCTGAAGTGTGGTGCCCAAAACTGGACACAGTGCTCCAGCTGGGACCATGTAACTTATTAACACATATTGCAGTTGGAAAATTAAAAGTCTCCTTGAAGAGCGATGACACGGTAACCCCTCCCTTTGCAGTCACTCTCCAGCTTATAGAAGCCTATGTAAATCTTGCTGATTTTGGTTGCAGGGATTTGCTTTGCATAGCTTTGGGACCTTGGTGTTTCAGCTTTAAATTAACTCAAAAGCTCAAACTGAAACTCAACCCATATAGTCCTTTCAGGTAGACACTACTCAAACCTGAAATTATCCCAGATTTTCTTGAAATTCAACTCAGCTTTGTAAAAGCCAGGCTTGGCTTTGGTTTGTAGTGAAATTTTGAAATTGGGAGAAATGCATGGGGTGGTTTGGGGTTTTGTGATGAAAGTTGAACCAAACTTTACTACTTCTGATAAAACACTGTATGGCAAGCAAAAAATACTCCTCTAAACACAATCTACATCTTGACCTGTTAAAAGCAGAGAATACATTGGGCAAAAAAAGACTTTTTATCTTTGGTTTGTGACCCAAATGTATGAAACAAAGTTGCCAAACACAAACTAATGTGTAATTATTTTTCTTGCCTGAATCATTTTCTTTTGTGTGTCATAACATGCAGGGTAAATAACGCCACACCTTTTTACTTTGATTGTGGTAATCTGATCTTTCAGCCACAAGAAAGTCTTCTCTGATGCTTTCTTTAGAATGGACTTTCAAGTCAAAGCAATAACATTGACTGCAATAATTATCTCTTCTTTTCTGTCAGGGGTGGAGGGTTTGTGTTAACACAATTAAGTGCCAGGACCACTCCTCAAAGATAAAGTGCCTTAAAAGTCACAAACAGCTAAATGTTTGACAGGTGACTGACTTAAAGTGATGATGGGATTTTTTTTCTGATTTGCTTGCTGCTGAATTATTTGCATCAACTAGGGCAAATGTAAGACTGTCTGGCTTTACATTAATATCATAATGGGAAACATATTATATCATTTATCTCAGGGATCGGCAAGCTTTGGCACGAGGCCTGCCAGGGTAAGCACCCTGGAGGGCCGGGCCAGTTTGTTTACCGAGGTCAGTACTTCTCTCTGCCTGTGCCGCTTCCTGCAGCCCCCATTGGTCTGGGGCGGTGAACCACGGCCAGTGGGAGCCGCGATTGGCCAAACCTGCAGACTTGGCAGGTAAACAAACCAGCCCGGCCCAGCAGGGTGCTTATCCTGGTGGGCCACGTGCCAAAGGCTGCCGATCCCTGTCCTAAATACATATTGGTTTTATTCACTAGAAAAACAGTCAACTTTTAATTAATATTGAAATTGCCCTCGTTGCCTCATTAACAATGATTTATTATTAAAAATCCACCTCATGGGAAAATAAAGACAGGCTCAATGTAAATTGTTCTGTTCACGTACTTTAGGGGCTTAATGTCAATGGGAGTCTTTACACTGACTTCATTGGGCTTTGGATTAGCCCTGAAATGCATTTTATTTTTAATTGAACTCAGATCCTGAGTTCAAACTTTCTTTAAAGTAAAAAAGATTCTGCTGAGCTTTCACCCAAGCTCAGTGAATACTTTTGTCTTCTTCAGTGTTTGACATGGTGTGTTGATGGAGCATGGGGGACATGGGTTGCCATACACATGCTTTCCACTTCTGTCTGTTTGGAAAGAAGTGGGTGGGAGGATGTGCCATATGAGCTATTGTTGTCCCCAGTTGAGTTATTACTGAGAAACATTGTTATATTACCATAGCACCTAGTGGCCTCAACCAACATCACAGTCCCATTGTGTTAAACACTATAACAGTACACATCCTACCTCTCATCACATGAGACTGGGTCTTGCAAGGTGCTGAGAGCTAGATCCACAGATACTTAAGTGATGCAACAGCTTACTTTTTTAGGCACCCGCTCCTGAGTTTGGCATCCAGCCCTCCACTACAATGCAGGGGAAGAGTTAGGCACCTAAGAAGGGGATTCATGGAAGCCAGCAAGCTGAGCAGGGAACCACCTAAGCTAGCCAGTAGGAAATAAAAAGGAGGGGGCAGGACTTGAGTTCCATTCAGATAAGCCAAGTTAATCCTTTCCTACAAAAAAATGATGATGATGGTTTTCAGAGTGTGCCTAACCCACACAAAACATGAGGGAAAAGGGGAAGGAAATGATGATTCTCCCCTGTAGCCCCAATACTTAGGGCACCCTCCTAGGATGTAAGAGACCCAGGTTTAAATCCCTCCTCAGCCTGATGCCTACCAGATCGGTCCATACAGGTTAGCCAAGTGGGGGAATGCCTAGTTTATGAGATTCTTTCATAGCAATGATCTAGGTGCTAAGCAGCTCAGAAGCACAGGACTTTAGGTGACTTGACACATATGTACTGACAAATATTTCGGTGCCTGGAGGTCTTTGCTGAAAGAAACATAAGTGCCTAGGGGCTCTAGGCCTCTCCAGGGTTAAGGGGGAGTTTGAGGATATTGGTAGGGCCTGAATGTTGGATTTAGGCACCTAAGGTGCAGTTAGGCATCTAAGTCCCTTTGGGATCTAGCCATCAGTGCCTCCAGAACACCTATAATCTTAATGGTGTTGACTGCCCCTCCCCTGTGAAAAAACCCCATGTGGGCTTGGTGGAAGGTGTGTATCATGGAGTTTCCTCTGAATTCTTTGGTTACAAGAGTGGGAGGAGTTGGGGTTTTCTCCCTGAAGATCCGCTGGAGGCTAAGGACATCATTGCTAATTCTAGGGATCCCTGCACTCCGCTCTAGCTCCAGTGGAGCCATGTTACTGCAACATGGGACTGTAGTACCTAGTCTTCTGTTCCCTGTGGGCTATCAGGAGGGGCAAAGGCAGACTACAGGAGGGGAAATGCATATAGCTCACCCATTCATGCCCCATGTGTGGATCCTGGACCCTGCAAGGAACCTGGATGGGCTTCTAAGATGGGGACTCACTACTGCCTTGGAAGTGGCTGACCCCGTACCCCCTTCAGGAAATACATATCCATAGGGACCCCTGTGTGGGGCATTATCAGTTCCATGGGATCCAGAGAGAAAAGGTGGATGAGGTAATATATTTTACTGGACCAACTTCTGTTGGTGAGAGAGACCAGCTTTCTCACCAACAGAAGTTGGTCCAATAAAAGATATTACCTTACCCACCTTGTCTCTGTAATATCTTAGAACCAACATGGTTAAAACAACACAGACAGGCATGATTGTTCCCATCTGCTAAACAGATGATCAAGAAATATTGAGGGAGGTCAGGGCTGTTGTGTATTCAAGTGCATTGACAGAGCTAGCGTAACGTCTATCCTCACTGTGCTGGATCCAACTGGTGCTGTCTCTCTCTCACTTTCATGGGCATAAAATCCACCCAGGTCTCTGCACCTAGCACTGGAGGTTTTATAACAAGTGTCTCTTTCATCTGAACCAGGGGTAGGCAATCTATGGCACACGTACCGAAGGCGGCACACAAGCTGATTTTCAGCGGCACTCACACTGCCCAGGTCCTGCCCACTGGTCCGGGGAGCTCTGCATTTTAATTTAATTTTAAATGAAACTTCTTAAACATTTTAAAAACCTTATTTACTTGACATAAAACAATAGTTTAGTTATATATTATAGACTTATAGAAAGAGACGTTCCAAAAATGTTAAAATATATTACTGGCACGTGAAACCTTAAATTAGAGTGAATAAATGAAGACTCGGCACACTACTTCAGAAAGGTTGCCAACCCCTGATCTGAACAAAGCTATTAGTTTGCAGGAAGCAGGCTCACTGGAAAGATACCCCCCACACTTTATGCGAGACCAGGCTGTTGCAGATTCAAATGGGACATAAGCAGTATTTAAGCAGTTGCTCTTTATTCCCTTAACCAAACAAAAAGTCGTATGAGGAAATCCATAAAAATGTAATCCCCCCCACCGCAGATATAACTTTCATAATGAGATTGTGTGTGATTTATTACACGCCTACCTTACTCTGATGGTTACAGTACAAGAAGATGAGCTTTGCAGCAAAAAGAGTTTAACTCTCTAGATTGATATCAAAATACAGACTACCCTTGGGTTTGCCTGGTCACCTCAGCCCAGAAGAATGAGGTCATCTGACAGCTTTAGGAAGGTGTGGCAGGAATCTGATACCAGCAATAGGCACTAGTGGGCTGCTGCTTATTATTGTTCACTTGATGTTTAGAACATCTTAGTCACTGCCATAGCAACCAGTGGTGATATCACAGAAGAGGATGAGGACTTAATAAACAGCATGAGTAGATGACCTCTGCAGGGCCGCCCAGGGGGCAAGTGGGGCAATTTGCCTCGGGCCCCAGAGGGGCTCCGCGAGCCCTGGCCTGGCGGTAGTCCAAGTCTTTGGTGGCATTTCGGCGGTGGGGGGCCCTTCCGTGCTGCTGAAGATGCAGAGCAAATGCAGGCCCCCTCGCTGCCAAAGTGCCACCGAAGACCCAGACCGCCGCTGGGTGACTACAAGCGCTGCAGCTCCCCCGCTTTGCCCCAGGCCCCCTGAATCCTCTGGGCAGCCCTGGACCTCTTATACCACACCAATTCTGTTAATGGGCAAATGTCTCTTCTAAGTGGAAAAGGGGCTGAGCTAGGTCCAGATGGAAACATTATTTATATTGACATAGTGCCTTGGAGCACTAGACATGGATCAGGCCCTTATTGTGCGATGCGTTGTACAAACACAGGACAAAAAATCTCTGCCCCAAAGAGCTTACACTCTAAGACAAGAGATGGATGGTGGAGTACAAGGAAACTTCCCCATAGTTCACATGGTCAGACCTGAGACGTTGGTTTCGCCAGCTGGAAGATAGGTCCACTTGTGACATTCAGATCTGTGTCTGGATGCATGCTTTACAAAGCTGGCACAAATTCTGATTTAGGGCTTTGTTTCAGGCATACTTCTAGTAGTAGTTGTAGGAGCAGTAGCTAACAGACATCCTATGAAGAATCACAAGAATAAATGGGAAGGAAATACAAAAAAAATACAGTATCTCAATACAAGTAGAATTGTTGCTAAATAGCACACTCTAACAAGCTTTCTGTGACATTGCTGTGGCCTTGTATACCCTTTATTTATTTCAAAATAAACTGTACAAAAAGACATATATTTCAGCCTCTAGGTGCTTTGATTGTATATATATATTAGCAGATCCTCAGTTGGTACAACATTACCTTAAAATATGATCTCTTTTTATGTGATATTGCTGTCAATTAGTCCAAAATACAGTAAAATAAAAATAGAATTTCTTATACAATTTGCCTTACTGAAAGTTAGAGTAACATATGTTACATACAGCCTTTAGACTTGATCTTTGTCTTAACGAGTGCTACAAAACAGGCCAAGTTCAATGATCATTTTTAAGTTGAATGCCCCAGAGTTTTTGAGGGGGTTTAGATGATGTCAAGTGTGAAACAATCCCTTGCTTGAGACTGCTCATGTTTTGAGATCATCCTGAACTGAGAAAGTCCACAGTTCTGTCTTTGAAGAGATTTTTTTTTTGATCAACATTCAACCTGATGACTTCAAATGTTCATAACTTTAAAACCATTGAACCAGTTTTCTTCCAATATTTGCTCCTCCAAAGAAGCTTATCCTGGTATCCTAGTATAGTGGGATTTTTTATGTGGCTAAATTAGTGCAAGGATTTGAGTCCCCACACATTCTTGATGGTGGTACCATATACAAAGATACTAATACATATACAGGAAATACACAATTGAGCTATGCTACAGAAAATATTTCAAAAGTCTAGAATTTCTTTTAATTTAGGAGTTAGTATAAAACAGTTATCAATAGGTTAAGTAATTTAGTCCAGTTAAGACCCCTAATAAATGAAGATTCTTCTTTTGTCTCACTCCATATTGCGTATCATCAGTTTGTAAAACTTTTGGAAGAATCTTAGTGTTTGTAAATTTTAGCCTGTTTGCCATATAAGTGGAATTGGCACCAGTGTCATTTCTCCTCCCAGGCATTAGGATATATACTCATTGCACTGCAAACTATAGTTGCAAAATTAGGAGATTATTGGGATTATAACTGATGCAATATGGTAACTTTTTTGTACTGGAAGCATCATCTCATAACAGTGCTCCATCCTACATTCATGGCAAGTCTCAGGCTGCACCTGCAGTTAGGTAAATTGGTGAGTGCACAATGACAAGGCAGACAAACGCAGCAAAGACAAGGTAAACAAAATGGAGAGGGGATGTGTGCTTTACCTAGTAGATCACACAGAAAGGAAGAAGCTCAGGATTTAGGAGGTTACATCACCTATGAATTTCAATGAGGCTTAGGCTCCTAAGAGGAAATCCTGGAACTCCCTCCCATTGACTTCAGTGGGGCCAGAATTTTACTCTAAGGGCTGGTCTACACTACTGCAGTAAATCGATCTAACTTATGCAGCTTCAGTTACATTATTCAAATAACTGAAGTCAACTTAGTTAGATCCACTTACCGCGGTGGCTATACTGCACTTTCAATGGGAGACCATCTCCTGTCGACTTCCCTAATGCTGCTCTCCCATTGATTTAGCGTGTCTTCACCAGACTGGAAAATTGACACATGCTGCATCGATTGCAGCAGTGCCAATCTAACAGTAAGTGTAGACGTGTCCTAAGTGCCAAAGGGCCAGATTTTTAAAGGCACATGGTGCCAAAGGTGAAGATAGGTGCCCAGGCCCTTTTGAAAATTCTGCTAGGCACCTATCTCAGTATGTAGCTTTTTAAAATTCCACTAGGTGCCTTTATTCAGCTTTAAGTCCTAAACACCTTTGAAAATCTGGTCCTCAGTCACTTTTGAAAATGGGACTTACGGTCTTCAGTGATGTCGCTTAAGTGCTTTTGAAAATTTTGTTCTGAGTGTAATTATCTCAATGCTATTGTAAAAGGGTGATTGCCTGATGAAAATTAGAACATGTAAGAATGCCCACCCTATGAAAAAACAGACTTCTTTAAGTTGTCTCTTTAAGGTGGGATACTCAGTCATTACAGAACCCAAAAATCACTTCAAAAACTTGGATCATGTCTTTAAATTATGGAATACAGGTACCTGTTAAAACTGGATACACTAATATTTGGGGGAAACATTTTATTGAATTAGTGATTTTGTGGACACCCGAAAGAATTGTTGATAGAATTCATTATCTTTCATTAAACAGCATCTCCTGTATTTTTGCAAATGCCATATGTGTTTATCATCCCGCGTGTTCAGGGGGAAAAGAAGAAAGTTCTGTCAGTTCACTGTTTAGTAACAGAATCCTAGCAGTACCCATGGGCCTTGCTTGGGAGTGTTTTGTATTTGGGTAGTTTTTAAAGAAATACATAAGAACTGCCATAGTGGGTCAGGCCAATGGTCTATCTAGCCCAGTATCCTGTCTCAAAGCTTCCGGGAGAGTGTACAAAACAGGGCAGTTGGAGTGATCCAACCGTATCTTCCCCTTTTGGTTTCTGGCAGTCAGAGGTTTAGTGGCATCGTGAGCATGGGGTTGCACCTCTGACCATCTTGGCTAATAGCCATTGATGAACCTATCCTCCATTAGTAAAAAGCTAATGACCAGGAGGAAAGGTGAAAGGAATTAGCATTCTCTCTATCAGGTTTATTCCATTTTAAATTTTATATCTACTTAAATGTCTGCAAATACATATTAAGCTTCTTAAAGTGTGGATCTGATCCAATTAGCTATACATACGCCATGGCTGCATTTCTCTCCACATCATAGTTTTGTTAATGTACCTTTTTCCCTACCTGCTGTTATCAGAAATGAGACTTGGATAATGGGAAAGCATCACTGCTTTTCTCTACCAGTGCTATATTTTTGAGATGCTGCACACCTACAGTTTTACAAGATCCACTGCTAAATTAGCAGTGGAATAGGATTCACAAATTGGGCGAAAGCCAGGAATAAAGGTAAATTAGATGTCCTGTTCTTGAGGATTCAAATATTGTTCCTACCAGTCTGTGCACAGTCACAGCAATTGCTGAGTAGTAAATTGTTGCAGGACATTTGGAACATGAGGTCTTTGTTATAGAGAAAGGGTAATCTAGAAGAGACAGGTTGCACTGGAAAGACAGTCAGTCCTGATAATAGAATTAGGAATAAATGCCACAAAATGTCACCACTGTTTTCTATCCTTTTAGCCACACTGTTAAGCTAGTACAAATGATGTCCTTCCTTGTAGTTCAGAGAAGTCTGAAAAAGAATCACTTGGGGGGAAGAGCAAGCACCCTTATCTATATTTTATCAATTTATTCTGATTAATTTTTTGAAGTTTAAATTAATGTCAGGTAAAGACAAATAGGAATATTACACAAATGTCTGGCAGAGTCCAAAAGCACTACTCAAATTAATACTGGGGAGCAAAATAGGAACTGACTATGAAACTCTAAGTCAGGGGTTGGCAACCTTTCAGAAGTGATGTGCCGCATCTTCATTTATTCACTCTAATTTAAGGTTTTGCATGAGAGTAATACATTTTAACATTTTTAGAAGGTCTCTTTCTATAAGTCTATAATATATAACTAAACTATTGTTGTATGTAAAGTAAATAAGGTTTTTAAAATGTTTAAGAATCTTCATTTAAAATTAAATTAAAATGCAGAGCCCTCCGGACCAGTGGCCAGGACCCAGGCCGTGTGAGTCCCACTGAAAATCAGCTCACGTGCCATCTTCGGCACACGTGCCATAGGTTGCCTACCCCTGCTCTAAGTCACATTCTGCAGCACTAAGACACTTGAGTTTGTACCTATAAATAAATATTTAAGACAGAATTGAAAACATGATAAATGTGTTTCAGAGGAGGGACACTTACAGGCACAGTGAGCTATACTGTCTGGCTGGGCTGCTATGTGATCAGGGTTTAGAATTGTTTTTTTAAGAGGAGAATTATCTTCTGTAATGTCTGAATTGAGAAACTTTAAATGATATGTGATGACATTTCTCCAGCAGACAACATAGAATGACCTACAGACGCAGGAGCCTCAGCAATGGTGCGGGTGGAGGCTAAAAAGGTCTCCCTGCAAATTTATGCTTGAATTCAGGGCCAGCTCTAGCTGGCTGCACAGCCTGTACTTGCAAGGAGCCCAGAATTGGGAGGAAATGGGAGTGACTGTTCTGAGCATGCACAGCTTGTCCATCCACACTGAGTTTGAACAAGGAACAGCTGAGCCTTGTACTGCAGGCCTTATTGGGCATGCAATGGGGGGTTTCTCAGCAGCACAGAAAGGTTAAATTTGAACAGTTCTCATCTCAGTGCAACATAAGGAGCAGGGGCTATGGGAATAGGATAGGACAATCAGCTGGAGAAAACTTCCAGGGAGGGTGATTTGAGGAATTCAAATCCCTTTCCCATAGACATAAGTCCAGTGGTGAGCTGGAGCCAGTTCCCACAGGTTTCCAAGAACCAGTTTGCTAAAATTAGACCTCCGTGGAGAACCAGTTGTTAAAGGGCCAGGGAGTGGGCAAAGAACTCCGGTCTGCAGGCTGGACCATCCAGTTTCTCCCAGGATTCCCAGCTGAGGAGGCTGAGGCTCCTTCGGCCCTTTCCCTGCTTCCCCCCAGCTGCAGCGTGGCCAGCCGCCGGCATCAGCTGGGCAGCTCAGCTGAGCTCCGGAGTCATCCTGCTGCTTTGAGCTGCCGGGAAGGTAAGCGGGGAGGGGGCTGCAAGATCTAGGGCTGCCGGGAGGAGGGGGAAGGCGGCAAGTGGGGCAATTTGCCCCAGGCCCTGCAGGGGTCCCCAGCCCCACGAGTATGTTTCCCACTGCCCCGGCCCCTCCCCCACTCCAACGCTTAAATCAGACCTTTTTATAGGGAACCGATTGTTAAGATTTTGGCAATGGGAGGAACGAGGGGAACTATTTTCCTTGATAAAGAATGCCTGTTGATTTTACAGTAAAAGCTCTATGTAGGAGGCAAGGGGGCGTCTGGGCGTTCTCAAAAGTATTTAAAGGGGAAAAGGTTCCGGTTTAGGGTACTGGGTACGTGAGTCTTTTGCTTTCCCCTAATGGTCAAATCATTAGTTGTTAGGAGGGTTGTTAGTAACTTTTACATCTTCTTTACTGGGGTTGTAAGCTGCTTGGAGCATGGGGATAAGGGTATGTCTACACTACCCGGCAGACAGGAATCGATCCAGCAGGGATCAATTTATTTCATCGAGTCCAGACATGATAAATCGAACCCTGAGCCCTCTCCCATCGACTCCTGTACTCCAGCGCCGCGAGAGGTGCAGGCAGAGTTGACTGGGGAGCAGCAGCAGTCGACTCACCACAGTGAAGACACCACAGTAAGTCGATCTAAGTACGTTGACTTTCAGATCTAGTCCAAGTGATTCTTCAGTTCTAGTCCCAGTGTAGACCAGGGACAAGTGGCTCCTCCTCTCAGGTAGGGTTTCCAGCACAACATTCATACAAATAATAGATGCTTAATAATAATGGCATCATAGCTTCACTTATCTTTCAGTTCTAGTCCAATTCCAGTTCTAGTCCAGATTCTTCCTGAGGCCTTGTCACTTAGGGGTAAGACTTTTAAAGGAATTTATTGTATTCAGTAAGTGACCAGGTTTACAAAAACGTTGTAAAGTGTTGTGCACTAGCACATAGGAGTTAGTGAGTAAATGATGGTGTTTCTTATGAAGGACAGCACTTCCAGCAGCAGCACAGCTCTCTCCTGGACCATAGCACCAACACATTGGTCTAAGTTGTGAAGTGGGAGTAACCCTGACTGAGCCACCCACAATATTCTCTGTAACAGCTGGGTGTTTCTTGGAGGTCTGCCACCCAAGAACCGACCTGGCCTGACCCTACTGAACAGGAGATCTGACTGATGGGTTCGGCAGGGAAGATGCCTCTAATGGCCTAAATATATATCACTGGACTCATTCTACATGCTAAGAACCAACCGCAATCCTTTCTCTAACCTCAGAGAGAAGATAAAGACAGACCCAGGTTTCCTGTCCCTGGGAACTGATTATCAGGTAGGAACAGGCAGAGTTCTTTTTCCTCACCAAAAAGGATGATTGCATGTGATCCATGAAGCTATGTTCTGCAAGAAGGAGCACTTGCCTGTTGCTGGATCACAGCTTCCTGTGGGGTGGGACACAGCAATGCTGCGCAAGAACAAGATATATAGGAAATTTCTATATCCACCTGAAATTGCAGGGAGGATGGATGGAATTACCTGAGCAGGGAGTTGGCCCAGGAGGACACTGGGTTTAATCACCCAAGTCTTTTTAAGGGCTTTTTAATGCTTGTGGAGGGTGGGGTAGGGCAGAGATGAAAGTAAGCTGGTGCGCCGTACCAGACCAGCTTCCCCAGGTGGCAATTGAAAGGGCCAGGGGCTCCCAGCAGTGGCTGGAGTCCCAGGCCCTTTCAATTGCCACCAGAGCCCCACTGCCGGAGCCAGCGGAGATTTAAAGGGCCCAGGGTGGTAGCAGCAGCCAGATCCTCAGGCCCTTTAAATCTCCACCTGAGCCGCGCTGCTGGAGCCCTGGGATAGAGGTGGCAGCCGGGACCCCCGGGCTCCTTCGGCAGTTTAAAGGGCCAGGGCTCCTCTGTGGTAGAGGTGGCCAGACTCCCAGGCCCTTTAAATGGCCCCTGAGCCCCGGGGCTCCCAGCTGCCTCTGCAACTGGTATCTCCGGCAGTGATTTAAAGGGCCCGGGGCTCCCAGACACCACTACTGCAGCTGGAGTCTGGGCCTTTTAAATCTCAATTTAAAGTGCCCAGCACTCTAAAGCTCACACTCCTTCTGGTTGAGGCCCCACCTCCTGCTCAGGGCTCTGGCAAACCAGTAAATCCTTTAAAATACTTTCACCCCTGGGTTGGGGTCAAGACCTTGGATTTCTCTCTTATCCTAGAGGGGTCACCTTCATCAGTGTAGCAGCTTCTACCATTATACTGGCATATTAGCATCAGAAAGCATAGATAAGAGCACCCCGCCCCCGAGTTACCTACATCACTCTCTGCAGAACACAGTCTCCCAGTATTATTTAGGGGTGCCCTCTAGTGAGTTACCAGAATCCTTGCCTGCACCCAGAAGACAGAGAGTCTGGTCCTTCCATAATCTCCTACTCCAGGAAATAGTGATGAGGTAATGCTCACATCTTCCACCTACAGGCCTTTCCCCCTTCTCTACATGGAGCCAGGGGCTGATTGGTTGGGAAGAATGCTGTCTTCTTTACTCAGGGACATGCTGCTGGGTTGCACCCCTATGCACTGGGGAGCAGCCAGAAACCAGGGAACAGGAGATGAATATGTGGGATGGAGGAATAAAAGGCTGCCCCCCCCATGACATTCATTTTGTCTAAGATTATCATGAGAGGGGCAAATAGAGGTCCTAAGAAGGGGGCCCTTATATGAAGGAGGGCAGGGGACATAGTCTGGTCCCTGAAAGGGCTGCATCTTAGCAGAGAGTTGATTTGGGGGCACACAGTCGCCTCTTGAGGGGAGGTGGCAATAGGGATGGTGCTCTGGTTTGATAGGATGGCCAAAGTAGGGTAGTGATAGGGAAGGGAATGGATATCCACCTCACAAGGGTACAGATATGCACCTTACAAGGGGACATACTGGTCAGTCTCCATCTCATGAGGGCATGGTTCTGGGAAAAAACTTCAGTGAATTTCCCCTGAGCCCCTCTCCTTAATGTGAGGGCATAATAGCGGGTAGATGTGAAGGGGGTAGAGTTTGGAAACAGAGACTGGCACTGAAGGGTTTGACCGGGGGAAGTCCTAGTGCTCAGATATAGCCTTTATCTGTGCACCATTGCTGGACAGGAAAATTGCATCTCTATGGCCAGACTCATACTGTCCTCATCTACTTTTTCTGGGGATATTGTGTTTCATTCATTGTGTTACATGAAATTCTTCCTCCTGCAGGGAAAGCAGACAAAAGGTTATCTTGCCTTCTCAGTGCACAGACCTCCACCATAACCCTTCTACTTCCTGCCTCCAAGCCCATCAGTTTTCTTCCTTCTCCAGTCCCTCCCATTCAGGTTGGACTAAGCTCCTTGTGCTACTGTATTGGGGTCTACTTTTCCCTCCTACTCCCATCTTTCCTCTATCACTAGAAAAGGCTGGAGAGAGAGGCAGAGAACGAACATACCTGAAAGCTAGACTTTCCTGTCCAAAATCCAGAGAGAGGAATGTGGGTATACAACAGCATTCCCAGGAAACAAGAACACTGCAACTCAAGTATGCTGAATCGCAAGGAGCATCTGGACATCTCTTCCCCCTTAAACTTTTAAGGACCAGCTTGAAATCCCTGAAAACTATTAATTTCAGTGAAAGTCATAAGACTCAATCCTCTAGTTGGCTTTGGAGCATAGCTTTTATACCTCTCTCTCTCTCTCTCTCTCTCTCTCTCAACATCATGCTCTGCTCTATACCACTTCTCTGTTTCTCAAGCTAATCTTAATCAAGAGGTGGTTCCAGGTGTTTATATCTGACACTGGAAAGGGGGTGAGGTCAAGTGGTTAGAAAAGGCAGATTGGGTAGCAGGTGACATTGGTTCCACACTCCCTGATCTTGCAGAGGAGTGTGTTTGATTGGTTACAGCTGGGAGTGATATTTGAGATCTAGATTCTATAGATGTATCCATTTCTCTCTGGAACATACATTCCAGCATCCCAGGAGGCAAGATATCTTCCAGCTCCAGCAGCTTGCCTTGTACTTTCATCTCTTACACATTTCTGTGAAGTGAATTCCTTTAAGGTTCTACGCTGTGGGCACTTCAAGGCCTGAATGGCAGTGAAAGTCTGGCTTTGCAGTTTCCCCTGAGGAGATAGGAATGCCTGCATTGTGATCTCACCTGCAGCATGTCAACAATAGTGCATTGGCCCCAGAAAGTGTGAGGTATTATGGGGTATACCAAGCATTTGATGCCTCTTGCATAAGGCCCTGCCACCTTGGTGCAACCCGTCCAAAGAGGACATCATTTGAAGGGGAAACAGTGAGGTGCAGATCCACTAAAGTGTTTAGGCTAACTTCCATTGAAATTTAGAATCCTAAATACCTTTTTGGAACTGGGCCTGAGTTCAGACCTCCCAGAGCTACCTACAGAGACCAATCAGGATCAGCTGCTGGCAGAACTAATGAGAATTGGTCCTCCAGTAACTAGAAAGGCAGAAGCCAGTCAAGGTCCAGCAGGCAATATAAAAAGGGCTGGGTGTTACTTTCAGGGGCTAATTCTGGGCAAAACTAGGAAAGAAAAGGGTGGCTGGGTTTTCCTTCTCTTAATCACAAATGTTTGGTCTGGTGCCCAACTCTACTTGCACATTTTTAGTTAAACTAGCAAACGGCTATTGTTTTATGTTATGGAATTTAAAGCCCAGGTGGCCATTTTGAATTCAATATCAGTTTACTGTTGTAAATTAAGGCAGGCTAGCTTTGCAAGATGCTTGGGTGGCTCAGATGAAGAAGATGAACTAGAAAAGGTGTAGTTGGGTTTCCTCACTTCTGCTTCTTAGGATTCTACAATCTGTAAAATCTAGCAACCTCATTGGTGTTGTACAACTATAGAAGCTTTCTATTTCTCCTATTGTCACATATAGTTCATATCCCTCCCTCCCCACATAGAGGAGTCTAGGGCAGCACAGTCTATTACCATAAACTTTGCTGAATCCTAGATTTCAATGTCCCTACTTAAGGGGCTTCCAGATGTTCCCATAAGGAAATCATTCCGCAGCCTACTTGATCTCCCCTATCTAATAGGCAATTCTTATTGTTTAAGTACAGTCAGTATGCTGTACAACACAAAAAAAATAACTAGAAATGCCCTACCCTACAGAGTGTATAGTCTAAAAATTTGGCACACACTTGAGTAGATGCACTGGGAAATCTGGATAACAGGGAGAATGTGGTTTGGAAATTTTCATCAATGTTTATGTAAACTCCTTCCTCATGGGACCTGTGAAAGAGAAAGGGGTTTGAATGAAGACAGATTGTGGTAGTGGGATGCTGAGGGAAGTTTCTGAATAGGGGTAGGGCAAGAGAGTTTTGGATTTTGATTAGTCCTTAATCTTTAAGTATTAGAGGCGAATATTTAGGCAAATCCAGTGCCCTTCCTCTGACTTTCAGTACTGCTTCCACTGTTAATACTGAATGCCAGCCTTGACACAATTTCTCATGTCCACTATAGGTGAAAAGTCTTATTAATGGAGCATCCTCCGGGACTCAGGACAGATGCTATTACTGCCAGGTTGGGGGACTTCCTGGGATGGGGAGTGAGGAATTTAACTTTCCTCTCTACAGATTTAAACTCTCCTCTACTGCTTTCCAGAAAAGTGTGGAAAAGATATAGCCAGCTCTTTCCTAATACCAAAAGCCTCAGCTAATAAACCACCTCCCCAAAACCCCTAGCTATCCCCTCCTCTGCTGCCAAACTCTCCTGCTTTCCCCTGACAGCTGCTATAAGTATCTCTGTTGACATCCGCGGAGCTATGCAGCTATCCCAGCTGAGATGTAGACCTGGACTTGTAACAATAAGATATAATAAAATATCAGCAACTCCACAAAACTTAACTGTTCCACAGAGGTTGTAACAAAAACCCCAGCCAATCCTCAGTACTCCAATAACCACTCCACCAACACACCTCAACCTCCTCGAACGCTAGTCCAAAATGTTAGATTTAAAGTTCCTCCGATACAAAGGGCTGGTAGTAAGGGAATTCTGAAGTTCTCAGATCACCCAAAATAAGGCCTGTGGCTACACGTTTCTTGTAATTGAGGTGTATTGTGAAGCTGTTTAATGCTGGTCAACACATCCATCAAGAAATGTAGATATGTTGTCTTGATAGTTCTGTAGACCAAGATCTTCCCTCGATCAATAGCGCAGGTAGTCGCAATGCAAGCTTCCTCCGCTGCCCAGCTGATGTGCATCAACAATGACCTTCTAAAGAGTGGGGGAAATTAGTTCATTTGGTCATGCCTCTTCATTCCTTTACATCTTTGCTAACACTACTGGGGGCGGGGGCACAATAAGAGATTATGGACATGAGTGACATAGAAGTAACTAGATGGATTCTATGAAGGACGATACAAGTGTGAGTAAATAGTGTGGCTATGTGAATTTACTTTTGGTATAAAAATATCTATAGATATTGGGTGGTCCTGGCAAGTTGCCAATGTGGCCCTCTGGATCACAAATACTGTGTACTCTTGCTTCAGAGTGTCCTTTCTTTTCAAGTTTGGTTCAGTGTGAATCCTGTTGGAAGCGTCTTTGACATATATTAGAACTATTTTCAGTAGATGCAAAGCTATACAAACAGAGTGTGACCCGTTCATTGAGTAAATTTTTCTCTGGTAAGATGTATGCTCAGATCACTTTATGGTCTCTATAGCACTGAGGTGTTTCTTTTTTTAAATCACCCCTAAAATCTAGTTGTGATTAGATGTCTGATATTTAAAACTCCAGTGAGCCTTTAAAGTCCAGTTTTGCAGTATGGACTTTGGGCCGGGAGGTCCAAAGTTCAAATCTCAGTATATTCCTCACTCCTGTTTTTAATTATCATTTGATATGGATATTATTGCTGCAAGGATCTCTCTTACACATCAGAACACACAGTCTTCTAAAAGTAAAGAGTTGTCATTTAATTGGGTTTCAGATTTATAAGAATGAGGCTTGTGGCTACTTCATTTGCTGGCTATGGCAGCATAATATTGTTTAAAAGGGACAGACACAGCACAAGCAAAAAACTCCTTCTCTTGTTGAGGTGTAATGTGTTTATGTACTGGATCCTGTGGTGAAATCCTTCACAGACCAATTTAAAATAATCTCTCTCCCCATCTTTCCCTCCCTCGCCTTCCTCAATGCAACCCTGATTTACCAAAGGCCTCAGGGTTGTGTTGATGCAGTTTCCTTTTTACAATGCTCCTAAGATCTTCAAGATTGAAACTGGAGCTGGGTGAAAATAGGGAAAAATAATTCAAGGCTTTATTTTTGTGAAATTGATCAAATAAATCATGTGGCACATATATTCTTAAATGATTTGCCTAACTCTATAAACTGCACCAATAGTGAAAAATATATTCCATGAATAACTTACTCCAGAAATATAATGAAATTCATGGACTACATTCTGCTATAATTATTATTCATTGTGCTCTAAGTGTAGACCTACTCTTGCAAAGCTTAGGGACTCCACCAGAGCAGAGCTCCAAAGAAAGAGAGACAAGTGACTATCCCCAGTCTGGTGGGCTCATCAGGAGTATATGGGCATAAGCCAGTGGAATCGTATTTAATTTCATAAACCCCTATGACAGTAATATAGGTATACCTCATGGCTCCCACTGCCCTTTAGGGTTTAATACTAAGTTGGGGAAAAGGTGTCTTTATTTTACACCAAGTTTTCTGCTCAGCTTTGGTTGTCTTGTGGGTGGGTGTGAGACATCCCAGCCGAGAGAGAGTCCTTTTCACCAAAACATGCTGTCGGATTGCTGATGACTTTGGCTGCAAGGCAGCTTTGATCAGGATCTCTACGCTGGTTTACTATAACCACAGACACTTTAACAAAACTGCTTTTTATTACGTAAACTATACCCACAGCTGCCCTGAATTAAAACGATTTTCTGAAGGAGGGCTTTGCATGAAGGCACCATTTCATTTAGCTTTGCTTCTTTTCTAGTTTTCTGCATTAAAAAAGAGAAAAGAGTCTGTACCGTGAAAATAGTTTGAAATATTGCATATTCATTTAGAAATTGGATGCTAGGTCATACTGGTTCAGCATATTTTTTTATCCATCAAGAAACTAGGCAATGGTTTTATTTGACATACTTTGATTGAGTACTGTGGTTAAAACTGACCAGGATTAGAAAAATCAAGACCCAATCTACATTTTAAAGCAGCCTATCTTTGAATATTTAACACTCATTGGAAGGTGTATTAGTAAGATGAAGAACTGAGAATGGATCCTTGTTTGATATTTGATGTTATAGAATGAAGTTAGAGAGACCACCAGTATGATTAATGTTAACTGGCACTGTTGTTCGTAGGGTCTGCAGAGATCCTCAACATTGAAAGAAAGGTGGAATGTGAACCATCCTCTCAAATGATTCCTTCAAAATGGGGTTATGATCCATCGGCAGGGCAGTATGGGGAAGGTTACAGAGTTGCTACACAAGCTAGACCTGCTCCATATATGAAACTGTGTCTTCAGTTTCTTGGGTTGTTCATCCAGCATCTTTTACAAACACTAAATTCATTATTTTAATAATGACAACCAAATTAGATGGGGCCATATTCCCACTGTGATATCCCACTAGTCTGGGATTGTTTTTAATACCTGACTCATTCAAAGCGTGTATTGGGAGTAAGGTACTGGAAGGCTTTGAGAGCCACAAACACCTATGAGCTTAGTTTTGAACTTAGTTGTTTGGACCTGGAGTTGAGTCCTCTTCTGACATGGGTGATATTTTTTTTGTGGAGCGGTCTTAGCATTATTAGAAAACACTTGTCTACTCTTTGAGGATGGAAAGTCAAAATTTAAGCTCCGGACTGTTGAAGTTTCGTCTTCTGTGATAGCTACAGCAGGAGACATTTTACTGGGTGAATTTACCCTGCAGAATGAGCCTTGAGGAACCTTTCTATCCAGGATGTTTTGTTCAATATTACCTGGATGGAAGCACCATTCAGAAGCTGATTTCTCTTCAGTGGCCTCAGCTAGTAAAGAAATGGAAACTACTCATGCTATCCCAGCACCTGTCAATATTTCTTATTATGCTATTGTTTCAGAGGTTATAGTGAGATGCTGTCTTATGGCATCTGCCTCCATCCTTGTAGGCAGTCTTTGACTACCATGTAGAGTGTGTTCACTTTTCCAACATGCTTCCAGAAATGGAGGTGCTTAAAGTACTAAGGACTGCAAGTTGTAGCTACATGGCAACTCTACTTCAGGGGGAAATATTTAGCAATATTCAGGATGATATAGGAATAGCAAACATGCAGGGATAGCAAATGATGATAGAGTATAAAAATACAGAGGATCTGTGAACATAGATTGTCCACATGTTGCTAACTACCAAACCTGCCAGGTCTCACCATGCTAACAGGAGCCTGAGTATGCATCTGAGAAACATGCATCTTTTGTCGGAATTTGAGCAGTGTAACCATCTATCATCCCTTGAATACAATTAACATGTACTTCCTGTCAGAGACAGAGAGGCCTTCAAATAAGCCCTTGAAAACTATCCCAAGCCGTTGAAAACTATGGAATAAAGAGTCTTAGTATCCTGATTCTTGACTTGTTTTTAGCTGATCTACTAACAGGTACATGCATATTGTTATCCTCTTCAGTGCCAAGAGAGTCTAGGCATTAGATGAGCCCATTTTTGGATACCTATAGATTCTCTTTATTTGGTTGTGCTTCTCCACCCTCCTCAGCTTGCATATATATTGCTGTTGTGCCAGTATCCTGAGAAAGAAAATTTGTGGCTTTTCTGGACACCTATTCCAGACCAGGTGTAACTAGAGGAAGAAAGAGAGGTGTCTGAATATAATAGATTCCCATTCTCTGGTCCTCAGACACTACAGTGATGTATGTCCCAAGATAGATGCCTCAGCAGCAGGAGATAGAAAATCTATGTTCAGACTCAATAATTCTAGGCTTCCAGCCTCTGATATCATTGGATCAGCAAGGAGGAAACGTATGATACCTGAGATATTTTGTAGTCCCTAGAATTCAGGCATCTTTATATCTCAGCCAGGGTTCCCACACACACACTTCTTTTTCTTTTCTTTTTTTTTAATAAAGGCTGAATGAGCTGCACTAGCTGCACCCTACTATTGAGCAAGGAATGTACTGGGCATGCTGTGACTTGTCATAACTTCGTTTTTACACCGACATTACTACAAATCATCTTGTATATTTCTAATTGCTAGCATTACGCAAACAATAATCGTTTTCATGACGCCACTAACTTAGATCATGGTTCTTGTTGCTCTCTCTTTATAACTAAGGTTTTTGTTCTGTTTTAAAGAATGTAGTTTATTGATCAGGAATGGGGACTGGGAGTCATGAGTCTTGGCTGTGCAATTCCTGTCTCTTTAACATGGGCATCATAACATTAACCTGCCTTATAAGATGTTGTGTCTCTTACTTAATGAATATTTATAATGGACTTTGAGATTCTCCGATTAAATGGATTATTTACCTGGAAAATATTCTTTTAAACAAGAATGGCTCCTCATAGGTTTGGATGTAAGTAAGAAAAACATGAGATTTTGTAATACCAATCTTGTGCTGCTGCCTCTAAAGTTCCTGTAAGCCCTGACACCGGTAGGACTGCAGGATCCTAAACCAGTAGCCATCAACAAATGAGAATAGGCTAGAAATACATATGTAACCCACACGTAAACGTGGCTGTCTGTCTCCCGATAGTGGCTGGACCACATAGAGATTATGAGTCTGTACAGCATTTGAGGTCATGGATGACAGTGCTTTAGCTCAGACAGCTTCCCATGAAAATTCATCCGAGCCTATTTTAGTGCACAACAATGTTTGTGGAACAAGAAAAGATCACAAAGGACCATACAAATTTGACAAGTATTTGCACTGGAAGTATTCTTGTGACCATCTTGAAAAATCTTTGGAGGCTTGAGAGAGAAACAGAAACAATACCATGTGACTAAAACTGATCACCGAGTTCCAACTGTGAGTGCTTGCAAAGCAGGAACCATGGCAAATAGTACATTGATTATGCTCAAGTAGATTTGCAAAAAACAATGGTTGAATAATTTCAGATGATGAACAAATTCATAGAAATTTAATGGCAACTAACTCTCAAGCAGGATAAGGGATTAAATCAATTGAGTAACTTACTCGATGTAAAAATATAAGTAACACTGGATTTTAATAACAACTTTAAAGCACTTTTTATGCTTTTTAATCATTCTGTGCCAAATTTTATTGCTTGTGAAACGTGTAAGTCTGCCTGTATTTTTTTATTTTCATTATGAAAGCTACTTAGTGCCGTTGTAGCGGAGTGATTAAACTGTGGTCCAAAAGATACAGATGTCTTTTGATTTGATCCTTCTGTTAAAGAAAAACAACCTAATATACTAATTTATACTTTACCTTTGCATGTGTGCAGTTTAAATATATGTAATGAGAGAGAGAGAGAGAGAATTACACTTTGCCCCCAGGCTCCGACTGATTGGTAGAACTCTCAGACACTAAGTAGGCGCCACAAATTGTGTAAGCTCTGACCTGCTGGCATGCTGCCTAGTTCACATGACAGAGATATCTGATGGTTTTGGCAAAGCAAATCAAGGTGGAAAGGTGCTTAGGAACCAACAGAAACAGGGAAGCCATCCTAGAGATTTTGAAAGGGGATGGAGGATGTAGCTCATTACTGTTCTGTTTTTCTATTTATTTTTTACTGACTTCTTTGGTTTCCTACCTACCAGACAAAAATCTCCATATGGGGAGGAAGCAAAAAGATAATATTTGTGTTTTGAGAACAAGTAGAAGTATTTATCCTCACTGTCTTTCCACAGGCATCAAGTTAATGTAATGACACTGCGAATGCATGTGGCCTAAGCTGGAGGACTCCATTCTTGCAGTTGCTCCAGTAGTAGGTTCTTCATGCCTCCAGGATTTCAGAATCTGTAAAATTCAACAAAATTAAATAATTGGAACAGTACATATGAAATCATTGTCCCCTATTTACAGGGACACTTTTTCTGAATAGGGCATTGGCCCTAGATTTTTGAGATTTCAGATTGTTCTACTGTTGATGTTGAAGTCCAGACCCCACCTTCTCTCTCTGCTATTCTGGGATCAACATGGCTACAACCACACTGCATATAGAATTAAAACATATGTAAACATATATATAGAACCCAATAAATCCTCCTTTCCCAATGTCTGGAGATAAAACCCCACTTTTTCCTAGTGTCTCCCATGGGTAAGACTGCTCTAGAACAGCAGAGTGATAAAGAATTGATCAGTGAAAAAGGGGAGAATTTCCTTCAGTGACCCTCGGAGGAGAATAGGTGCAGATCAGCCATCAAGATTTCACCTTTGGCTTGCCTATCTCCCTAATTCTTCTACCCTTCCCATGTCTTTTTCTTCATACTCTTTCTCTTCTACATGCCATGTGTTGCTAGTGCCTCCTTTTTCTTTAAATTTCATTCCCCAGGAAATTTTTGTTCTTTGCTAGGTAACTTACCATGCAATTGATCTTATCTTTCATCTTCTAATTGCAACAATGTAATTAAGACTTAAGGTGGCAGAAAGGGAGTAGATTTATTTGCTGAGAGATATATTGTTGAATACTTTTGTACTAATGTTCTTGCAGTCAAATCATTACGAGCACTTTATACCAAATTCAAAAAGAAGCTTTGCCCTGTAGATACACACTGCAATTTAGGTGTGTCAAGCAGGGTATCTGCCTGACTTTTTACACTAGTAGTGCCGGGTTCCTAAATTATCTTCACAACTGCATATTTATTCAATTTATTTCTAAGATTTATAAAATATACTCATCAGAAAACTGAGTATATAAAACACACTACTAAATCTCTAACACAAGATATTAACAAAAAGAACCCCCTCTCTCTCTTATTATTTATATGACAGTAATGCCTAGAAGACACAACTGAGATCAAGGCCCCATTGTGGTAGGCACTGTATTACCATGTAATGAGAAACAGTCCACGCCCCCAGGACCATAAATAGATCAGACAGACAAAAGTAGCAGAGGAAAAGGAGATGAAGTTACTTATCCCATATTACACAGCAAGTCTGAGGCAGAGCCAGGAAAAAAAATCCAGGTTTCCCGATTCCAAATGTAGTACCCTGTCCTCTGGACCATATGCCTCTCCCAAAAGCTTATCTGAAATACCCTTCCCAGTCACCTCACTGAGGCAAAAGATTAAGGAAATAATAAATAAACCTACACAGTGCCCTGAAGGTTAATAGACTGAGTCAAGCTCAGAACCATGAAGACAGCCAATTCCAAAGTCAAGAGCTCTCCAGCATGACGTTCAAATCTAGGGGCTGTGAATAGAAGTACCTTAGCTGATCTCAACTGCTGGCCCGTAAAGAGAGAAGAAGCACTTTTAGGTAAACAGATCCCAAGCCAAAAATGGCAATATAAATCAAGATGGCTGATCTGACCCATTAGAGCAATATATTGCATCAGGCAGAACACAAATGGCTCTTCTAGCCCATCTTCATGGGATATGAGGTCTGTAGAGCTCATGTTACTAATAAGACATCATGACTAATTTCTTCCATTTCATGGGTCTGATGTAGAAAATCCATTTGTAGACAATGATAATTTATCTACTTACGTTCTTTAACAGAAATCTACAAATTGTGCAATTGATTCTGCCATGCTTGAGACAACAGGTGTGACCTGAGATTTATCTCAAAGGATTATACCATACAATTGGCAAAATGTCAATGTTTTATTATCATTATTCACAGCCAAAAAACTATGTTAAGATGGAGGTAAGGTTGAGAGTACATATCAGTAATTTAGGATAAAATATTTTACAGGAATGTTGCAATTATTACAAAACCGAGTATGTTAAACCCATGAAATTCAGACTTAAGTTTAAATTTAAAAGAAATTCAAACATGTTAAGGTATGGCAATGCATAGTTAGGACGCTCAACAACTTTAATTTTGCCCTGTACTGACACCATGCAATAACTATGTGATTATGATAAAGGCATATTAGAGTGTGTGGCCCCAGATTAGATAGAACAGATTTTTTAAAGAGAGAGATCTTTTGGCCTCTCATTGTGCTGATATACAGTATCAACCTGAAATCACTTTTGCTTAAATTTTTAACTTTTGTGACCAGATTCATCAGTGTAATTTGCTTGCTTTATGCCACTGTGGAGCAACCCAAAAGCAGCTGAAGCATACTGGTGAGTGAAACTGAGTTTACAGCTGGTTTGCATTCCCCTGGGCACACACCCAAACTTCTCCTTCCCTCTGTCCTCTACATTCCCCTACACACGCACACCCCACTTTTCTCCTCCCTTGTGCACCCATATAATACACCACTTGTATTCTTCCTACCCTCTCTATTGAGCAGGTCTGGTGCAGTGGGTAGCTTTTTGGGAAATGGCAGCCATTTTGAAGGAGGATAGCTCTACATGGAATTCTTTGTAGTAGATTATTTTGTCCTGCTAAAGAAGAAACTTCCAGTTATGAAGGATGATGTAAAAATGACTGTCCTACAAAATATCTTCAAATATAGCTTAAGTGTGAGATTTTAGTGAGTTTTAACTGCTTGGGAAGTTTGGAGTGTCTGTGTTCTGTTATCAAGGTCATTTGGGACAAATAAATGGTCTGATGTTGGGTACTAAATTTCATTAAGAACTCATTTTTAAATGTTAGTACTCACAGTAATTAACTAACTAACTTGTGAATGGTCTGAAAATTCATTCTGTGGTCAAAGAGTAAGTGCTGTAATTTGGGGAGGAAAGGCTGCATTGTGCTTAGACAACAAAGTGGTTAAATCTCTACTTAAGTGCAGACCTCATCTCAAACTTAAGTAGGCAAATGTGACATTTGCTTCTATAATAAAGGTTTCAAAGTTATCCAGCAATTTATGAAAGAAGCAGGACCCCAAAACTTTCTTCATCATCCCATTAAAATGGCTACTAGTCACATTTGACCCAAAACTTACCTACAGCTGCTCTTCAACTGTGGGATCTTTCGTGAGAATGTCCCTCCTGCTGACCCTTTACCAGATCAATACTGACCAATGAATGGGTTTGGATGATGCCCTTAATATTTTATACTACAAGCCGAGGCACTAAAGGCAGTTTTCCCATCTAGTGTCAATCCAGTATTTGCTTCATAATTGAAGCCTGCCAATGAATTAAGAGATTTACCCATCACAGTGGGAGGCTAACACATGCAGTGAAGGCTGCACAGCAACACAGGTACTACTTGCTTGGCACACGCTCTAGGTATGTACTTGTCTGATTAGTCCATTCTAAAGCCTATGCTGTGTTGTCTTCACTGCTACTGTTACCCGTGTTAATTGGATTCAAGCTAGCTCAGGTAGGCTAGCTCAAGGACAGCTTTTGCTGTGTAGACATAGCCCTGGAAGGCTTTTGTAAGAGGCATGGATTTTGATAGAGATGTTGTGGTATAGTGAGTATAGCAGTTAACTGGAAGTCAGGTGACTTGTATTCTATTCCTGACAACCAGTATATCATGCAAATTGCTTACACGGGGATGGTGCCATTTGTGTTTGGACCTGGATCTGATCTCCTTTCTCTTATGTTCCCAAGAGCCCGAACAAGAAGAGCCAGAGATTTGGAATAGAGCTAGGCCAATGTCTGAAAGCGGTCTTCAAGTCCTGCAGCATTTGAATCTTCCAAATACAACCATTTGCAAGCTTAGTTCATCAATGGTAGCATTATAAAGTGATTAGACATGGTGGGGAAGGTACAATCTGTTATTGGAGCAATGTCTGTTGGTGAAAGCAACAAGCTTTCGAGCTTACATAGAGCTCTTCTTCAGGTCACAAAGTGATGACATTTATATAGCGTAACAAATTTTTCACTTGTTGCTGGCTCAGAAGAACTTTGTACTTTTGGGTTCACTTCAAATGTTTGGGTTTGCTTAACTTCATTGTAAGAACCTGACTCCCTCATCACATTCCTCTGCCATTTTCTGCCCCTGCTTCATAACTGGTGTGTCATCTGACTAGCACTGTGTGAGCTCGCTACATTTTTATCTGTCCAAGGTAACACAAGCCACATTACTTTCTTCTGTTGGTTCTACTTACAAGATTTTAAAATATGTAATACTCATCCATTAGGAAATGCATTTTCAAATCACGTGGCTTGTTACTGGACAATTAGTGATCTTGTATTGATACTTACAGGCCCAGTGCCAAAACAAAAAGAATGAAATGTATACTCCTCTTGTGATTTCATCATAAGTAAATGAAGAGTGAAAACAAATGCGCCAATAAAAGATGTCAGTACTAATTATTGGGTAGGGTACAAAGTGCACAATGAACAAGGAGTGAGAAACATAATTGTGTGCAGATCATTTTAGTACATAGATGTCTTTAGGACACTCACCTGTTTCGCTCTGCCATTCTCAGTTTTCAGTCGAAGTGCCTGAGCTTCAGCCCTGGTGGGATGGCTTTGCAGACCTGTCATCATCTTGAAATAAATAGACCTTTTATCCCAAATGAAATCCAAGCCCTAATGCTGCTTGTATATTTTTTTGAAACATAGTGTTTCAGTTGTGGGTGGGTAAGTCACTGCACTGGTTGGTGGATACTAGTATGTCTGTAAATCTAAGTAATCCTTGGTACAAAAATTATTTTGGAATGGAGGATTGTGGATAGGGGAACAATCTCACTTTTTTAAGATTATCAAATCAGTCATAAACAGGATCCCACAAAATATGGCACCTACATACTAGAAAAGAAGGACTGTCAATTGTATGGCTGATGTTCTCCAATGTTCAGATACTATGGGACACATTTTAGTAGAAAGAGTGTCTTGTGGGCACCTGCCCTCTCATTCATGACCACCTAACATCACTTGGGTAACTGCAGGAATTGCTCACATGGAAAAGTACAGCTCGGAAAATATTTAATGTATTTTACATAGCCCGTTAGTGAAATTTACTAACTAGAAATAAAGAGTCAGCGCCCAACCAGTTTTCTGTAAAGCACCAGCAGGTGCTTAGTGGACCACTTACAGCTTGTATGGTCCAGAACATGTCTGTAAATCATTGGTATGAGTGAGGTAGATCTAAAACATTCAATATGAATTCAGAAATTGAATCTATTTAGCAACAAAGTGGGGTTTTTAAAAACCAGATCCAATATTTTAACTTGATCCCAAGTGGGGTTTGTTTGGATCTAGAGTTTGGTTTGACCTATTATAAAGAGAAGAACCATTTAAGAAATTCAATTCCAGATCTCGATTCAGATTTTGAACACCTTCGAAGTCTAATAGTTTTCAGACCTGATATTTTGGTTCATGTCCACCTCTGAAAACAATAAAATCTGTAGTATCTGAAATTCTTAATGATTTCTGATTATTTGCTAACTAGAGAGAGAAACTGGGAGTAAAATAAAGTGACATTACAGGAAGAATATAGAATTTTTAAGAGAAAAAGACTCTGTGGGGTGAGGGAGTGTGGCTGGAGGTGGGAGGGCTGTTGCAATCTTTGGTTTGAAGATACTAAGCAAAGAAGTGGCCACAGCAGTACATTTCCTTAACAAAGTTCTCATTGTTGTACTTTACCATTGTATCCAGCAATTAGTATTGGCAGCTTTATATTGGGACATTTGTTTTTAGAATTCATTTACCTGCAGTGACATAAGAAAAGAAAATTGGTTCATTCTCTTATTCTTTGGCCAATGGCCCACATCAACTAATAAAACTATCGTTAATTGCAGAGAAAGTGGGGCAAGCCAACCCTTTGGAATATATATTTTGGTAGATGAGATTTCAGATTGTTTGCTGAGCTGAGGGTAATCTGACATGTAATGCAGATAGAAATGCCTCCCTTGCAAAGTACCATGTTAATGAGGCAAACCACTGCTTCTGCACAGTAAAGAGATCAAGACGTAAAACTCAGGGTGTAACCCTACAGAGGAAAATCTTTTAAAGACTTGTTGAAAGATGTGGTATCAAATGAATTGCTTGCTTCTTAAAGCCTGCTTTGATATTTATTGGTTCAGATTGCTTCACTGACTCACCCTTGCATAAGCTTTCTTGTCCCCATTTTAATCTTGACATTTAGGGAAGCCAATCAGAGGCAGTGTAATGACTAGGTTTACAAAGGATCAAAATGAAAAAGGAGAAGCTGAGCTGTAGTCATCATAGTCTGGCAATGCTTATTTTCACATAATCTGCAAATGCAGTTCAAGAGTGATAATATAATAATGAGCTGAGTAATAATGCCAGGACAGGTTATGTAAAATAGAGTTCTGGCTTTGGTAAATTAGGCAGTGCTGTATTGTGTTTTTGTTTTAAGTTAGACAAATAGCTGCTCAATATGTTTTTTTATTTACATTGTCTTCTCAAATCACTTAGCTGAGATACATCATAAGAAGAGACTGTTGTCTATGAAAAAATGTATGGTCTGAGAGTAAATCTCAGTATTCAAGGTGGGAAATATACTGAAAGCCCCACTCTTCAAAAATAAACCAGTATCGTGAAGGTTTTATTTTTCTCTTTCTATCATAGGAACCCTTTGTATAATATGTATTTATTAAAGATAATGGGTTAGATCCAGGATTCGCACGAACTTTTCTCACTGCAGCTTGGTTGCGGGTGGTGGGCGTTAAAAGTAGCTTTAAGTCACTTTTGCTTTCTCTCTCTTGCACACGCACACACAAACGCAGTCACACCCATCTTGACAAGGCCAGATTTAGGAGCAGATGACCCAGGCGACCGCCTGGGGTGCTGGGCTTGGGGGGTGCTGGGCTCAGGGTGCTGTTTTTGTTGTTAGCGACAAAAGAGGAAATATAATTTTTGAGGTAACATGTTTCAGGTATTCCACATGTATATTCATTTTTCACTAACCTCCTAGAATGTTCTGGATCTTTGTAGAATCTCATAAGGTATTCAAAAGTGTAACAAATGGGGGGGAGGGGCGCTGAAGACACTCCTCATCTGGGGCGTCATTTGGTCTAGGGCCGGGCCTAGACCTATTTAGGCGGGAGCTAAATGATCTGGAGAAAGGAGTAAAAAGTGAGGTGGCAAAGTTTGCAGATGATACTAAACTGCTTGAGATAGTTAAGACCAAAGCAGACTGTGAAGAACTTCAAAAAGATCTCACAAAACTAAGCGATTGGGCAACAAAATGGCAAATGAAATTTAATGTGGATAAATGTAAAGTAATGCACATTGGAAAAATTAACGCCAACTATACATACAATATGATGGGGGCTAATTTAGCTACAATGAGTCAGGAGTCATCAAGGATAGTTCTGTGAAGATGTCCACGCAGTGTGCAGAGGCAGTCAAAAAAGCAAACAGGATGTTAGAAATCATTAAAAGGGGGATAGAGAATAAGATGGAGAATATATTATTGCCCTTATATAAATCCATGGTATGCCCACATCTTGAATACTGTGTACAGATGTGGTGTCCTCATCTCAAAAAAGATATACTAGCACTAGAAAAGGTTCAGAGAAGGGCAACTAAAATGATTAGGGGTTTGGAATGGGTCCCATATGAGGAGAGATTAAAGAGGCTAGGACTTTTCAGCTTGGAACTCCTTGCCTGAGGAGGTTGTGAAGGCTAGGTCTTTAACAGCGTTTAAAAGAGAACTAGATAAATTCATGGAGGTTAAGTCTATTAATGGTTATTAGCCAGGATGGGTAAGGAATGGTGTCCCTAGCCTCTGTTTGTCAGAGGGTGGAGATGGATGGCAGGAGAGAGATAACTTGATCATTATCTGTTAGGTTCACTCCCCCTGGGGCACCTGGCATTGGCCACTGTCGGTAGACAGGATACTGGGCTAGATGGACCTTTGGTCTGACCCACTACAGCCGTTGTTATGTTCTTATGTTCTTAAGCCTGTTCCTCGATGGTCCTGGAAATGTCAGGCTGCCGCTTTTGCTTCTTAGTGTAAAGTACAGCAGTGTCCGGACTGCTCTACTTCATGGCTGCTGCCAACGGCCACCAAGGAATGCTGAGGGTTCAGGCACATCCTTACCATGCCCCTGTGTCCCTGAACATGGTCCCTTAGCTGGGGAAGCTGGTTTGAGTGGTGGTGAAGGAGCCACTATGGAGGATTTCCCTTTGCAGTGGGAGTACTCCACTAGCTTTATGACTTCTTTGAGCCTGAGGACTGATGCAAAGTGGCTGCAGTCTGACCAAGAATTTGGGCCATTGCCACAGATGTATAAAGTGCCATTTATTCCAAAAGATAACCACAGTGCTTTGTAAACTGATATACAAACAAAAGGGCTGCAGGCAGCAACTAAAGCCTGTGCCTTCCTGTGCATACAGGTTCGAGAAGGGAGTGACACGTTACCTCAGGATTTACATGGATTTTAATTTCCATCCCATGTGATACCAGTAGATATCCATCAGAGCAGTCTCCAGTGCACTCTCTGCTCCTTCTTGGTTTCACCATTTGGGCTTGTATATCAAGACAGACACTGTGAATATAATCATTCTTGGCTGCGATTAACAGTTTCATTTTGAGAAAGACGTGTGTATAGTGACTACATGCTCTCAGATTTATTTGTAATCCTTGTTCCTTCCTTCATCATGTCACAAGTGCTTACACTGGAAATATTCTGGAGCAGGGACCTATGTTTCCATATGGATATAAATTGTCTAACACTCCTTTGAGTGCCACATAAAAAAAATTAGTTTGTAATTAGAGTCTTTCAAAGGTCCAAAGAGTCTCTGAAAAAAATGCAAAGAGAAATACATTAGAATCCCATTTATTTCAACAGAACGGGGCATGGAATGTATTCTGTGAACTGGGTTTTGGATAAACTTGGGCTTTTTTCATTGTAAACAATGCAAGTTGTAGGACATAACCCACTTCTGGATAAAGCATTGTTTTCAGCAAAATAAATAACTAAATAACTAAATAAATGTATTGTGCTTAATTCCATATCTATTACTGTTTCACTTTATTTATATCTTTTAATATTCTAAGATCCAGTATTGGGAATTGGGGTGAATAGGTGTGATGAGGAAGTGACCTTGCTTATCCTACAGTTCTTGCTCTTGATGAACTTCCCACCCAATTGATGAAACAGGCAATATTATGTTCTTAGCCACACTACTGAAAATTGGAAGTCAATCCATTGAAGCCAGGGGGCTATTCTAAATTTATATTGATGTACATGGGAGAAGACATTGGCCTGGACCATCTGTGAACTATGTAAAGTAGATGAGAGATCTCCATTTCACAAAAGGAAGAATCCTTATAAAATTTGATCCATCAGTTGGTCCATCAAAACATATGTTCCTAGTGAACTGGTTTGCTCGTATCCTACACCAGTGCAAAAACTTGTGATTGTTATATGTAAAAAGTGGCTTTTCAAACTAATTGTCTGGTGACCAACTCCCATGACCAATAGCTTATGCAGATTTCTTACCAGGGAAACCAATGTCTTCATTTTATGCCACTCATCATAGCAAAGTACAAAATAGCATTAAGAGGTCTTCAGTGGAGACTTCTGATGATTCTTTCATTCTTTTGGCATAAACAGAATTTGAGCTTCTCACAATTACTATGAATTAAGAATCGTGACTTAATTTGGTGCCAAAAAGTTGAAAGGGTACAACAACAAACACACAATGAGCCTGATTCTCTTCTTGCATATGTATAAATTAGGACTAACTCCAGTTAGTCAATGGGGTGTAAAACCAGTGTAAATAAGGGGAGAATCAGACCCAGATCCTAACAGACTGTAAACCAAATGGTAGAAACATGACTTGGCAAGCACAGTAGCTGTAACTGGGACATGATTAAATGATTGTCATGTAATGTCTTAGTGTTTCTTGAGTGTGTCAAATATTTTACATCTAGCATTTAGTATACATGGCTGCCTCAGCTGATTACCCTCTATATCATTGTCTCTCCTAAAAAGAGAAAAAACTAAACAAAAGCCATGTGATTAAATATTTTTTTAAATAAATAATTAAGTCTCCACACAGAACAACAGAAGCATCTCTCACAAGACAAATTGAATGATTCTTCTGGTGTTTTTCACTTCAATCAATTTGCAGGCTAGTATATGTCATAGGTGTAAATCTCTGCGCATTACAGGGCCACAAACAGGGATATGGCAAAAGGCAAACCTGAAATTATTATCTTTAAGGACTCGTTGGAGACACTAGTAATCCTGTTTTATTGGTGGTACCCTCCCCAACATAATGAACTTTGATGAAATAATGAAGTAGCTGTGGTGCCTGTGAAGCTAAGCAGGCAGCTGTGTCAGTTATAGACCTCCCATGAGCACAGTCACCTGGGTAACGACTCTAGAGTGCAGCCAAGCCAGAAACTCTGGCAATCCACTCTCTTCCCATTTCTTTAACTCCCTGCAGTTCTGTTTCTTGAGTCTGGAGAACAACAATTCATCCACTTAGGTCTGTGGTTCAAGGGTGAATCTAAAAAAAATTCAGTGAGAATCCACTGGGTTGTTTAAAACTGCTCCAAGTACAGAAACCGAAGCCATAAGACTGGCTTTCCTGCTGAATATGTTCACGTGTCTAAGGAAATCAGTAAATGGAAGACTTTAAAGAGCAATCCTTCGAATTCTGCAAGGCTCCCTCTCACCCCCTTTCCCCAGCACACACGTTAGGCTTGGTGAAAGTACAATAAATGGTAGTAAGAATCCATAAATTCATCATCATCGTTGTTCTTAGCATTTGCCTCCTCAGAGCACAAACATTTCATAATAAATATAATTAAATTCTTTGCTAGATGGTTTGACTAAAGAGCCAACTGGCACCATAAATTCCACTTGTATTTATATAATCTATATAATTTATATAATCTGAACATTATATTTTATGCAACGTTGACTGGCAAGGCTGTGATTCTACTGAGTCCTAACTAGGGATGAAATAAAATCAGATTAATCTGAATCAGGAACTCGGATCTGACGGTGTGTCTACAATCTCATCCTTGTACCCAAACTCAGATCCAAAAGGTCTAAATTTTCAAAAGAGATTAGTGATTTTGAGTATTTCAAGTTTTGTATGCCCAGTTTGAGACTCTTTCAAGGAGCTTGATTTTTGGATGGTGTGTTAAACTATCAGGCCTCTTTAAGATATCTCCACCTCCTCTAGAAGCTGAATCTGAAGACCACTTCCTGCCTTCATCTCTACACAAGAACAAAGAAGCTTTTGGTTGAAAGTGTAACTATAACACTTTCCTATTTTGTAGGCTCCAAGCCGTCCCTGTTGAGTTGTCAGCAAAGGAACAGCTCACTGACTCTCTTTTACCAGGAGAAAGTAAAGGCACATTGTGCCCTTTTAATCTCATAATTAAAGAGAACAAAGACAAACAAATGAAGGCCCAGTTATCTATCCCTGAGATCTGAGTTTTGAACTTCTAGTACCTACTTAATGAGCCCATTCTGTTGCTTGCTGGTGAGTGAGAACAAAGAGATGTGACTCATGCTGCTTTGTTATTGTTACATAATCTATACAGGTAATTTATTTTTATGGTTAATTACTGGATTAAAGTGTATTGGAAATGCAAGGTGATGTGGCAGAAGGAGCCAAGTAGAGTTATGAGAACAGGTGTCAAGATTAGAGAAATATGGTGTATTTATATATGTATGAACTGGAGGGAGGAGGTGAATCTAAGAGATAATTTCATGAGTTGCCACAGTTCTCTTTTGGGGCCTGGGTTGAGTCAGATGTTATTTAATGATGATGATCACCCATTTTTTCCACAGTATCCTCATTTCCCTCAAAGCTGCATGGGACTTTGGACATTACTTCATCTGAGGCAAGCTGGATGGGATTTCCTTTAGTGCGCATTAAGTCTGCATGCCATTAAATTGGTCATAGGCATTCATTCCACGTGACCAAAACCTCTCTCTTCACCACTGACAACATTCCCAGTTCTTTCCCGCCTGGGATACTAGGTAGGACTTTGACCTCCTAGAGATTAAAACTCATTCCTTTTTATGATAGTTGAGAACACATACACCAGGTCAGTTGGCTGGCCCCTCAAAAGAGCTGTACATTTTAACCACTGTGGAGCTGTGAGAATAAAGTGACACAAACCATTCTAATCAAGCTAAACCTATTGGAAATTATTTAGGTTATTTACTGGAAGAGTAATAACAGTACTGATGACTATAATAATTATTTTATTTCCAAAGTTCCCTGAGTACCCCATTAGTTTGTAATAGACAATGAGGTACCAATTTAAAGCTGCAAAAATCCGCTGTACTTAAGTATGTCATGAAGTGACCTAAATAGAGTTGTTCAGAGGCAGCAATTTAATTATGATGCCACTTACAGTAGTGCAGAGGGATATATGTGTTACAGGCCAATTAAATAGTAGCACCTTTGAAACCTCAGGTTGATATTTTACATGAAATAAATTCTTGAATTGAAAAATTGGAGCCTTTGAAAGCTTAAGTTGGACTGATTCTGAAAAGGTCATCCCATCACGGTGACATAGGCAGGGTCAAGTTTGTTTGGCTGCAAAATGCACATACATCCTCATTGCTAAAAGTTGGTCGTAAGTAATTTGAAATTGCCAGGAGCCCTTGACACCCACAAATGCTCTCTGCTTTCCATGCTGTCCCACTTCAAAGCAGCACAGTCCAGCCGTGAAAGCATCCCTCCTCTGTTAACAACGTGTGGGGTATGGTTTTAAGGAGTCAGACCATGTTCTTTTGGTTCCTTAAACAATTTTTTGTTTAACTTCTGCTGTAACCCAGTGAGCATGTTTGTTACTCAGATATACCCTATTTCTGTTAATTTAACCAGAACACTTGCTTACTTGGCAGCCACTGAAGGAGAACTACCGGTCTTAGTTAAACCCACCATGGATATTTGTTCCTGCTTCTTTTCTTTTTCTTTGTGCCCCAATTGCAGAGTCCTTGTTTGACAGATAATTAATGCAGATGTGGCTACTTGCTCAGGTTTTATTCAGTTGATCTTCTCCTGTTAATTAAAGGTTTAGACTCAACGTCTCTGAACCTGCCTCTGGATGTTTGTCCTCACTCACTGTTTCATACCTTGGATGTGCAGGTGGGGAAATGGATACAAATCTGCATATGCTCTGGCCAACTTGTTTTTAAAAAATGTCTGTGGTCAGAATTTGCAAAGGAGAATCAGCTGCCACAGACAAAGAGAGATTATTTTTCTGATGGGGTTTTTATTCTTCCTTTGCTCTCTTTGCTACTGAGGTTTCACCCCAGGTAATGACATGCAGGTTTAATCAGCCCTTTACTCTCTGGTGTGCTCAAAATGCTCTGTAAAGTGCAAGAAGTCCCCTTTCCCGTTGTTGAGAGCAGGCCTGCCTCGGGTTGGCACTCAGAATAGGATGAAAATTTCATGGGGGACACAGGAATCATAGACTACCAGCATGTTAAGAACTGGAGTACTTGTGGCACCTAGTCTACGCTACGCGTTTAAACTGAATTTAGCAGCGTTAAACCGATTTAACCCTGCACCCATCCACACAATGAGGTCCTTTATATCGATATAAAGGGCTCTTTACAGAAACCGGTTTACTCCTTCCTGACGAGAGGAGTAGCGCTGAAATCGGTATTGCCATGTCGGATTAGGGTTAGTGTAGCCGCAAATCGACGGTATTGGCCTCCGGGCAGTATCCTGCAGTGCACCATTGTGACTGCTCTGGAAAGCAATCTGAACTCGGATGCAGTGGCCAGGTAGACAGGAAAAGCGTGAACTTTTGAATTTCATTTCCTGTTTGCCCAGCATGGATCTCTGATCAGCACGAATGGCCATGCAGTCCCAAATCCAAAAAGAGCTCCAGCATGGACCGTATGGGAGATACTGGATCTGATCGCTGTATTGGGAGACAAATCTGTTCTATCAGAGCTCCGTTACAGAAGATGAAATGACAAAACATTTGAAAAAATCTCCAGGCTATGATACAGAGTCCACAGCACAGTGCTGTGTGACAAGCGTAACGGAAAAACAAAGAATCAAATGGCGCTCATGGAGGGAGGGAGGGGGGACTGAGGACTTCCAGCTATCCCACAGTCCCTGCAGTCTCCGAAAGCATTTGCATTCTTGGCTGAGCTCCAAGCCTGTAGGGTCAAAAACATTGTCGGGTGGTTCGATTAATCTTGTCAATTTATACCCTTCCCCTCCATGAAGACAGGGAAAAAAATCATTTTCTTGCCATTTTTCAAGTCACCGTATGTTAACTGCTGTGATGCTGGACACGCGGTCCTGCGGCGCTAAACAGCAGCATCCCCTCCCTTCCTTTCCTGGTGGCAGATGGTATAAAAATGGTGGAAAACCTTCATCATCCTGTAGTGCTCCTGGCTGGCGTCAGTAAAATGCAATGACCTCCCCGCGTCATTTCCCGGCAGATGGTACAGAACGGCTGGTTACCGTCCCTCATCAAGCTCTGGGAGCCTGAGCTCCATCAGCCCCCCCGCGCCCTTTTCATGTCTAAAGAAAAGATTCTGTACTCCCTGGACTATCATAGCAGTGGAGGCTGCGCTCTCTCTCCCCCACTTTATAATCCTGCCTGGACTATCATAGCAGCTGGAGTGCCTCCTCCTCATTTTATCTCGCTAAAAAGTCAGTGTTCTTATTCCTGCATTCTTTATTATTCATCACACAAATGGGGGACATTGGACGGTAGCCCAGGAGGATTGGGGAGAAGGGAAGCAATGGTGGGGTTGTTGCAGGGCACCCCCTAAGAATGCATGCAGCTCATCATTTCTGTGGGATCTCTGGGTCTGACCAAAGCGCTGTGCTCTCTGGCTCTCTAGTAAGACTTGCCCCATCATTTCTAGCAGGACTGACTCTATTTTTAGACAAAACATAAAGAGGGAATGACCCGGGAGTCATTCCCATTTTTGTCCATGTGCCCGCCGACCTCAGCGAGGCAGCAGGAGCACCCATGCCAGCAGCAGACGGTACAAATTATTGATAACCGTCATCGCCAATTTGCAATTGCAACGGTACAAATGATTGATAACCGTCGATCTCATCGTCAATTTACAATGGCAGACGGTGCAATAGGATGGTAACCATCTCTGCTACCTTGCAAAGGCAAATGATGCTGCTGTTGTAGCACTGCAGTACCACTCTGTCAGCAGCATCCAGTACACATACAGTGACAGTGACAAAGGCAAAAACAGGCTCCAGTTGCCATCTATGGACGTCTGCCAGGCATATCAGGAGAATGGTGTGAATGTTGTCTGCCATTGCTTTCACGGAGGAGGATTGAGTGACTACAATTGACCAGAATCACCCGTGACACTGTTTTGCACATCAGCACTGGGATCTCAACCAGAATCCATGGGTGGGGAGACTGCGGGAACTATGGGATAGCTATGGGATAGCTACCCACAGTGCAATGCTCCAGAAATCGGACGCTAGCCTCGTACATGACGCACACCACCGAATAATGTGCTTAGTGTGGCACGTGCACTGACTTTATACAATCTATTTTACAAAACTGGTTTATGTACAATCGGAATAATCCCGTAGTGTTTTTTTTAAACACAACACACTGGTAGGTTTCAGAGTAGCAGCCATGTTAGTCTGTATCCGCAAAAACAACAGGAGTACTTGTGGCACCTTAGAGACTAACAGATTTATTTCAGCATAAGCTTTCGTGGGCTACAGCTCACTTCTTCGGTTGCATAGAATGGAACATACAGACAGGAGATATTTATACATACAGAGAACATGAAATAGTGGAAGTCTGCATATGTATAAATATCTCCTGTCTGTGTGTTCCATTCTATGCATCCAAAGAAGTGAGCTGTAGCCCACGAAAGCTTATGTTGAAATAAATTTGTTAGTCTCTAAGGTGCCACAAGTACTCCTGTTCTTTTTGTGGATACAGACTAACATGGCTGCTACTCTGAAACCTACCAGTGTGTTGTGTTTAAAAAGAACAGTGATTGGTTCTTTTCGTTCCCAAGAACCAACTCAAGCAAATGTGTTATATGATCCAGTCAAAATTTTGTTGTTTTTACAAGCTGTGATGTTTTCTGTGTATACATTTTGCTGTAACAGTGTAAGAGAACAGTCATTTCAATCCAAAATGACATATTTTGATCATCCCAACTAGACACTTCAGAAGTAATTATTTAGAAGCATTTGGAACTTCTTGGGATCCAGAATTTAAATTCTTGTGAAACTTATAAATAACTTTATTATTTAAGAGAAGGGAAGAGAGGCTGAGAAAATGCTTTTCATTTTTTAAATGATTTTTTTTAAAGTTCTAAAATATTTTGCAAGGGATCTAAAAATTTTTCAGTGCTTAGAACAACAGAGTCCTTGAGTAGAGCAGATGTACAGCAGAAGAAAGGTACAGAGAGATTTTTTCAGTGAACTAAGAGGATGTTTTTGTGATTGAAGAACAAGCCGCACTGGCTTGGGAATCAAGAGTTGTATTCCCAGTCTCGCCACATACTTCCTGTGTGACCTTGCACAAATCACTTAACCTTTTCATGACTCAGTTTCCCATCTGTGAAATGAAGATAACACTTACTGACATCACAGTGAGATTGAAAAGCTTAATTTTTATTACTTTGAGAACATCAGACAGAAAGAGCCAGAGACATGGAAATTATTGTTATTATCAATGGATGCCTCTGGTGTATCGAGGGTTGCCTATACCTATCCTGAAATTCCATAAGTTGTTTCTGACTGCAAATAATTAAATATCCCTGAATTTATTTCAGGCCTTGTGAGGCTACTATGAATCCCACAAGGTGATTAACTTCAACTGAAAATTGTGACTAGGGATTTCTGACTCAGTCAAAAGGATATATGAAAATCTCATGAGAGAGCCCATTTGTGTGAGAATTCCATCCCAATTCTATTGACCCCAAAGATTTGATAGATATTTTTGCTAACTAATATAATGGGTTGCTGATCCTGAGTTTGAAATCTTTCGGGGGACTTGGCCATCCCTTATTGAGTCAGAATGTGTTGGCACACACCTCCGTTTGTGACATGAAGCGACAGTGTGTGACAGTGTCACAGCATTATGACACAATGTCATCCTGCAGGAGAAAATTAAATCTACTGTAACACTTGCACCATCGTTTTTGTTCTTGATGGTGTTGATTGGTGGTGCAGATTTTTACGTCTAAGCTTTTATCCCGGTTCAGAAGATATTGACATGACTCTCAATTGTCTATGGAAAATAATTAGCTGCCTAGGTCTTTATAGTTGTACACCAGTTTAATAAAAATAATTAATTGAATAAGTCCAATTAATGTCTCTAATGGTCTATGAATGGAGTAAGATCCTAGGTCACGTTTAATTAAAAAATGCAATAGATTTGCCATCCTTCTGTACACACCCAGGGTGATGCTATTGTAGCCCTTCCAATTACTGCCTATGATTCATTATTTGGACCCTAATGACATAAACAGTTCGGCATGAATCCTCCTTCGGCATTTGTACTTGAAAACAAGCATTCACCTGTGCAAATCAGATAATTTCACACACAAACGTAGTTAGGCATTCAATTATCTGATCTAAATATCATATGTTGGTCTGTGAGTGTAAATGCATTTGTTTGCAAGAGCAGTGATATGTGTACATTTTTGTGGGTGCTTCTGTTGCTCCTTGCTTTGAAATTTTGACTTTAAACTAGCCTTTACATAAATCAAATGGGTCTTCAACTATGATACTGCATGAGCAGTAAGGTTCAGTTGATGCTGTTTCATCATCAAAAAGCAGAAATTATTGTTGAGATTAACAGGGCTGGTTAGGAAATTTTAACACATCTCTAGACAAAATTATATTCAAGGTACTACAGGCAGCATGGCTATTTTGCAAGCCCACTCACGTATGGTGAGTGTCATTAAAAACTCATTTACCTGTGTGCTGTCATGTTTTACTGCAGAATCTCCTAGTCGAAGTGGAGAGAGATAACACAGTTACTGCAGGCGCCTGGGGTAGTGCATGTGAATTGTGCTTCCCCTCAGTGGCCAAGGATACCCTAGTATTGATATTCACAGAAAAATCTCCTCCAAAGAGGCACTCCTGGGAATGGGGAAGCAGAGCCGAGAACAATAAACCTTACCTTACTGCTTTAAAAATACTGGTTCTAAAGCTCTGAGTCAATCTGTTTATCTTCAACCCCTGTCAGTCCTGTTCAAATATGAAAACATTCTTGAGTTTTAAATTGATTCTTTGTCATCTAGTGGCATCAAACACTCAGCTTGTGAGCTGGATCCAGCCTGCTTAAATTATTTGTCTTTGCATTATGTCAGATTTGGATCCTGTAGAATACAATTTGAAGAAATTGAGTTTCCCTTCCCATTATGAAAAATACCCCTAATATCCAGCTGTGAATTAAATGCAACAAATTTGAAATCTATGCAGAGTTGTCTTCCTGAATCTGCAGACAATCTGAAACAACAACTCTAAGTTGTGTGAGGTGCCTCCATTTTTCTTACTGGGTTATTCACTCTTAAGACTAATGATGGCAATCTAAGAGCCAGGTTTCAAAAAATTATGTATGCAATTATGCATCTAATTTGCATAATTATTGCAGTCCTATGTGCAAATTGGGTAACTGTGCAGTCAACCGGCCAAAGAAAGGGAAGAAATACCAGTGGTCCTAAATGTTGCTTGTACCATTTTTTCCCCTTGGTTACTACATTTGAGCTATTTTCTATCTTTGATCTCTGGGCAAGCCTCCAAGTGTTATCAGTGGAAAGTTCACTGTAGATCTAGGGGAGTATATGGCACTAACTTTGTTGATCTAATCCAAGTGACATAATTAAAAATGTAATTTCATTGAATGAATGTGTCCCTTTTAACACTTGTGTAGGTGTAATTGGTGCAGCATCTGATTTCTTTCCCCAGCAATTACAATTTGATTCACTGTTATAGGTTGAAAAGCATATAGCATGTATATTAACAGCTTTTTACCTTAGCACAGGTTTGTTGGTTTGCTTTAGTCTCTCTTTCAGGGATGTGACTGCACTCTAATATAGGGAAAGACAATTGTGTGGTGGCTCTGTCCAAACCCCTATTCATCATTCATGACCTAGTGAAAAAAGTGTTGCAAATTGTGCTGAAATTCTGTTCAAAACCAAGCCAGTAACGTGGCCAAAGGTTTTCCATTTATATGAAAGACAAAACCAGCACCATTAAATCACCTGTGGAAAGCTGCATCAGCAATGTAAGCTGATACAACAGAGGATTAAGCTCTGTCCACACAATAGTTATATAGCAGAGTAGGGTATAAAGGGTTTCAAGGGTCTGTGGCCATTGCTTTAAAGGCACAAGGATAATCAAATGACATCATGGTAATAAAGTAATCAGAAGAGAGCAAAATAAACAGTATTACAGCGCTGAAGTGACTCATCCTGATGGTTAGACAAAATACTGTACATAAATCAGCTGAACTGAATACACATTAAAACAGACTAAACCGAAAAAGACTCATATCAAATCGTATATGCCATGCTGAGTTGTCTGAGATGTGTGATTATAGATCACATACAGAGTTCTATACTGGATACATACTGGTGACAAAATTACCATACCACACTGTCAGACTTTGCATAGGATTCCTATAATTTCATATAAACGAGATCCTGGAAGAAGCAGGATGTTTGAGAACTTGTGCTGCATTGGCATTGGACTTCATGTTTAAATGTTTAAAATGACTTTGAAAAGCATTTATTTATAAGGTGAAATTACTGATGTATAAGGTGAAATTTACAAGGCAACCTATATAAGGCATACCCAATACCTGGCCTGCTTGAGTTTCTGAGGCTATCTGACAAATACAATAAAAATGGTAATGTAGGCTGCATAGCACAAGAAAAGGATATTGTAATGATTATGGAGCTTCAAAAATCAGACTCTTCTTCTCAGAGGCTGTCTGTCAGCAAAGACGTTCTGAGCCTGATTCTCTCTAATTTACATTAGCGTCAATTGTAACTATTCAGGTCAAAGGAGTTATACTATTGACCTGAAAGGAGTTATACTATTGAAAAATTAGTGTAAGCGAGAGGGCAAAATGATCTTTTGTGTGTTACAAGCCCTGCTGTTTTACTAGTGACGCCATTGGAGGAGATGGTCGGAGCTTGCCCCCTTCTGAGATAGGTTGAATGGATAAACAAGAAAAACCTACTGAACTTGTCAGAGCTGCGGCCATGAACTCTCTTGTGTGATTTTTTTTCCTCTCTTTTCCCCTCGTTTAACGTTTTTGAGTCTGAATGGTGTTCCAGACTGTTTGCCTATGGTAATGGGTTGGAGAGAGATGACTTCACAGAATCATAGAATATCAGGGTTGAAAGGGACCTCAGGAGGTGGTCTAGTCCAACCCCCTGCTGAAAGCAAGAACAATCCCCAAATAATATAGACTTCCATAATATAGAACACATAAAGTATGAAAGTTTAAAATTACAAGCTTGTACTGGTGCGGTAAGATGGCTGTTGAATAGTTTATTGTGATAGTCTGACAGATTGTCCAAGAGTGGCTGGATACTGTAGATTATTCAAATATAAAATGCTTTTATTCTATTGTAATCATTAATCTAAAGGTAAGGTGGTTTTGCTGTTGATGCAATGCAATGAAAACTGATGGCAGCAGGGAATTGTCTTACTAGTAGGGATTGGAGATTGTACACAAAACCTCTCACTTATTTGACTCCAGGCCAACCCAGGTCAGTTGTGACTGTATATCATTGTGTCTGATAGCTAATAGATGGCCTATGTCAAAACAGTTGATACTTTCAGTCTAGTTCTTGTCAAGTTGCTATGTCACAAAAGCCACTATCAAAGTTAAAACTAACAGGCATCTTTGTTGGAAGAGAGCAGAAACAAAGGGAAAGCACTAAATAGAAATGGACAATGACTGAACTTATTCCTACAGGTCATGGATGAAGGAGGTTTGCTGGATGGGGAGCAATATGACACAGGGAAACCTGCATTGACATAAGGCAGCAAAGTATGTGCTCTATCTATGGGAATAGGGAAGACTATACATAAGACAATATAGATATTTTTAGCTGATCAGACAGTGGGGAAAAAAATGTCCAGGCTAAACATTCAGCTAACATAAATTCCTTGAAAATGTTTGAGTTCTGCCAGCAGAGAAACTGGACCATTTGAAAATAAAATAGTAGCTTGGACAACAGAGAAAAAAATCACAAATAATATATCTGGCAAATATAATCCAGCCATCTTTAGAGCTGGTACAATAATAAGGGGGAAATGCATTGAGGAATAATGCATTCAATAACAGATGGAGAAACAACGCTGAAGAAACTTTGTGACTATTATTCAACTAACTGTGGATATAACAGAGAAAGTAGATCAGCATATATATAGATAAACATCACAGGCCAGATTCTTGACTGGTGTAAATTGGTGTAACTTTATTGATGTCAGTACAGCTGTGTCAATTTGTACCAGCTGAATATCTGGCTCAAACACTTAAGGGTCTGATTCTCTCTCCTGTACTTTCACTGAGCAGTATAGATGAGAACCATCCCACTAACTTCAATGGAAATATATCATGGGCTGGATCACCTCTTCCTGCTGTAAACCCTCAGTCTTTCCAGCTGGTGTGTGGGTGGGTGGGTATGACTGTGGGCATTGTCACTCCCCACAATCACAGAGTGAGTCTACAACCAAACCTGACCTATCCTTGGGAGAATCAGAACTATTTGCATGAAGGACTTATGCTCACCCTACAGTCCTCCCCACCAGTGTCCCCAGAGAGACCACCACTTAAAGAACTGATCATCACGGCTGAGGTGTTTAACAGGATATGAAATGCAACCTCTGACTATATAGTCTTTTCTGAATAAGCTTCATGGGACTGCAGGAGGTACAGTGTAAGTGCCACCCTCACACATGATGGCTCCATGACAGCCACTACTCAGTGCAAGGCAGTCCATTCCCCAACCCAACATGTGACTCTTTGGGTTATGATCTGACCCACCTTGAGTACTGATGGCAGAATCAGAGCCTAAATTTCTGTTGATTTTTACAGGAGCCACCACATTTGAAACTGTTCTGAACATTGACCTATCAACAATGCAAACCAAGAGCAAAAGGGAAGAAAAGTTACAAAAGTCTCAGAGCGTCTAACAAATTGTTAGTCACCGATTTAATTTTACTCCCTTTGAGGAACATTTGCTCGTTCTGTATCCATGTGTTTTAATTCAACAGGGGACCAATAGCTTTGACTTTTTCTCCTAGCCTTGTTTAAAACAGGAATTTGAAGTGCAAATTTTGAAATGTAATCTTTGCTGCAAAGCAGCTTGCAATTTCATTGCTGTGGCTCATGGGTGAGGAAAGTGGGGTCAGGAATCCCACGCCAGCCTTCTCATAAAGTCATTTGTGACAGAGGAAGTCTCAGTTATTACACAGGAATGTTGAAAGCATTTTATTTTCTCTCCCTTTGATTTATATTGGTTTAGCTCCAGGTCCTTTGGGAATAATTAAACAGATTGCTTCATGTGTTGCTTATATAATGATAAATATAAAATATGTGTGCAAGCAAATGGAAGCTTATTACTTAAGTGATTAATAATTAGGATTAATTAAAGTAATTATTTTAATAAATGAGATTTAGTAAAATATAACCAAAAACAAAGCTATGGCACATATTGTAGATGGTTGATTTGGAGAAGAAAATGAACAAAGTAGTAGTTGGGGCAGAAGGGGAAAGAGATGAGAAGGAGGTTGAGAGTGATTAAAGGCAAATACACAGGACATTTAAAAATATTAATTAAAGCTAGGATGGAATGGACATATCCAATCTGTCAAGTCATTTAACCTGAGCCACCTATTACAACACAAAGATGATGTTCAGATATTCAAGCATCCTAGCAATGCCCATTAAAAACTCCCATTTTTCATGATGGCAGGAGGAAGGCAGTGAGGCCAGAAAAGATTGTAAGAGAGAGATAAAGGGTCAAATTCTTCTTTCATTTATACCAGTATTATTCTGCAATAACTCCATTTTGCTTATACCCGTGTCACTGAGACACGTCCAGCTGTCTAAGGGTATGTCTACATGGGAGTTTAATTCAAAGCTTTTTGATATGCATCAGGTAACTCAGTAAATGAGTTAATAAGTCGAACAAATAGTGTGCACATGGAATGCCTGTTCGGTTTTCAATTTGCATTGTGTGAAAACGTGTTGTCAGTTTGTGCAAACTGAGTGCATAGCATTCTCAGGGGGTATCTAGTTATCTTTTGCTTTGCTGCTGAGCAACGTGCATCCCAGGATTGTTTTTGCTCAGAATTGTGGAAATCAAGGTGGGTTCAACTTCTTTTTTCATTCTTTTATTTATCTTTTTAAAATCCCATGATTCCAGTGTCTCCCCCCATGCTTACTTTCTGGGCTGGCTCAGTGGTGGCAGCAGGACAAGGCTTAAGAATAGGAGGACTCTGAGCTGTTGGAGCAAGAGGACTGGCTCCTGAATCACCTACACAGCTTTCAGCATTGTTTATGGACCCAAGAAACCAGCTTGGATTGGTGGGAGAGCATCATTCTGCCAACGTGGAATGACCAGCTGTAGCAAGAGAACTTCAGGATGGTAAGGGCCATCTATTTTAAGATCAGTACAGAACTAACCCTGGAGCTTCAGCAACAGTATACCAATATGCAGTGCCCCATACTCATGGAAAAGCAGGTTGCCTTTCCCATCTGGAAGCTGGCCACCCCAGAATGTTACCAGTCTGTAGCTAACCAACTCAGCACATGGAAATCAACTGTTGAGCCATTCTCATGCAGGTCTTCTATGCCTTTGGTAAGGTGCTGTCTAACTGGGGTCATGAACTTTGGTAATGCTCAGAAGATTATTGATGGCTTTACATGCATGGGGTTCCTAAACTGTATTGGGCCAATTGAAGGAATCCATGTGCCTGTCATTTGCCCTCACCCCCATCTGGGCACAGAATTTATAAACAGAAAGTATTTCTCCATGGTGGTCTAAGGACCAATGGACCATTGCAGCAGGCTTACAGACATAAATGTAGTGTGGTCTGGGAAGGTCGATGGCACTAGGATCTTTTGGAACTCAGCACTGTTTAAATTAATGGCAAAAGGACTGTTCACCCCAGGACCACTGTGGACATTAATGATGTGTAGGTTGATCTGGTTATTCTGGGAGACCTGGCTTACCTCTGATACTCTGATTAATGAAGCCACATATTTTAACTATCACTTGCGTAGTTGCAAAATGGTAGTCAACTGTGCATTTGGCCATTTGAAAGGCAGATGGTGCTGTTTGTGGACTTGGTTGGAAGCAGCAGAAGAGTACATTCCAACCAATTTAACTGCATGTTGTGCCTTGCACAATATTTGTGAAAGCAAGGGGGAAAGCCTGACCAACAAGTGGGAGGCTAAGGTGTGGAGACTTGTTTGTGTTCTCTGTTGGCTGTTTGAACTTCCAAACACCAGTGGGATGCCTATTGTTCATGTTTTCATTCACATGTCTGAACACATTAGCCCGGGGTGGAGTCGGAGGGGAGTGTTGGGATGCAGACACTGCAAGCAATGGGGTATTATGTGTGGGTGGTTAAAGTTTAACGTTCTTAATGTGCTTAAACCCTAGGAATTATTTCAGCTTTATTTAAAGGATACTTTGTGTTAAATGAAATGATGACCCATAAGGGATGTATTGTAAACAGTTTTGTTATGAAACAACAATAAAATACCAATAATAAAGTTTTAATAAAAGCAATGGAAAAATGTCATTGTATGTGAAAGAGCATTTAACAAACCAATTTTTTTAAGCAACCAATTATACACGAGCCTTTAATTACTGCACAAGTGCAAACAAAACTCAAAGTGCAATGGTAGCAATGTTCTAATTACAACAAAATAGGGAGGGGGCATTAAAAGGGAGTATATGTCTTGCCTCTGGCTCTTCTTGTGTGCATGGGTTCTGGAGTTGAGTGCTTTAGCTCAAAATTTTCAGGGGCATTGCAGGACTCAATAGAGCTGGACTCCCAGGTGCAAGTGTTCTCAGTGCCCAGAAGTTGGATCTGAGAGGTGAACAGGAGCTGCTGGGAACACAGCTTCAGGGAAGTAGAGGTTAGAAGTGGCTGCTGGTTCCAGTAGCCAGTATTGTCCAGGGGCTGAAGGACATGACTGCTGACCCAGAAGGAGCATATTCTGCAGGAGGACATTTTAGCCCAGGGGTGAGAGTAGTGAAGGGAGTCTCCAGACCCTCCACATGCTGCACCCGCCACAAGCATGAGCTCCACAGCTCCCATTGGCCAGGAAAAGCGCCACTGGGAGCTGCTGGAGCCACGAAGCAGGGCTTGCAAATGCCGGCAGCATGCAGAGCCCCCCCTACACACACCTTAAGATCCAGAGGGACCTGCCAGTGGGTGAGGTGGGGAGTCCTGGCGGTGCTCATCTGGGGCTGCTTCCATCCCAGGAACAATCCGGCAGGCTGGTTCCTCTGGCTCCTAGGGTTGCGGGTCGGGTCAGGATGGGGGTGGAGGGCTCTCAGCTTGTTCCCGGCACCTGCAAGCCCCGCCCCTGCAGCACACAGCACTCCTGCCAGCGGGCAGGCACTGGGAGCTGCCCCAGGAAGTGGTGAGCCGCAGTGCCATGGCTGCGGTCCAGATGGTCCCCGATATTGGGACAAAGGGCATCCCAACCAATGTAAGGTTGGGACGCAGGACAAGTCCCCTAAAATCAGGACTGTCCCAATAATATCGAGACGTCTGGTCACCCTAGCACTGTGACACGGGTCCTTTGGCCACGTCTAGGATCTCTTGGGAGAGCTGCATTTCTTTCTCCCTCTGGGTCTTCATGTGCAACCTCCATCTCTCAGCCATGAGTCGTGCAAACATCTTGTTCCAAGTCTTCTTTTTTCTCCCCCTCAGGTTGGCCAGCCAGTAAGCAGTAGATAGAGGCCCAGTCCCTGTTGGTCTGGCTGTTGCAGGTGATGTGATTTATGGGAGTAGGAGGAAAAAAACTCAGTCACTTATTGTTCATATCTCAGGCAAGTCGTGACAGCCTTTTTATAGTATGTATATGTGATCTTACCTCCTTGAACCTCTTCTCATTCCTGGTGGAACCTCAGAGATGGTAAGCGGTCTACATGTATGGAGAAAGCTGGGTACTGTATCTGCTTTCATGCTGTTAGTGGTGGGGTGGATGGAGCTATATTCCAGGGTGATTTTTGTAGTTTTGTTTGTGCACTGGAGGCACTACAGTGGCATCAGAGGTGTAAAAGGAGGCGTGGGGACATGGGGGACGAGCTCAGTAGTAATCACCTCTACAGCCTCATTAGGCTGTCCTCACTTTGTGACATTGCACTGAGATGGGTGACTAAAATGGTGTTAGTCAAAAAGGCCAAGGCCAGAGCAGCGAGGTATGCTGTGAAACTGTGCCCCAGGACGGTTCCCCCAGAAGTGCTGCAGGAGTGGAAACCGCTTGCAAGTCATACCGGGGTCATGGGGATGCAGCTATTCCCTGTAATGTGCAATACCATATTGAGTTGTTTCTCAGTAGTCAGTTCTGTGTTCTCTGCCCGCAGACACGGAGAAAGAGCAGAGAAAAGTAGATGGGGCTCTGCAATGATTGTCAGCTAGAACGCCTCAGTAGGAAGCAGTATTGTCTGTGCCTTGACCAGGCATTGCATGAATGAATGCTTTCATTATTCGAATCTGCCCCAGAGGCAGAGGGGAGCAGGATGCAGACTGCGACTACACCATGCTGGTGGGCGCCATTTTGAAGTAGCACAAGGTAGAGTGGGGGAGGGCTCCAAAACCACCTGCACCACCAATAATAATAAATTGTAAAGATAGGTATTTACAAAAGCGAAATTCCACCCAGGGGATCTGACTCTTTGCTTCCAGCCTGTTTTTTTGGCTGAGAATCAGGCTCAGTCAACACAGAGCAGGACTTTCCAGCTGGCCCTCATCAATGTCCTGAAGTTACAAACAGATCCTGGCTCTCAGGGGGCAGCTCCTTTCCACCACTGTCCTGCTCAACGATTGATGGATCAAGGTGGTCATCCTTGGAGGGGAGAAAATGTGAACAGCAGGCTGTGAATTATGCCTGGGATGGATACATCACAAAATGGAAAGAACACATCTTCTACCAGATTGTCTCCTTTTATCCCATGCTTCAGTGTACTGTCTCATGAGCTGCTTGCTGTCTGTCATTGACTGTGTCATAAACAGATAGCTAAGGGTTAATGTTTCTTTCACCTGCAAAGGGGTAACAAACAACACCTGACCAGAGGACCAATCAGGAAACAAGATGTTTTCAAATCTCTAGGGAGGGAAGTTTTTGGGTGTGGGTCCTTTGTTCTGTGTCTGTTGCTCTCTAGTCTCTGAGGGGATCACTCTATCTCCAGGTCTAATCTTTCTGTTTCCAAGTTGTGAGTACAAAGGTAAAAGACATAGGATTATATTGTTTTTTTTTTTTTTACATGTGTGTAGTTTGCTGAATGGTTAAATTGTTTCTTTTTGGATAAGGCTGTTTATTCATTTTTTTTAAGCCAATAACCCTGTATATTGTCACCTTGATACAGAGACCATTTATGTCTTTTTCTTTTTTTTTATATATGCTTTCTTTTTAAACTTGTTGGATTTTTCCTAGTTGGGGCTCAAGGAGATTGAGTCTGCAGCTCACACGGGAATTGGTGGGAGCAATTGAAAAGGATGATCTCTCCAGGGTCATCCTGGAGGAAGTAACGAGGAACAAGGGGAGGAGGTTATTTCCTTTGCTGTGTGACTCAGGCAACTGAGTCTTGGGTCCCAGGGAAGGTTTTGGGGAGACCAGAGTGAGCCAGGCACTGGAATTCCTGGCTGGTGGCAGCGCTATCAGATCTAAGCTGGTAATTAAGCTTGGAGGTTTCATGCAGGCACCCATTTTGGACGCTAAGGTTCAGAATTGGGACTTATGCTTTATGACAGACTGGCATACCAGTCCTGACACCACGTGGACATCTGCTTTGCAATGTCCACAGAAAGATCCTGTGTCTAGCTACAAGAGCATCCTGAACTGACTCTGTTCCCCAGACACTGATGAGATCTAGGGTCTCAGCACAGCTTCAAGCAGCTGCACAAGGCATGCTGTGTGGCTTCTGGAGTGCTATTGCAATTGTATTGTGAAAATAATATACTGGGATTTAGGAGCAAATGGGCAAAATCTGGGCCAGAGCTTCCTTTTACAAGGGGGAGGGTCATCCGGGAGACTTGACACTAAGGTGGTGAGGGGTGGGAAGCATACAAGTAAACGTACTGCCGACCTGCAAAGCATTGTAGGATAGCCATGCAAAAAGTGGTGTGCTACAGTTGTGTGCACACAAATAAAAGACCAAACTGAAATAGTTCAAAGCAAACCTAATCCATTTTGCAAGAGGACTCTAAATCTAACTGCAAAATGCAGAGTTAGTGCATAGTGATGGATTTCATCTGTTATTAGGTATTATTGTCCTTAGGCTTACTAGGATCAGTAAAAGGGCCCCGCAAAGAAGTGAAGACAAAGAGGTACACCTTCCACTTCAGTTAATACAATGTATGGTATCAGCCAGATCAATATTTCTTGGGAGAGCAAGGTGTTCCACCAAACTGGGGGGATGAAAAGGAAGAGGGTTGAAAACCAACAATAAATTGTTGCAAGACTACCAGGACTTGGCTGGGGCCTATGTTCGAAGTCTTATAACTGAGATGATGTGGAAATGTGACCCCACTAGTGCCTTTGATTCCTGACTGAATCAGCAGCCAGTGAAGGTGAAAGAATAATTTTGTGAAGACATGGGATAGCAAGGATATGATCTGTCCTGGAATGCAACATTTTCAGCATTGTGGGGTAAATATATGACAGGTTCTCCTTTGGTTAGATTTACTGTGCACACAATATTGTTATTCACACCATCACATTTTCCCCTACTCCTGGGGAGTCTGACTGTTGACTTAGCACTTGGTTATAGCTTGGAAGAATTTCAGGTCCCTCACAATTAAGCCTTGTAAAACAATTTTGCCCCATTAAATCCTGCTACTGTTTTGTAAATGCAGAGACTCAACAAAAACATGAGCACAGACATTGTAAGAAACTTGTGCCTAAGTTCCCTGACTGCCTGAGTCCCCTGACTGTTCTTTGGCCCAGAATTGGCTTAAGTGCTTTCCTGAATGGGTGCTTAATATGTTTTCTAATATACAGGTGGGTTTTCTGTGAGTGTCAAGATCTTTTCTGTTCCCTATTTACTGTGTGTGTGTGTGTGTGTGTGTGTGTGTCAAGGAGAATTAAAAACTGAAGAAGACAGAGACCAGAATCATATAAATCACGTTCAAATTTAAATTAAGAAAACCTCATCTGGGTGCCTCTGTTGCAGTGGTTTTGCCTAGCTGACAAGCTGCATGCTGATTGGTAGATTTTTTTTGTAGCCAGTTAGGAAGAGGAAAAGTGAATTATTATCATAAGAGATTAAAAATTCAAGACATGCTTTTTTATAAAACATTATTTTTTTTTAATCTGTCTCAGTCCATTCTGAGGGAACTAAAAAACACACTATATTTTTTCCACCACTGAAAAAGACCAGTTGGTGCATATGTTACTCATATGACACAAGGAATTAAAAGATTCTAATTCGTAAATATCTTGCTTGATTCGCTTCATAAGTTTGCTGAGAATTATGGGAATGAGAGAGGCTTCTCTCTACGTTATCGTGGCAGCTCATGGTGGAGCAATTTGCAGATAATTTACAGCCAGGCATTTGCAAGATGTTCACACAGAAAATTATGTACTGAATGTTGACATACTTCCTTTTGTTAGTGTTATTGTAACCCAGACCTTTCCAATTGTTTTTTGAGTATATTATGACCATCTGGTTGAGTCATCATCTTGTCAAATGCCATTGGATTTTGTAACCAGGTTCTTGCTTCACTTGAGCTAGAGTAGTAAAGACATTTCTCTCAGTGTTGCTGTGTTTCATGCTGTACACATGTGGGATTTTGATGGGGGAGAGTGGAGGATTAAAGAGATGACATAGGTCTTAAAGTTTGCTTCTAACAATCTGCTGGGTTTTTTATTTCACTGTATAAACAAAGACATGCACAACTGTCTGTTAAGGTTTCTGATAGAGTAGTTCAATGGGCAATTTCCTGTATTAAGTAGTGTGATAATTAGGACTGCTACTGGAACAAAACATCATGTGCACATATTATTACATTACACCATGTTTAAGTTAGAGTGCAATTACTGCATCTTAGTAGCCTACGTACACACCCCCACATTTTGAGTGGGTAACTTCCCGTACATTGCTTCTCATTTCATAACTTGCATTATTGTTCTTCAGTAAAAGTATTTATATTACCACTTGCATTAATTGAAAAGGACCATTCACAGTAAACCAATTTGAGCCAGTATGATTGTCCTACACAGTACCTAAACATCTGCATCATTCCTGTTTGAGTCAAGCAGCAGACACAAGTAACCACATTTGGATTCAGTGATCCAGTGGTATCTGGTGAAGTTCCTGACTTTGACTGTGCCCAGTAGAACCCTCATGGACTATGATGATGAAATTAATGGAAGGCTTAATTGGTTGAATCTTATCAGAGCCCTGTTCCAAGTGCAGGCTCGATCCTGCATATTCTTACTCATGTTAGTAGACACATTGAAATCAGTGCCATTATTAATGAGTAATTATTATTTGTGGGCGTAATGCTTTATATGATTGGTCCTTAAGATGGCAAGGTAACATGGGGAAACTAAGAGGACCACAACAGAGGAATAATAGACTGCAATCGACAGGAATATTTCTTACACAAGTTTAGTAGTGTGCCTGCATATCATTTCTGGCTGTAAGCAAGAGCCACTCGAGTTCATTAAGAGCAATAGGAAGTCCTTGAGCCCCAGATTCCTGTCATTTCAGTTGAAGAGGAGGCCTCTGGCATGTAACCAGATACCTTCTGAGTTTTAAGACCTGCTGATCTTTGCCTTTAGACTTCTGGACAGTATTAATTTACATAGGCCAGAAAACAAGCGTGGAGTCCTCCGCCCTATTGAGTTACATGCAAAGAGCACCAATAAACTTCCTGATGTAACTAATAAAGTAAATTGGGAAGGAAGGAACAATCTATCAATTAGCAGTAGAAAAAAAGTTGTAGGAATTTGGCAAATTAAGTATGTGAACAAACTAGTTAAACATGGAGAGGAGAGATTGAAAAGGAAACCATGAGCTTCTTCTCATTCTTACATACTAGTCACTGATCCATTTATTAACTAGAAGCAGAAGAGGCAAAGAAGGCAAGAAAAAGCACATACTTTTTCTGTTTAAAAAAAAACCAAAGGAAAATAATAATCCATTTTTAGGTGGGCGAAATGGAGAGCTGCCACCTTTCGTAATATAAACATGCTGCAATACTCAGTCCTTGTACTGATGGCAAATTAGCTCACCACACTTCTTGTGTCATCTGTTTATATTATTAGTGCAATCTGACCTACTAAAGAGACACATTCAGCAGTCAGTGAGTGCAGCTTCCATTGACTCCAATGGGAATGCTGTCCACTTCTTCCAGTGCCTGAATTGGCCCATAATGTGCATCATGATGCTTTAGGAAATGAGCAGGTGATGTTGTAGGAAAAGGAATGGTCATCCCCCCCATCAGCCTTGTTCTTTTGTGGTTGATTAATGACCCCCCCACACATGGTTTTTCACCAGAGCCCTTAATCTTTTTTTCCCCAGCAACAAATCTGTGTATCTCTTGATCATACTAATGCAATTCTGCTTAGCATCAAACCTTTTCTTCTGGTAGCTTATTCTGTGTCTAGTTCCTTTGGTGGAGGGTAGTCCTGTTTTGTTCCCTTTCTGTTCTGAGTTCCTAATGTCCAAATCTCACCCCTACACTTACAGGGAATGTTAAGGAGAGAGAAGAATTGAATAAGATAGAGACCAGAAACACACTTGCCTACTGAATTCAGAAAACTCCAACTAGGTGCCTCTGTAAGGCCCAATTCAAAAAAGAATACCTTAAGCACATGCTTAAGTGCTTCTCAGGCAAAGTGGCCTAGCAGAAGGATTTTTCCTAACTGATGAGCTGCGTGCTGATTTTTAGCTTTCTGCAGCAGGTTTGGAATGCAAAAAGCTGTTTATTATTCAACTCTCTGTTCTAAAGCAGAGAAAACCCTGTTTATAAGAAACTTCAAAAGCCTCTGTCACAAATATCAAGGCCATATTCTATGTGCCTTTGCCAAGTCAAATTAGGTTATTTTACTTGATATTAAGTTTGACAAGCAAAGAGACTGTGAAAACCAGAATTCCAACTGGGCGGGCCTCCTGTAAGTCAGTCATTTTTTTAGTGTTAACATTCCAACAGTAGCCCTATTCTTTATGCTCAGATTATATTACTGCCTGTATTCATCTTGTCTGGAAATTTGCCTCATTATATCTTAAACTACTTCTAATATTCAAATTCTTCAGGAATGTGAATAATACAAGTAGACTTTGTTTTGGCTAGCAAACTGATCCTGCCACATGCAAATGTCTGCGTGACTTTGGTTTCTATTTGCCACGAGAGATTATACATTTCATTATTATGCTAATTCATTGATACAGTAAGTATATCAAGTTTTGTGCTCATCAGCAATAAAAAAACCCAACCCTTCTATTACACATGATCCCTTAGGGGTGGGGAGAATTACATATCAATATGTATATTATTAATACAACAGCTGTAGATAGTTACGTAAAAAAAATTAATACTATGGTACATTTAAAAAAAAGCAAGATAGTCTCTCTCTGGACTGTACTGTTGGCGCCTTGTTGTCACTAACTGAACATTAAGGATTTCATCCAAGTACCACTTATCCAGAAAAGAATATCCCACTGACATGTTTTGACTATGCTGGAAAACAGGATCAGGGCCTTCAAGGAGTTGAATGGTCCCAGATGTCATTGGATACTCTCAAGAAGAAATAAGTCCATATTTTATCCTCCCTTATAATGAGATGATTGCTTAATAGTTGTACCTCAATTAGGGATGTGACATTTCTGTGAACCGGTGTCAATTCATATGTAATCTTTGCAGTTTGCCACATTTGTGTTTGTACAAGTCTTAAAAAAAAAAAAAAAAAAGGTACCCACAAAGGATAGTCACTTTAAACATGGTCAGGCTCACTTACCATCTCTATTCTTTCTACTCAGCCAACTTGCCAATACTCACTTTTACTCTTTGTATGGCCCCAGAAAAATTACCACATTCACTCAAAGTTGAGGATCAAAAGCAGAGGGAATCAAATTATGGGAATCTGATATAATAATATTTAAAAGAGAAACTGATGGGGGAAAAAAACTGTTGAAAATGTGGGACTCCAAAAGGTTTTGGTTCACATAAGCATCCAGAATTTTAGATACTTGTCCAATGTTCCCAAACATCTTGGTTCTTTTGGGCTGGAATCTCATGAAATTAGTCTTCTTCCTGCTTTTCAGTCAGACTAGAAATACCAGTAGAAAAGTTTTTCTGTCTCTTTATATATTGCTACTTGTGGGCCCATCAGAACCCGGAAGTGCAGCTAGTTTCAGGTTGATTGGAGCTTCAGAGGAAGGAGGAAGGTGCTGACTTTACCTGCCTGAGTTTGTCCATTCCTCAGCTTGTGTTGTGGTGGCCTGGCTGACTTAGATGGGTGTAGTATTCTGTTAAGTGGAGAGACTTGATTTACTTTTAAATAGTAATTTTAAGACTTCTATCAACCAGTCAGGTATAGCCAGTGTCAGAATATTTCCTTTATCGGCATTGAAATGAGCCCATCAGTGGGCTACATTTCTATCTCCAGGGACTATCCTAGCAGTTGGAGTGATCAAGCTAACTTTAAGTCCATAGAGTATGTATCTGGGGGCTGGGCAGTCTCAATGGAAGGCTCTTGGCTGTTTAATTAAATTCCCTCATTCGTTCAAGATAGGCCTTGCACTGTGCAAATTTTGTCTATCCTTTTTCTTAGCCTTTTGCCTGAGGGACAAGGAGTTTGGTATGTAATTTAGTTGTAGAGGAGGGATAAGGGAGTCTCTTGCTTTCTGAGGCTAGTATTTTTAAAAGTATGGAAAAATATATCCCAGGGGAAGTTAAATAATTATCCATCATAGGGTTTCTTTTAACACCTTCCTTTGACGTATATGGAACTAGCCACTATTGAAAACAATATACTAGACTAGATGGGCCATTGGTCTGATTCTATCTGGCTATTGGTGTGTTCCTCTGTTTGTTTTGCACATGCACACTGAGACACTGTAACTGGACATATGCCCTAAACAAGCACTTAGGAAGTGGTGGTGCAGTCATCACCATTCTCTGCAATGCTGACATATTGGCCAACCTGCTTAGATGGGGGCATCTTAGAGCATCAAAATCCTGAGAGCTTTGGGAATGGGAGTTTCTGGACTTATGACCTGCTTGAGGATCCCCTCTGACCCACAGATTGAAGTGGGCAGCTTTTCCCATCTCATGCTGTCCCTTCTTGTCAGGATTTGTTTTGTCTCTACCACAGTTATTCCACTTTTTGTCTGAAACTATTCAACACAGCCTGACTTAAGAGTTGACACTAGCTTTTGTTATTCAGTGACAATGTCCCTAGGGTGAAAAAAAATAGAGATTTCCTTTCTGAATGTGAATGTTGCAAAATACTCGAGGTCAGATCTTCAGTTGGCGTAAATCAGAATAACTCCACTGATTCCAAGCTCAATATTTTTAAAAATGCTTTTTCACGTGGGCATCAATTTGAGCTTTTGGTGGTAACTTCTGGGATTAGACAAACCTGTACTGGAAAAATAAGACATGGACCAAAAATTTGCCCTTTCCTTGGAAAAATCACAAACCCAAACCTTTTATAATATATAGGAATGCTTAATTCAGGACCTCACCATCAACTATATGTATTACAGCGGGAATTAGATGGGACAGTTCCTCCCATCTAATTACATGGTCCATTATAGTCCAACCATCTTCATCCACTTCTGACCTGTAGTAGCAGGTCTTCTTGGAGGAGCAGCTTGATGACTTGATATATCCCTCCACCCCTATTATACCTGCCCCCTCTTCTGCATTTATTGCTGGAGAAGTCAATTCCCCACAGACTACCAGTAGTGTCTCATCCTTTCAGGAGAGCAAAAGCCATTCTCTAGTGCAATGAGACCCAGTTATCTCTCCAATACTGGTGGGGATAATGTACTAGATTAGTGGGTTTGATACAGTTTGGAGGGTTCTAAGATCTGAATATTAGCCTGAAACTCTCAGAAGACCAACCTTGCTTGTATATTTCTTGAGTCTCAAATTGTACTGAACTGGAAATTCTATTGGAGTGTGGTTTAATAGAGTATTTTGGTGTTTACGCTTCTGATTCTGGCCATATCCAAGATCGAATAAGCATTTAAATATGTTCTCCAAAGGTTTTAAAAACTAATTAGCATAAAAAAGTTCAGGTTTGGGGCCCAAGAGTCAAAGATTTTTTCTTTGTTCTTTAAAAAAAAATTTCTCCCATCACTAACACTTGCTTCAGGTTCCATGAAGAGTTATTGCCATTTTGTGACCCGAACTGAGCTGGGGTGAAAGGATGGAGTTGCTCTGTACAGAGTGCAGGTCCAAAGTGTGTGTGAGTGAGTGTGTGTGTGTGTGTATGTGTGCGTGTGTGTAAGGCTCCATTTCCCTCAGAGCCAGTATCCAGGTTGTGCTGGATGAATCAGAGGTTACTTTAAATTACCCCTGCTGTAAATGGACCCAAGGAGTACAAAATACAGTTAGAGATTGATGTGGTGCAGGTGCATCTCAGCCTTTTTCCTGTCCCCCTGTTATGCCAAGGGAGGAGTGGCAAAAGAGCCATCACATTGGCTCTGTGCCATCAGAGGATGATCCTCCCCCAGGTCAGTTATACTGCATTTGGGCTGACTGAAGAAGTAATTCTTCTGCTCTACTCCATGCTGATTAGGCCTCAACTGGAGTCATGTGCCCAGTTTTGGTGCCACATTTCAGGAAAGATGTGGACAAATTGGAGAAAGTCCAGATAAGAGCAGCAAAAAGGGTTAGAAGTCTAGAAAACATGACCTGTGAGGGAAGATTGAAAAAATTGGATTTGTTTAGTTTGGAGAAGAGAAGACTGAGTGGGGACAGGATAATAGTTTTCAAGTACATACAAGGCCGTTACAAGGAGGAAGGATAAAAATTATTCTCCTTAACCTCTGAGGATAGGACAAGAAGCAATTGGCTTAAATTGCAGCAAGAGCTGTTTAGGTTGAACATTAGGAAAAACTTCCCAACTGTCAGGGTGGTTAAGCAGTGGACTAAATTGCCCAAGGAGGTTGTGGAATCTCCATCATTGGAGATTTTTAAGAGCATGTTAGAAAACCACATGTCGGGGACAGTCTAGATAATACTTAGTTCTTCCTTGACCTCTGGAAGTCCCTTGAATCCTACGATTCTATGATTCTGTGTTACCAGAACAGTACAGAGCATCTGCACCACACTGGTGAAAATGGCCCAAGAGGTCTTTTACCTCTTGAAAGAGAAAAAAAGAGAGAATCATTGAAGTAGACTTCTTGTGCATGTAAGAGCTTGTAGTTGTAAAACCCAACCAATAGGTCAGTGCAGGTAAATTGAACTGTCACAGTCACATAAAACCAAATCAGCCCACATAACAGGCCCGAGAGTGCTGCTTTATTGTCTTCTCAGTAAATGCAGTTTATGTTACAAGAGAGATTCTTGTCTTACATCCTGGGGATAAAATCACTGGTTTGAGATTCATAAATGAGATCTGTACAGGAAAAGGAGCTTATGCCAGTGATACGAGAATTCACCATAAGAAGTATTTACAAGCTATAAATTCAGTTGTTAACTCAGGTTATCAAAACCAATCATCATATCTTAGTTCCCAAACAATATCTGATCGTCCTCATTGCATTAGTAATCAGCCACCGAGGAACAGTGTACCTGAATTTACTTTAATGTATTGCACTTGTTTCCTTCACTAAATATTGAATTGCAGCCTCAATTACCTAGTCAGTTCTTTCTCAATTCTAGAGTGAGGGATGGGGGGAACTCTTGTGGATGCCAATGGAAATATATACATGGGCTATAGGAAGCAGAAATGTGTGTATAATTTGCATTAGGAGAGAAAATAAAGGCTGACAAGAAAGAAAGAGATTGATTCCAGTTTTAGAATATTAAATAAGTGTCAAGTTATCAAATCCTTGAACGCCCTGGAATGGGAATGAAGGTAACATGCATGAATATAAATATACTTCCAGATTTCTGACCTGTTTACGCTAATATTATACACTTATAAAAGTCTTTTCCATCCTGGCTGAATATCATACTACTGTAATTTTTCAAATTTTGTGTGTGAATTTTGAGTTCAGAAAAGTGATGGACAAAAAACAATGATGACAGGCTGGAGCAATGCAGACAAACACACTTAAGGCTTCACTACAAACAGCTATGCTAAAATGCTTCCACAACCACAGTATGCAGCACCCCAGTTATTCTAATCCTGGACCCTGTACACAGTGACCCTCAGTCCTGACATGTAGTACCCTCTCCTGCCATCAGTTCTAGACCTGTCTTGAGCAAAGACCACAAGTCATGCTAGGTTATTAGTCATGCCAGTTTATTTAGGTTGTAAACTCTTCAGGGCAGGGATATGTGATTATAAATTGCTTTGCACAATGAGGCTTCATTTTTGTTTGGCCTTTGTGCCACCGTAATACACATGAATAATTTACATTCTTGTTTTATGACAACAAAACTCCATTGATTTCAGTGGGATCACTCCTAATTTACATCATTGTGAGAGCAGAATGAGGCCCATAAAGTTCAGAGATGGAGAAAGATCTATTAATTAGGCCATCCAAGCCTGTGGTCTTCCAACCTTGTCAATGTACAGGCTGTCTCATTAAAGAAAGAGCTTCCAATTGATGGCCTCCAGTCACAAAACCATTCACAGTTTAGTTCTCAAAATATTTTATTTTAAGGACTGCCAAAAAGGGTCTGCAAGCTACAAATGTATGACCTCTGATCTAATTAATCTCCCTACGAAATGTAGGCTTATTCTCTACTGTACATGTTACCCAGTGTTTTTCTGTCTACCTTTCAGTGTACCAAGCAGTAGGGCTTCTACTACTTCCTGGGGGATAATATTCCACAATGCAATAGAGCTTGTAGTTTTGATGAGTGGTTAACTGTGGTTGAAAAAAACAAACCAATTTTAACATAAAGACCCTCATTGAAAACCAGTTGTCAGAAATAAGGAGACCTGATTTAATTTATTCTGACCTTACATCACAAGAAGCAATGGGACTCCCTCTTGAACTCTGGCATAATTCCAAACTGATGAAGACATTTTGATCAATGGCTACATATGTTACTTTTACAATAAAATTAGGCACAGTATGACTTCAAAAGTGTCTAACAAATCATTGTAAGCTGCCACTCATTCCACTCAATCTCCTGGCCATGGAATGAGATTCATGGAATTGTATTTAGAGCTGTGCAAAACAGGTGAAAAATGCGCCCCTACATGTTGCAAAGAAATATTTGCTATTTCTTTCCCTGTCATTTTGTACTCCTCACATTTTACTTGTCAGTGCAACTTGACAAAATGTCTTTTTAAAATGAGAAATATGGAAATTTCAATTTTAAACTTCACATTTTGGCATCAACTTTCCCTTTCAATGAACCCAAAGTTTGCTTTAAAAAAGTGGACCCATTCCCAGTGAAAAACATGGTGAAATATTTGTTCTATTCTAAGATTATGTTGAAATGTGAATGAATTTGTGTTCTGCATAGTTTCATTGTTGGTTGTGACTAGCTCACACACATCTACTTGTGTTTGAGAGGTTTACAAATTATAGGCTAATTTCAAGAATGATGTCAATGAAGTTGCATCTTTTGTGTCAGCAGTGAATATGACCCTGTGATTTTCCTTCCAGCCAATCAACAATGCCAATTCAACTGCATTTCAACATGCCATATTTTGTCAAGGGTGTTGTCAGTTGCTTTTCTCAGAACATTGGACAATCAAGAACTCTGATTGGCTGATGAGGAGGGACTCTGTTGTTTTGTCCCAGTGGAATGTTCCAATAGCATATTGCCAACAGGGATGTTCTTCTGTGATTTAAAAAAATAAAAAGACATAGGGCCTGGTTTCTGCTCTCAGTTGTACCCGACATAAACCCGTGTAACTCTATTTACTTCAAAGGACTTCACTGTAACAATTTCTGAAAGAGACCGTGGTATCATATGCACAGCTCAACCAGAATCTCTACTCAATGTGCAGCATTGGTTAAAACAAACAAAATTAAGAGTGCATAAGGAAGGAGGCAGAAAATAATACTGAAAATCTTCAGTGGTACATCTTCCCCTGGATGATTATTTAGTTCTGACCACACTACCTGTAAAAAGATATAGAAGAAACATATAAAGGGAGATTGAAAATGATTGGAGCTCTTTTCTTTAGAGAGATGAGTAAAAGGGGACTAAATAAGAGTATCTAAAATAATGAATGGTGCAGAGAAGGTAAATCTGACTCTGCAGTTTAAGCTCTCATAATGCAAGAATAAGAGAACCATGGCATGAAATTGAAAAGCAACATATTTAAACCAATAAACTGAGAGACCTTTTTCAAAACCCACAATTAGTCTGTAACACTCCTTACCACAATATATTATTGAGGCCAAGAACTGAAAAGGATTGGACATTTACTTGGATAGCAAAGACATCCAAGTTGCATTGGTAAGAGGAAACCAAACTAAAGGTTGAAAGGGATGTAAACTCTTATGCCTTAGGGCATAATAAAACCACTAACTGATATGGAATTAGGAAGAAACGTTCTGTCTGGGCTGATTATTCCATAAGTGCTTCAGGGTTTCTTACACTTTCCTCTGAAGCACGTTAAATATTTCAGTTGATGTGAGAATTATTTACTTAGATGCTCCACTAACTATTATTATTTACTATTACCTTGATAAAACTATAGCAGTACCTGGTGCATTACTGTCAAATAAAAGACAAGATGCTGCTTAATGAAGTTATAGTGTATATATGAAGAAAACACATATGTGGCGTGGACAAAAAGTTGCAGGGAAAGGGAATGCGGGAGAACAAGAGCTACAGCAATAATATAATGGAGTGACTCAGGATGTGATAATGCAGGCATCTTGAGGGATTAACCTCATCGCTCTCTTTCCGTTTATCTTCCTTTATACATATACACATCAAGTAAGAGGATACAGGGAGAATACAGTTACATAAGCCTCATGGAAGAAGTGTATGCTTACCCACATTCACTATATCGCACACCGCTCCAATTGTCATTTGAAAAAGAACCAGCTACCCAAGACAGTGGCAGGTCAGCAGGCAATGGGGCTGCCTTTGCTACTTTACTGTTTGCACTGTTATAATTATATTCCAGTGCACTGCAGATTCCACAGACTTTCAGAATGGAGCTGGTGCCAACAATTCAGTGCCTGACAAAGACACTGTAAATTATAAAGAAATTGGGCTGTAGATCATTTCCCCTTTGCTGACCGCTGCTTGATGCATCACAGCAAGGAGGAGATGTATCAGGAGTTTGGCCAGGAGCCCTTTCTCTGTGCACTCCCTAGTCTGTCTCCAAGGGAATTTGCTTAGGCTTTTCCTTGGGCAGAAGAAAATGGGTAGGATTTTGTCAAGTCAGACAGCTTGGGAGGAAAGTGGAAGAATAAGCAAAATAAATAAATAAATATCTCAGACAAAGTTCCTCTTGAGACTCTATGGAGAACTGCCTGTAACCAGTTAATCAGTGTAATTGTTTCTAATTAGGCTCCAGAGGCACATCACAAGCATTGCTAGCTTTACAGAACAAGGGGAGGGGGAGAGGAAAAGCTTGCATGCCGTATTAATGACAATCATAACTCTCTGGGCAGCCAGGGAGGCTTCTGGTCTAATTAGAACCATTCTTACTGGAATGGGAGGCGACATGATTTGTGAAAAAGACACCCTCAGCATGTAATTTTCTATGTAACAAATCTAGAAAGATGGATACTCTTTGATCTTGATTCTCCTGTTATTGCTTTTCACACTGGGCAGGGCACTTTAATGAAACAATCTCAGGGTAATTTACTGCCTTTGAAGTCCTGAAATGTGCTGCCAACAAAATTTCTGGTTTAGTGGCGGCTGCAGCACCAGTCGCTCAGTGTTGCTTAATGGAGCACCAAAACTGGAACATCAAGACATCAAAGGTGAAGGTGGCATGTGATTAATAAACTAAACTATTCATTTGTTTCTGCCTCAGAGGCAATTTGACAATTTATTGTCACTGGCTAATTTACACTTTGTGAGTACCTGCTCTTACTAGTTATGCTGGCCATGGAGCAAGATAAATTATGTTTACATGAAGGGGGGAGGGGAGTGAACACTTCTCGTGCATTGGGGGTGAGGGTTATCTTCAAAGATAGTATTGGAAGCAATGCAGGCAGGGGAAGCTGGGTTTCAGGGACTCCTTTCTGTCTCATCCCCATATCCCTCACCCACTCACTCCACCATGTCCCTGTTATATGCTGTTGTCAGGAAGCAAATCCCAGTTATAAGTGATTACAAGGGAAAAGCTACAGCATTATTCTGAAGGAAGAATTACACAAATGCTTGACTATTCAATTCCATGGCAGAGAGGAAAGCGGCAGTGATACCAGGATAAAGGTGTGTCATTACTAAGGTTTAATATTTGGAGTTGTAGTACTTTGCCTTGTGGGGGGTTGTGTGGGCACTGCCCCAGTCACTCACCTGCTAGTTGCTGGAATCAGGAATAAAGTCTATCGAATTCACTGTGTGTTGGAACTGCGGTGTGTGAATACTTGTCTCTGCGAAGCTATACAGTGCATTACTGCTCCAGCAAAGCAGCCACTTTGGTGGAAAAGCCTCACGGGGTGAAGTAGGGTACTCCCATGGGGAAGGCATTATGACAACTCAGCGAACCCACCTTTGTGAGCCGGGGCAGAAGAAACCAGAGCCTCAAAGGTGGTGCCTGTCTTGCTAGGCAGTAAATAGAAAGGCTTATATGCAGCCTCCCAAGTAAAAGTGCATGGAGGAGGGAAAATTTAATGCAAAATCTCTGTGGCTATAGTGGGAATACAGAGTCTGAGAATTGTACTCCCAGTAGATGGGAGCACTGGGGGTGTGGACTTACAAAATTATAGAAATGTAGAACTGGAAGGGACCTCATCCAATCCCATCCCCCTTCCTCCCCCCATGCTGAAGTAGTGCCAAGTACACCTAGAATGGAAAAACAGATCAGCTATGAGAGTGAACTCCCATTCCATGCTCTCTGATGGTCCCCTTCCCCCATGCATGACAGTATGGCGCAATCAGTGTCCATGCTGCTATTGTCTGCCAACCTTGCTACTGTGGGAAAGAGAGTCAAGGAATTCACGATGTGAGGTGATACTTCCTTATAAACTGGATACTGATTTTGCATAATTCCAAAAATTCAGCCTAGAGAGGGAGTTTAAATCCAAGAGTTTGGTTTGGCCCATTTAACTATATTTATAAATATAAGGCCCACTTGCAAAATTTGGATCTAGGTTCAAATTTTGACTCCCTTCAAAAGTGCTAGGCTGTTCAGATCCATACCCATCTCTACCTCAGAGATGTTGATTTTGCAAAATTGGACTGGAAATCACAGGGGGGGAAAGGCTTAGGTCCTGTCTACACTACAAGCCCAACTATGCATTTGCAGCTAGTTTCTCTCCTTTGACAGTTACAAAAATATGTGTGTAATGTATAGCCACACAGTAGCTTTTTTCGCAATACAACCATGTGTTAGCTATGTCTGTGGATCCAGTGACATTGCCTGTGTTTGTATTAGTGCATTCAGGGAGAATCTAGCCAGCTATCCTACATTGCCTTGGCAGATTTTAGTGTGCTTAAAGTGTGCACTTATACAGGAACCAAAACTGCGTGAAACAAAGTATCCTTGGGTGGGTGTCCAACCACAAATTTTGAAAGGCAGAGAACCAGCCAAGCTGATCACGTGGCGAGGTGGTCCTGAATATATGACAAAAAGCACTGCGCCAAACCAGCTACAGGGAAATTGCCATGGGCCAGCCCAGGCAGCCATAATTACTAATCAAATATTAACCATGTTGTGTGTGGGCACAAATCATATTTATAGCCATTCATGTCATTAACTGGTTACACACTTGGTTCAAAGTAGTAGCGTAGGCGGGATGTTTTATGATATTTCCGGTATTTAGGATGACATTAGAAATGTCAAGAGGATCAATCCGCCCCTGTGTTGTTATGGCACTTGCCCTTCCAGTTCTGGATGGAGGTGAGATGCTCAGAGTTGTACAAGGTTGAGCAATATAAAAATAAACAAGATGACTATTATTGAGCTTGTGAAAAATCTTGCTTCATATTGAGAAGAAGTTTTAGGTGAAGACTCAGTTAGGTTCTTATTTTATCCATTGCAGTTGGTCCATCTGTAAGTTCAGTTTCAGAGGATGGGAAGGATCTCAGTGGAACAACCTTGTGCGAGGCAGAAAAAGCTAATTGTGTTAATACTCTTTAAAAAAAGAAAGTCCCATCTCCTTGATCTATGGGGGTTAACATGTAGCGTCCTGGCTCCCATCACTGGAAAGCATGATTAGGACTTCAAAGAATACAGTGCAGGGTGAAATACAGCCAGGGAACAAGAAAAGAACAGGGGAAAGTAAGAAGCTTGTAAAAAGAGCAAAACAGAAAATAAAACCCCCAAACCCACCCAGATCTTATAACGTACAATCACTGTCCATCTTAAATACCCCTTTTTATTAGCAGGTTTAGGGGACCCCAGACAGCAGCAAAGTGTTATCTGAGGTCCATAGCCATGGGCATAGAGCAAGGAAAGTGAATTTGAAGACCTGGATACATCTGGAGTTTATCAGCTCTTTTCCTGGCTAGTATTACAGTAAACAATTATCTGTAGATCAGGAGACAGCAGGGACTTTAAAGACCCAAATTACAGAGAAAGGGAGAGAGAGAAGGAGAATACAAGAGATAAAAAGGAGCCTATGCATCTTATCGTGCTAATGAAATCAACCTGACAATCATGCCAGGCTGCAAGGGTATTACACTGTCTGGTATTAAATGAGCAGTTACAGCACAGGCTCCTGTGTCAAACAGCAAATAGACACAAAAGAAATGAAAAATGCACTACTAAGTCATGACGAGATTTATAGGTGAGGGGGGGTGCTGAGACAGCTGGTCAGTTTAAAAACCGCCTCAACTGAGCTGTCAGGATAATAACGTATCCAAATGTTTTGATGACCATTTCAATGGATGAGGAATGTTCTGTAGTGCAGAATACCTTAGTGAGCCCTGAAATGAAATTAATAAGGGAATGGCAATAACCTATGGGTCTTCATCTTTATGCATTGAGGGGCAATCACCTGTCCAAAAAATAGGAAGAACTCAACTAGCCTTATGTAAAAATTTTACTAATTTTAGCTGTGACAATGCATAGCCACCCAGCTCCCCTTAAGCTAGTAAACTTCTAGAAGCACCAGCTGCTTCAATGGGAGCTGCATGAGGGCAGAATTTGGTCCAGAAATGTTCTTTACAAAAAAATAAACAAAATGACCCCCAACCATGTGGCAGTATTTCTCAGCTGGCAAGAGGGAACTGGGGACAATAGTGAGGAATACTGTAGTATTTCTATAAGAGCCTATTGGACACGTTACAATTCACAAAGCATGCAATATTACAGTAGACGTTTTCCATGGTTTTAATACAGGTATTTTCTGAGTTTTCATCTGTGGTACAATGGCTGCACATTGTCACAGCCATAAACAACACGGAGATGTCTGACAGCTCCCAGCCTCAGAAACTGCCTCACAGACAGAGATTGAAATGGAAGATCCCTACCCAGATGGAGCAGGACAGTGGCAGCTTCAGGTGTAAGGCACCTCAGAGATTTTCACCCTAAATATAGCTTCACAAACTAACCCACCATGACTGTCTAGCTGGTCAAGGAGACAGATTTTTAATACATTGCACATGTGCATGGTAAGGATCACTAATCTGAAGAATTGGGTAAATACCAAGAAATTATTTCTGAGTGTTTGTTCACTTTTTTAAGAAAAGAATTTCCTTTGACTCTGTTCAAAGCGTTTGTGTTTGGTTTTTATATTAGCTTCCTGTGACTATGCTAAAATACAAGTTTATTTGGTAGAAAGATTCATGGAAATAGCCGTTGTAAGTGACTATTAAAGGATATTCATGGAAAGTAAAGACTGGGCCAAATTCTTAGCTGTGATCCAAACCCTTTGTGCTACTTTGGTGGTTCAAAGGGGCTGGAAAGCAGCCAGATATCTCTGGCTGTGGATTTCTGCTCCACTGTCACTTCAGCTCCCCATGTAAAGGTGTGTCAGGATTGGAATGCAAGGTGAAATGGCTGAAACAAATATTAACATGCTCTGTCTATTTTTGGCTAGCATACTGGCCACTTCAGTGGCTCTAAAACTATGCTGGGTCTGAGTCTGGATCTGGCAAAGAACCAGGAGCAGACTCAGGAAGTTGCAACTGGGTCCTCTATGTTCCAGCCCCACTTCTGGTTCTGACCAGTGAATACTGAGTGTAGGGGACAATCTGGCCCCTTTGACTTTATAATCACAAGTATTTGTAACAGAAGCCTGATTACAGGAATTAGGATCATACATTCCCTAAGCATAAGCATACCATGTGACTGTATCCAATGAAAACTAACCAAATATCAAATATTTGCAATAAACTGCTTAAGAACAATCTACAAACCAAAAATGTCCAATAATTCTGACTAACAAATTTGAGAAAATAGCACTCTGCTCACAGACAAATCATGGACAAGAAAAAATGCAAAATTAATTATTCATTTATTATGCATCACAAATTATTCATCCAGCTCTGCCAATTGTCAAAAGGCTGGCAGGGTCTCCAAACCAAGCTTGTTGGTGTCAGGATTCTGAAAATCCTGTCATGAAACCTTTGTGTCCCAAGTCAGAACTCCACCAGTGAAGCATAGAACGACCTGGGTTTCACATGTGTATTTTTGAGGTTCCATAAGAATTTGGCCTGTAAATCTATCCACGCCTGAACAAAGCCTTCAAACCTTAAAGTATCCCCGTAATAATCTTGACTGAAGCTTTTTGGACTAGATGACCTCTTGAGGTTCCTTGCGGCCCTGAGTTTCTATGATTTGTTGTATGGCATACTTTGACAAAACTACCAGCGTACACAGTTCCTTTGTAAGTTACACAGAAAATATAGTCTGAACTTTTCAAATGATCTGTGACAACAAAATCACTCTCTTTATCCATCAGTATATTTGATAACATAACCAGTGCCTTGTCAGTGTCAAGTAATGGGGGTGGGGGGGAGAATTACATTTTAAAAAAATCTGAGAAATACAAAGTGACATCAGAGGTGAAATTTTGGCTTTGTGGCTCACTGAAGATGGAGTCAAAGATCAATAGTAAAGAGGCTTTCAGAATGCCTTTTTTTTTTTTTGCTACAGGCGTTAAGGCACTGTAACAATTTTCCTGGCTAATAAATGCGGTAATCCTATAATTGACACTTACATATTTGTACATGTTAGATGAAATACAGTTAAAAATTTTCCAATGGAATGGAGGAAAACAAAGAAATTACTTGTTAGTTTGGAAAGTTGAGAGAGGAAACAATGAATACATACTTGCATCCTCATCCACATTTAGGGATGGGCAAGGATGAAATAAGATCCAGCACAAACCTTTAGCTAAACCTTTGGGTTTTATTGAGGTTTGAAAAATTCGGTTAAGTTTTAACATTACCTTTCCATGAGCCTCTGAGTAGCCTGATACCAACTGGGATGGGAAATGGGTGTGCCAATGTACCTATGACAGGATGATGCATTTCCCAGGACTGAGAATTGTAGGAGTCAGATTTGAAAAGTCAAAAACTTTGTGGATGAGTTTTTCAACCTCTCTGTCTCTCTTTTTCCCCATTTTATTAGGCACATAATGCTGAGAAGTGCTGAGTGTCTTACTGGAGTTCATGGGAGTTGAGGCACTTAACACCATGCAGGATTGGAATTTAGTCTTTGAACTACACAACACGCAGAGGTGGCCCTCAAGATATGGATTTTTTTTTTAAAAAAAGATCATGAAGCCTGTTTGGCCCATCTTTTTGACAAGTCCTAATGCAGCTGAGGTATTTTGAGAGACTCCATCTGTACTGTTCCATTGATCCGCAGGCTGGAAGTGTAATCTGCAATTCTGATCCTGTTTATGCCACAGAAGAATCTTATCTTGATCTTTCTAACAGTTTTTCAAGTGGTAACTTTTTATTTGGAACAGCAGCAAAAGACATGAAATACATGCAACTGGTGTTACACAATATATTTACATTTGTAATTTAGGATTATTTAATTCCTACTGTTCTGGCCTGAAATCTTATGGTTTTTTTTAAAACTTCTATTGCTAGAACCTTCTCTTTTAAAAATACATTATCACTTATTAATAGTCTTGGATTGTTTTAAAGGCAAAGGAGCAGATTCTTTCTGGTCTGCAAAGGCTACTTTGCGCCACATAAGTGATGTTAGAGTAGCCTTAAAGAGAGTCAGTGGAAAATTCCCCCTGTGAAGGGGAACTCTGCTGGCAGAGATCTGGCAGTGGTTGCTCATGTGCCATCTACCACCACAACCCCTGGTGTAAGGGGAAGGAGTGGCCATATCAGTGATGTTCCAGGTGGAGCATGCCAGGATAGACCTTGGATGGAGTGGGGAATCAGCCAAAAGAAACCTATTATACATTGACATTGAAGTTGATTTGGTTTTGTATAATTAGTCACAGTTGCTTGACTGTACATACTAGGCCAGATTTTCAGCTGGTGTAAATTGTAAATTATGCAAATCCATTCATTTCAATTGAGCTATCAGTTTACATGAACTGAGAATCTGAATCAGTTCTGAGTTGTTATGGAAGTGTTTCTGTTGAGGGTTGGTCTTGTGTGCAATGAAGCTCATCTTCTATCATGTACAGATTTTTTTCTTTTTTTAAGATTAATTAAAAAATCCTGAAGCATTTGGTTTAGTAGAACACACACATGAAGAATTACAGGTCTGTAAATAGGATATTTTTTATAAGGTGAAAGTAGTTTTTGAGTGTCTGGCAGAGTACCTTTTGAAGTTGTTATTCACAAAAATAGCCAAGATCTCTGGAAGCAAAACATGCTCTGCAAATATTTTCCTCTCCCTTGGCTTATTTAATGGGTTAAATCTCTCAAGCTCTCTCTTTTCCCGAGGCAGTTGTCAGTACATTTTTTTTTTCCAGATTTCTCAGGCAGATATATTATCTTGTGATACACCCCATGGCTGCAAATGTCACATCTTGCTGTTTGACATGCTGCCTCTCCAAAAGAGGAGCGAGGTGCGGGGTGAAGTGAGTACGTACTTCCTCAGCAATCACACTCTTAAAAAACACAACAGCTTGGAGATATCTATGCAATGTTACCTACAAAATGTCCTCTAACTACAAGCAAAACCAAGGACAGTTGCATTCCTTTCTCCTCACCCAGTTATTCATTGCTCTTTAGTCTGGGGAGTTGGAAAATGGGTACATGAAAGCCAGCGCATCTGTAATCAAAATTGTTGCCTCTGCCACAGGGCATAATAGCCTTTCCTTAAGAAAAAGACCTGGGGTGTGATTCAAAGCTCATGAAAGACTCCAGCCACTAACTACAGTGGGGATTGGTCCTGCTTTGAGCAGGGGGTTGGACTAGATGACCTCCTGAGGTCCCTTCCTACCCTGATATTCTATGATTCTATGACTTTGATTCAGGCCCCTAGTGAGAATTGCCGTTGGAAGGAATTCAGTGTTGATCAATTGTCCTGACATTAAAAGCACTGTAGTGATGGAAATACTGTTATTTGCATGAGAGATAAAACCAAGGTCTGACCACTTGTGGTCATCAAAAATCACATGACACTTCTCCAAAGAGTAATAATAGTAGCCCTGGGGTAATTACATTCTGCCTAAATTCCCCTTGCAGTTTCAGTTATATGTAGTACTAAGATTATTCACTTCCTCTACTGGAGTGTTATACAGTGTTAAATGGGAGGCATGTAACACCCCAGAGGTGAGTGCATTTCAGAAATGGGTGGTGTGATTCCTCCATATAGTATGTTCAAGGCCAAAGACTATTACAGTATGTGGCAACAGTGGAAAAAATCTGGAGTAATTCAAGTGAAATGAACGGAATTGCATTAAGAATTCATATTTGTGCAAACAGTAGACACACACATACTCCTGGCAAATGCTAGAACCCTGTTCCCTTCAGCTGCAGTAGTACAGGCCTTAACCACTTGAGTTAAAGATCTCCCAGAGTTAGCAAGTCCCTTTTTCCCCTTTGTGGGTCAGTTGCCAGGGGTCATCAGGCACACATATCCAAACACACAAAAGGCAGTGCATTACAGTTATTCTGAATTAACACTAGTATAGGTGTGAGTGTGATTTAGCCTACAGTGTTTAAAGCACTTTGGGAATTCTTTGGGATCAAGGTTTATAAATGTGAGATGTAAAATAATATGGGCTTGTGTACATGGGAGGTTTAGCTTGCACTGAGTTGATGCCTAACACTAAATTTTATGTTTGAGAGTAGCAGCCGTGTTGGTTTCTATCCACAAAAAGAAAAAGAGTACTTGTAGCACCTTAGAGACTGACACATTTATTTGAGCGCATAAGCTTTTGTGGGCTACTGATGAAGTGGGCTGTAGCCCGCAAAAGCTTATGCTCAAATAAATTTATTAGTTAGGCCTGGTCTACACTAGGGGGTGGGAATCGATCTAAGATACACAACTTCAGATACGAGAATAGTGTAGCTGAACTTGATGTATCTTAGATCAACTTAGATTGACTTACTTTGTGTCCTTGCAGCTCAGGATCGATGGCTGCCGCTCCCCCATTCGACTCCACTTTCTCCTCTTGCCCTGGTGGAGTTCCAGAGTCGATGGGCAGCGCGTTCGGGGATTGATGTATCGCTAGACAAGATGCGATACATTGATCCCTGATAGAGCGATCACTACTGCAGGTAGTGTAGACATACCCTAAGGTGCCACAAGTACTCCTGTTCTTTTTACTAAATTTTATGTGCCTGGCCCCAAGAGAAACACCTCCTTTCCCTCTTTAAGCTTCTTCCTGAACAAGTGGACCCCAGCTCTCACTCTCCACACCAAGAGGCACTTTCAACACAATGTTACAATTTCATTGATTTGTCTAGATTATTGTGTAAATGATTTCGTGTTCAGTGCTTTTTATTTTAAAGTTGTTGGAGTTCTTGCTTTTTGTTGTTGTTGTTTGGTTGGTTTTTTGTTTTTGTTTTACCTAGATGGTCAATTGTGTGCCAATAATTAAAATTGTAGCTTTGAATTTTCAACTGCAATTGTTTCTGTCTCTTATTTTCCTTGTTCTGTAGTTTAGCTCTTTGGTGATTTAGAAAAAAAGATGCCTAAAAAAGAGAGAGAGAAAGAAAAGAAGTTAAACAAACCAAGTTATTTGGTTTTCTTAAATTTTACCAAAGGAAGAATGAAAGATTTTTGTCAGTTATCTTTTGTGTGTTATCTATTGCTTTCTATTAGTTCAGTCCAGCAATGTAAAACACCCAATTCAAACCGAAGTCCTGGAGGGGCTGTTTTAACAGTCAAAGTAAGAATAGTCATTCAGTCAACTTCTAGATGTCAGCCTCTGAGCTCTCTCTCCTTTGTGCCTTTTCTCTGTGGAAGGAAAATGAGAAATTTCTTTAGCTAAAATGAACATTGAACTTAATTGCTTAGATTAAAAAAGGAGGAGACATTTTAAGAATGGATTGCTCAGAGTTTGTAGGAGTCACTCATTCCTTTTGCATCTTTATCTTCAGCCTGACATGAGTTTAACCTTTGCTACTAATCCTCTCGTTATCCGAGTTCCTGGCCCAGCTCTGGTCTCTAACCTTGTTTTTCTCAGAAAGTAAAGTGTGTGAGTTTGTTTTTCTTAAAGGAAACAAAATCTTCTATGCAAATGTAATGACCACATCCTTCAAGACTTATGCTGTATTGCAGGGCTCAGGAAGGGACTTTCCCTCCACCCATGTATAGAACTGCTCAGTGGTCAGACAGGAAAGAACCTGGAGGTGTTTAAGATTTCATGATGCCCCTGAAACCTTTTGAAAAAGTCCAGAGGCCTCCTATAGCATTTTAGACTGGTTTGTTTATTTATATTTATTTTACACAAAAGAAATGGTGAAATATCCTGTTTCAGCACCGCCGAGGTTCTGAACCATAGGTTCCTATTTTTCTCCTTGTTAATTCTTATTTTCTGCTATAGGTGAGTCTAGACTGAGCAGATTATCTGTTTCCCTTGATTTCCTGTTTCTTCTTGTTCTGTTTGACACATCTGACCAGTCACATGACATGAACAGTGAAAGCGCATAGTGGTCAATTTGTGAACAAAGCACTAGCTAACATTTGTTTAAACACATTAAATAATTAAAACCAGAAGACACTCTGTGAAACTTGAAGATAGCAAATTCTATTCCGATAAAAAAGAAACACATTTGCACACAACATGCAGTTAGCCAGTGGAATGCATTGCTAAAGAGATCATTGAGGCTAGAAGCTTAGAAGGATTTAAAAAAGAAATTAAATGTTTATATCAATAATAAGAATAGCCAATTATAATAATAAATGCTCAGAATATAAACAAGTGTGCTGGAGAAGATAAACTTTCCTGCTTCAGGGCATAAGCCAATGTCTGACTAATGGGGGGTTAGGAGGAAACTTTCTCTGGTGAAAAGTCACTGCAATTTAGGCTATCAAGTCACTTAGGCTAGGTCTACACTGGGGGAAGGAGTCGACCTAAGATATGCAACTTCAGCTACGCAAATAGCGTAGCTGAAGTCGGTGTATCTTAGGTCGATTTACCTGGCCGTGAGGACAGCAGCGAGTCGACTGCTGCCGCTCCCCCATTGACTCTTCTTCCACCTCTTGCCACGGTGGAGTTCTGGAGTCGACAGCAGAGCGACTGGGGATCGATTTTATCGCATCTACACTAGATGCGATAAATCGATCCCTGATAGATTGATCACTACCCACTGATCCGACGGGTAGTGTAGACGTACCCTTAGTCACTTTTGAAAATCCCAGCCCCTGGACTGAACTGATCCAGTGTAAGGCGTACAGGAAATGCCAATGTTCTTAATCACCAAACAATGGCAAATTAACAAATTTGTAAAAATCACAATTCACAAATAGAAAAAAAACGGCTAACTTTTTTCTAGTAAATTATCCCTGCTAAATAATTTGATCAGCTGTATTCCTGCTTCAGTGGTCATATAGTCCTTGCACAGGCAAACACCCATTGCACTTTTGTCTCAGCAAGGAACATGCAAAACCTCAGAGTGTGGCCTATTCATTATTCAAAATTACTATTATTTAACAAGCATCAAAAGCCTAGCAGGTAATTCTGAGACTGAAATGGAGGCCAAGTCCATATTTGAAAGAGCTATCATTCTAAGGAATGTAAATTTCAACACTAGTTAGGCTGCAGAAGATATAAATAAAACTTCAAATCTCCAATTCAGTGCAGTTTCGGATTGGGTTTAGGGCTAGGATGGTGTTTATTACATATGGACCTCTGGTTTGCCATCTTGCTTAGAAGAACTTTGAGTTCAGTTCTAGACAGCTCTACTACCGGAGGACACCTGACAGGATAGGATCTCACTATGGGGATCTTGACCTTCCGCCCTTTCTTTATGGCTAGATGAATGAGGATCATCAGTCTATGGAAGGCTGGATCCCAATGTTGTTTTTATGTTGTAACATGGGGTCGTGGTATGAAAAGAGAACCACTGCCTTACAGTAAGCCATTAAGATAGGCAGAAAAATGAGGACTAAACTGATCCAGGAATTAAAGGATGCAGAAGCTATGAAAACAAGGTTATACTAAAGAATCAAGCAGCACAAATACAGTGTACATAATTTCCCTCCTCACCTTGTGTAAATAGACAATGTATTCATAAATTAGAAAAAAGACTCAGCAAGCTGAACAATCCTTTGTTCGTAGTTTCTGCTGTATGCTTAGAACTATCATAGTATAATACTCCCCACATGATTGAAGATCACTTTTTGCTGTGCACCCAGGGATGCGTTAGGATTACAGTATCTGTGGTAGCCTTTAGTCATCACAAAATAATTGTTGCAAACTTTTATAGATGTTTGTGGGGCAGGGGGCGGGGGTTCCTCTTCTTGATCTGTGTAGCTGACTCACATAGCTGTAAGGGGAGACTCAGAAGCAAATTGCTGCAGGATCTTAAATCACTGAGCTCTTTGGAATATGCACTCACAGCTTGTTTGGTTTCACTTAATCATGATACTGAAGCTACTGTTCTGTCATTCTGCGTAATCAACAACTGGATGGTCCGTAACTTGTTTTGAACCAAGTAAATATCAGAAATGAATAGCGTACCGTGAAACAGAAAAATTCGTTATGCTATGTAGTTTAGCATTTGTAATTTTAAAAAATAGTTGGGATTTCACAAACAAATAAAATGTCTATGGGCCACAAAGTGGTAGGGCTTTGGTTATCTCTGTCTAGGCTCATAGTTGTCCACATTTGAGAAAAACTGGAAATACCAAAACTGGCATATGACAATCTAGTTACCAGTCTCAGAAAAGAGGCCAAAGAATTAATTTGTCTTATAGACTTTCACACATGAGAGTGAGTCCTCCAGATCATGGCTTATGCATATTGACTAGGAGCTGTGGGGAAAGCTTGCACTGCTGCTGTTCATGCTGTCTCATTCCCATGGAATAAAAGAGAACTTTCCAGAGTCTGATGACTATTTAAGTTCTGGTGCAACTATTCTTGGTCAGATGTTCCCCTCTCTGCTCTTTAGAAATGTGCTATTTTTAGCCAGCCAACCAGCTGCCATGCCAAGGGACTGTTGGGCTGGTAGCAGTACAAAGAATGTAGAGTGTAATTTATAAATTTTGTGGAAACCTGTGATCCATGGGAAATGCCAATGAAATCCCCCCAGAACTCTGAGACCTCTACCAGTGCCCAGTGGAGCCAGGCTGTTCCTGAAACCACCCTTCCCACAGTAATAGTAGGTACTGTATGAATTGTTGCTGTGCCACAGCCTATTAAACCTGTGTGTGTGGCGGGGTTAATTCTGCTCAAGAAGCAGAACTTATTATATAAGTTACATTATAAGCTCTGGTGTTCTCAGAGGAGAATATGTCTTATAGAAGGGCTGTTCCCTGACCCCTTGTCTCTCTTGGCCACATATACCCTCACCTGGGTGAATCAGATCTCCTGTATAGCGGCCACAGAGGGTTTAGAGGTGCCAATGCAGTGAGAAAATCCTACTGTGTCATTGCTACCTTTCCTTTCCACATGAAGGCCTAGAATTTCCTCTCTTCTCCTCCTGTCTATTCTGCATGATGGGTAACACGGCCCATTGTCAGCAAGGAAAAAATCAGATGTGCGAAGGTCCTAGCAAGGCTCCTCCCCACCTTCGTGCAACACTTTACATGTAGTAACACAGTGCCATAAACTTACGCTGGAAACATGAGCTTGCATAAGTTTCTCTCCTGCGTTAACAGGAGTCACTGGGGCCTAAGAGTTGCAAGTTTTACTGACCCCTATTTTACTCCATTTTGATTTATGCTGAATATTTTCATTTTATGTCTACAGAGCGTGAAACCATTCTAATACGTATAACAATGACAACAACCTGCAGATAGGCTAGGGCTTAGTGGAGGGCTTGTTTGGCAGAAGAAGGATTGGTGAGGATAGTCCTGCCTGGAGCTTTGCAGGGGGATGGACTCTAGTTTTGTCTGAGTTGTATTGTTGTTTTAAGTCATGCCAAAAGCACCATGAGTCGCAGGCGGGCAACTTGGTTAATTTTCTAAATCACAGTAAATAATTGTAATTACTTAAAGAAAATGCCTCTCCAACTTTTCATACCCAAGAATCCCAAAACTCTTTACAAACCATGGGCCTGGCCCAGCGCCCACTGAAGGCAATAGAAAGACTTTCCTTGACTTCAGTGAGCATTCGATAAGGCCGTATCAATCACTCACTAATCACTTCATTTGATAGAACACAGCTTCTATAACTATGCAAAGAAACACAACATGACCATTGAGGACATGACAGGAAGAGGCAGCTTGCATTCAGTTGACAGTGCACATAACCACTTTCAATTTTGAACGAGTAGCTGTCCCATCTTTGTAAAGGATATATCTCTACTTAAATGTATTGCTCTGTTTGGATTCTTCTTGTGTTATGATTATCCTTGCAGAAATGCTAAAGATGGATCGTTTTATGGTATGTCTTATTTGCAAGTGGACCTGAATCAAATTTCCAAATCTGAACACATACAAAGATTGGACTGTACAGCTTGCCTCTGTCTTTGGGCTGAACCAAAGTCCCAGATCTAGAACCCCTCTCCCTCCAAACTTTGCAACCCAAGTCTGTCTCTAGCCTTATTCTTTCCATATTTTTCTATAAAAAAAATCTGTAAATGTTCTAGCTGGCACTTCAATTTCATTTTCCTGCTGCTTCTTGTAATCTTGCTGTGAAAAAAGATTGAATAATTTTATGGTCACTAATAACATATAACTATGCAAGCTGAAGCAGTAATAAAAAATAGTGCTTTCAGGGGGCTGATGGGTTACTTTGTGGGACACAAGAAGATCTATTTCTTTTTGTATGTACAATAGAAAGTTTGGCCAAGCTCCTTATGGGCGATTTGGGGCCTGATTCTCATATCACTTACACTCGTTTTCAGTGTTGCCAACTCTTGTGATTCTGTCATGGAACTCACAATATTTGGTGTTTTTCTTAAAGCCTCATCTTCTGGAATCAAGTGACTACATTGGAAACTTTGCTTTCACTAGCAATAAAAAGTTTCTTATCCTCATGCATGGGGAGCAAGGCTTTAAAGCAAGATCTGAGTGTAACCTAAAGGCCCAGAAACCAGTAGGCAACTAAAATGAACCCAAAATGTATTATTAATTATTATTATTAAATCTAATGTTTTTAAGCCAATCTGATGATTTCTTAGGGCTTGACTTAGGATTTTCATGTTTGGGGGTCAGTAACTCTTCATTTGCAGACTCAGACATTAGTTTCCCAAGGACCTTCCCATTGCTAATGGAGTTGATTCATAGATTCCAAGGCCAGAAGAGACCATCTAGTCTGACCTCCAGTGTAACACAGGCCGGAGAACTGGAAAGGCTCTAATTGATTTCCATGGGAGTTGAATCAGGTCTTCATCCTGCAAGAGGCAGGTTACTGTTATTGTTATAGGTAGACTAATGGTCTCCACCAGCATGGCAAATCCTTTATAAACTTAAACATTAAAATAACTTCATCTAGAGTTACTTTCCTATTCATCTATAGAATTTCTCAATTATGTATGACTAATTTTGCACAAAGTCATTATTTGGAGCAATTTGTCTAAGTATGAGAGGCAACACCTTCAATCTCCCTGGATAGTGGGTGGAGAAAATGTCACAATAAGTTCTGCACCGGCATGAATTGTTAAGCGGTCACAGAAGTTCAAAAGAGAAAAATAATGAACAGGTAAGTCATTACATGTAAAAATTCTTCTTCTATATTATCAAAATACAAATTAATTACAGATAAGATCAGAATTTTCTTTAATGTCAGTTTTTCCCAGAGACTGTAATGAAAATATACAGTATGTGGGAGGGAAGGAGTGGAGATGTATGGAAGGGATGTTTTATTAATGTTGGCATGATTTCACTGGAAAGATGTTGCCTGTAAAAGCAGCAAATGCATCAGGAAAGGCTCTGGGACATGCAAATAAAATTATTATTTTGTATTATATTTAGGGTGCTAACTCAGGCATGATCTCATTCAGAGGGGGTGAGTCTCAAAGCTATAATAAAACCATCTCCAGCCAACAATTACTCCATCAGGCAATGCAATCAGCAGGTAAGGCAGTTGCCAATTCTTGCCACAGCATCCTCCTGAATTCATTAGCTTGTGGTTGTGACACCTTAACAAGGCTTCCAGTCTTGATCTTTAAAATGATGATCATAACTTAAGTGAGCGCTAGAAAAAACAAGAGCACTCCTCTCTCTCCTCCCACCTTGTATTCAATGTTAATATTAACATGACAACAAACGTTTTCAAAATAATAGTCCTATATACTTAAAGTTAATCAGAATGGGCGCCATCCAACTTGCAAAGACAGCAATTTTCCTTCATTAAAGGGAAATTAGGAGAGAGAACTTCAGGATTCCTTAGGGCTAATTACAAGGTGTTAATAATAACAATATAATTGTAGCAATTTTCTAGCTTTGCCCAAACCTATAATCTGCCTTGAGTGCCTCATAGGATTGTCTATGAGTTTATATAAAGCCCAGTGTTATCTCCCAAAAAAATGTTTTAAGTAATTTAATTTTTACATCACGTCTCTCTTTGGTTTGTTTGCAAAGACATGGTAATTGTTGGTGATGATGGTTTTCACTGGGGAAAGGACACATAGGAGCATAACTATTCAGAAGAACCCTCTGCAGTTCTATTCAGAGTGCACACTCTGTACTGGAAAAGCTTGGAATGTCTACCTAAATGAATCAGGCAAAATTCAGAGAGACAGGGGTGGAAATTCTCAGGCTCCTCCCACTTACAGTAAAAGGGAGTTAGCTCGATGATTATAGAAGAGCATGAGATAAAACAAGCAGCTAACAAATATGCAAATTATCTTTGCATCCATCTCCTAATTGCTTGTTGAAACCCTCTAAGGCTCAATGATCAAAAGCAGCATGTTGTAGAATGATGATGATTCATTAGTCAGATATTTTCATCTGCAATAACAATCAACAGCATTGACACACTAAAGGGATATTTGAAAGACAAAGAGAGACAGTGTAAGAATATTCTCATTTAGTTTCTCCAGATCCAATCCTGCAAGTTGTCTGCATGCAGAACTCTTATTGACAACTGGAGAGCATGCAAGCCAGGCTGTCAGACTGTGTGCTCTACAACATACTACACATCAAAGTGAAGAAATGCCAGTCTAAAAGACAACTAGGTATGGGTGCAAATCAGAAAACTTAATCCAAAATGCCTCCCCCACCTCTGAATTTGGAGGCTGTTCTAGTAAAGATCTTGAGCCAGTTCTGAACTTTGTGACCTTGGCTTAGTGCCACAATGGGCCAAACAGAAATGCCATCTCCAATGCCCCTGAACTTCGAGGAAAGTTTGTAGTTAGATCTAGTTCCAGAGCCGAACTTCATTACTGAGACACAGCTCTAAAGATAAAAAAACAAATGGCAACAATCTCACCCCGTCAGATTTCATAGAATAAATTTTTTTGTCTAGATACTGTCAAATTTTAGTCTGGAGCAAATATTCTAGAAAGAAATTCTAAACCTCTTGATATCTGACACAATCTTAACACTAGCTGCAAATATAAATTAATGCTGACCTACTGAAGAAAGTTAAAATGCTATATGTGCTAACTGAACACCTCTCAGTCCACCACCAATAAAGGCCTTCATCTGCTGCATTATTTCAAAATTGGATTGGAAGCCTTTTTGCTCATTCATTTTAAAGCTTCTCAGTGATGGAAAAGCTTCAAAAGGTTTGGCATTCACATTCAGTGAAGATAAACTACCATACATTTGGAAGTTCATCCAGACCTCTTCGATCTTCAAGACTGAGATGGAAATCTCTTAAAAACAGCTTTCTACATGAAATTGCTGATATGTTCTGCTTCTGGTCAGATCAGAGATACTGTGCATAGAGGCTTTCCCCATAGTATTTCAGGTGTTCTTTTGTTTTCAGAGCAAAGGAATGTAGCAAAAATGAATGATGATAAACACAGTCAATCAAAGTATTTTGCACCCTTCCCTCTCCAAAAAGAGCTTTTAGTTCTAGTAGGAGATAAATATTTGAGGTGTGTATAGTAAAGGGTGCCTGTTTCACTGTTTCATCTCTATAAAAGGGGTCAACCCTATGGTCTAATGGGCTGATCACAGGACTGGAGTCAAGAAAGCAGATATCTGTTTTTGATTAGGCCACCAAGTCATTGTGTAACCTTGAGAAAACAACTTCTATTCTCAGTACCTCAACTACCTCATCTGTGAAATGGAGATAACAATATTTATTGAGCTTTGTAAAATGGTTTGAGATCTATGGATAAGATGTACCATTAGTGAAAGTAGTAACCATGCTGGATGCAATATAGCATAACCTATCCTATGATACCAGTAGTATCAGCTTCTAGTAATGAGCACATTTCCAGAAAGGCTCAGTTCTATACAGTCAGCTGACTCATGTTGTTTTAGTGGACAGTTATCAGGTCAACAGATGCTGAGTGGACAAGTGAAGGATGAATGTTTCATATAGGGAAATTGAGCAAAACGCATTGTTCTTTATTTTACATTAAAAGTCCAATTTAATGGAATATTCTACAGAAATATTTAAGAAGCACCTAATAGGAAAGTGGAAAACTGTCCTGTTGCACTCTTTTCCTTCTCTAACTACTCACCACTTACCAACATAAGTTATTTCATAGGAGTGAAGCTTTTTTTTTTCTGACTACAGTCAGATGCTAGTTCAGTGCTAAGTAAGTTGAGCACTTCACACCCATTCACTAAAGTAAATTTATTTTGATTAAACTTATACACTTGTCAAAAGCTGAGCCAAGATGTATAAACAAACCAATTTCTTGGATTGTTTCAAGCTAATCATGTTAACTTATTTGCTATATTGGCTTTGGGGGCATTCCAAGTGGAATTGATTGAAGTTGGGTCCAAAAACAGCTTTATTTAATTGCCGGTCCTGGTGCTAATGTGTGCCTCATTGGACTTCCAGTGTCCGTGGCAACAAGCCTGAAGCTTTCACTTTGGAGGATTTCTGTGTCAGCTCATCATCAGCTTATTTCTGTGGCAGTTCTGATTTAAAATTGGAATATTTAAAATGTGAAGATATCAACAATAAAGTCTGATAATCAGTTGTCATAAATTAGCATCCATGGAGCCATAGTGAATTCCATCAACTGAGGATCTAGCTCTATGATTTTAAATGATAGCTGCCTGCAGAAATACAAAAGAGATATTGGTCATGGTTAGGCCATACAAAGAATGTCATGAGGGACAGAAAATAACTACAGTAGGAGGATGGCTATAGACAACATAATGAAGATAAATATTAATTATGATTAAGGCTGGTTGTTTCTCATGGCAAAAGATGAGAAAATTCATGGCTTTGTCAATGCACAATTTATAGGTATATAAATAGTAACAAAGTCACAAGTTCACATTATTGTGAGCAAAATATCTTTTAGTCTACAACAGGGATCGCCAATCTTTGGCACGTGGTCCGTTAAGGAAATTTGCTGGTGGGCTGGGATGGTTTGTTTACCTGCAGCATCAGCAGATTTGGGTGATTGCAGCTCCCACTGGCCACAGTTCACTGTTCCAGGCCAATGGGGGTTGTGAGAAGTGACGGCCAGCACATCTCTTGGCCCACTCTGCTTCCCACAGCCCTCATTGGCCTGGAACGGTGAACCGAGGCCAGTGGGAGTTGCGATCGCCCGAACCTGTGGATGCTGCAGGTAAACAAACCGTCCCAGCCTGCCAGCGAATTTCCCTGACGGGCCGCTTGCCAAAAGTTGCCGATCCCTAGTCTACAATTTAAATTCTTTAAAGACATTTTAAAAACATAGGTCAACCTCCCATACTCTGCTATAATGAAAATATTTAGAGATAGATTGGTAAAAATAAATGGACTGTAGTAGGAAATAGGTCAGGGTTACAAAGACCATTCCTTGTGAATGGAAACAAAACAACCAACTTCCTCCCCAAAACTCACTGTTTTTGTGATGCAAATCATGGCTGTGGCAAACTTACAACTTAACTTATGGTAAAGCTCTGAAACAAAGAGAGAGTTATGTGGTGCACAGGCTTCATGCTGACCCTCTGCATAGGGGTGAATTTCACTGAAAAAAAAAACAACAAAAAGCAAAAGGTCGGTCTGAAGGCGAGTACCCATTTGAATGGACAGTAGTAAGCTGAATAGTGTATATAGAACCAGCTGAAATTTTTCCAGGTATTGAGTTTTGGTTTTGTTTTATTTTTCAAAAAACCTGGGAAATCTTAATTTTTCCATCAAAACTTCTATTTTTGACCAAAAGCTGTTATTCATCAAAATTTTTGATGAAAACGATTTCAACCAGCATTTTACATAGCTACATTTCTTGGTCCCTTTCCTTCACCCTCTGTCTGGATATTTATCTAATTGGATCATAAGCTTTTAAGGGCAAGGATTGTGCCTTCTGTGTTTGGAAAGGGCACTGATGGCACTACCAGAAGTAATGAATAATAAGTTCTCCTAAAAGGCTGATGCAGTGGTATGTCCCCTATCATCATTCCTTCTCTCATTCAACTGTGTCTGCGTTGCTTAACAGATACTGATTTCCCATTCCGTTCTCCGAGAGGTGACCAAGATTAAAGGTCTATTGGGGCTGATTATTCAGGAAAGTCCCAGTTCTAAATCTGGTTCTAATTAAAAAAGAAAAAGAATGAGGGGAAAAAACTCCCAACTGTACACGCAGGCTGCCTAATCCACCCTGTTGACTTTCACAGGCATGAGCTTTTAATGTAGTATTAGTAAACTATTTTCGTGGATTTATGTTCCATAACCCCCTTACCCCAGAGATTTTTTTGGATGTGAGTTGTAAGTGTCATTTGGGCATCTAACTGTAGCCCGGACATCGGTTTATTTATGAGGGAGGGGGCCACGAGTTCAAACCTTGTATGCATAACGGGGCTAAGCAAACAGTTCCGATCAAACTCTAAGCCATTCTAAATAGACTGAAGATCTGGTAACCTAACTCCCAACCATTACTAGAGTTCACGTTTGGGTTGTGATTTTATTCCATTCCCCAATGTCCCTTTATCCCTGCTTTTCAGGGGCTTATTTTCAAGGATTTATGAAATGTGAGATGACAAAACTGGTGCAATAACGTTACGGAGATTTGACCTTAGCTCACCCTGGAAAATATGCTGTACAAATGGTATGGAGGCAGCTTCGAAGCCTAGCCTCATTTTCCCCAGGAAAAGGCTGAGCTGTGTGCCACTAAAATGAAAGTCTCTGAGTGGGGCTATGTAGGACATTAATCAGAAGTGGTAAAAATGCAAGATTTTTCTTGCAGGAAAGAAAAACAAGGAAGACTGAAGGAAAACCCCTGTCAAGAGCACAGGATGGCTCCACAGTGTTTTGACCATAAGTTGCCTGACAGACAACTGCTTATAGGAGGTGCCTAAGAGAAAAATGCTATTTTTAGAAATTGCTTATCTGTGTCATGTAATTGACTAGATAAAGAACAGAAGGATAAGGAAAGCAGAAAGTATAAGGATTCATTGCAGTTTGTCTCAGACAGTGAAACCAAAACCACTCTATTCATGGTGTCAAACTCAAAACTCATAAAAATGTTCTCAGTTCCCTTTGTAAATAATAATGGACAAAACCAGAACCACCTATCTGAATTCTGCTGAACTTCGGGAAAATGGATAATAGGAGACCCCAGTGCCAACAGCCTAGGTTTTGATTTTAAAAAACAAAGTCACAACCATCGCCAACATTACCCCCTCTCCACTTTAAAATAAAGTTGAATCGGTTTATAAAGTCATTAGCAGGGCTTGTTTTCTGAGAGTGAGATCTTTCCTTCCCAAATTGTCCTGTCACTTACAGCAGTTTTACACCACTGTAACCCCATTGACTTCTGTGATGTTACTTCTCATTGACACTGGTGGAAGGACCTGATCCAAAAGCCTACTCAAGTCAATGGAAAGATTTCAGTTGACTTCAATGAACTTTGGATCATGCCTCAAGTTAGAACAGAATCAGATCCCAGTAGCTTGTTAGGACAGAGGAATTGGAGAGTCAAGAGGAAATATGAAAAGAAAAATTTGTATTTTTTTTTTCTCGGTGTGTGTTCTTTTTCAGGGTAATATCGCCTCTCTGCAACTCAATGTCACTGCCAGAGGCTAGAGTGTGCAACAAAGCTCAGTTTCATATAATGTCAAATCTAATGAAACTGGGGAAAATCACAAGAGAAAGTTGATCACAACCATGTTCTCAGCGGATTCCACTCTTACAAGATCTCAAGAATTTTCATCAACCAAATACATAGCATAGCTCAAGCCACCTCTGGGCTGTTGACTGTCAACAGAAAACCTCCTGCAGAGCAGCATGGTGCCAGTGTTAGCTACCTATTTGGGGATAGTGCTCATAATATAGAACATCTCTAACGGGAATGCTGTGTGTCTGCAGCAGCAGTTGCCCCTGGGGCAGGTCAATGCCATACCATGCTGTGCCTCCTCAGAATAGACCCTGGACTGTGATCCTGAACACATTTTGCTGGGAAATGAAAGCTAAGAAAAATAGTTAAAACAACAAGGCGTCGTTGTGGCACCTTAGCGCCACAAATGTATTTGGGTATAAGCTTTCATGGGCTAAAACCCACTTCATCAGATGGATGGGGTGAAAAAAGTAGACAGGTATAAATATACAGCACATGAAAAGATGGGAGTTTCCTTGCCAAGTTGGGGGTCAGTGCTAACAAAACCAATTCCAGTAGGGTGGATGTGGCCCATTCCTAACAGTTAACAAGAAGGGGTGAGGATCAACAGAGGGAAAATTATTTTTTGTAGTGACCCAGTCACTCCCAGTCTTTATTCAGGCCTAATTGGATGGTGTCAAGTTTGCAAATTAATTCCAGTTCTGCAGTTTCTCATTGAACTCTGGTTTTGAAGGTTTTTTTTGTTGAAGAATGGCCACTTTTAAGTCTGTTATTGAGTGACCAGGGAGATTGAAGTGCTCACCTACTGGTTTTTGAATGTTGCAATTCTTGATGTCTGATTTGCGTAGAGACTGTCCGGTTTGACCAATGTACATGGCAGAGGGGCATTGCTGGCACATGATGACATATATCACATTGGTTGATGTGCAGGTGAATGAGCCCCTTGTGCTGATTGAGGGCATCAAAAGAGAAGGTGGGGACCTGTCCCTCTCCACTGTTTAAAGACAGAGCTGCTTAGGCTCCATAAATAGTCTTGATCTGTAAAGTGACCATTGCAGCTGAAATCACTGATAATCAGGTCTAAGTGCTTAGTCCTGCTGTGGGACAGTGTTCCTGTGGAAGAGACAGCTCAGACTGCTCTAGCAGCAAGGTTCTCCCACTGAGAGCTCAGCTGAAATCACTGAGAGCTGGAACCTCAAGAAACCAACTCGCAGAGGTCACAGTGGCAGGTGGCAGCAGAAGGTGACTCACAGGGCCATTGACAACAGAGTGGGGGAGTTTCTGTACTAAACATTTTTATTATTATAATTAATTTTTACATAAGAATGGTCATACTGGATCAGACCAATGGTCCATATAGCCCAGTATCCTGTCTTCCGACAGTTGAATCACCTCTGATCCAGGCTAAATGAAGTGGCAGGAAAGTGAGGGGCACATTAAATAAACATTTGTTGTTGGACTATATTTTAGTGACTTTGCTCCAGAATGCTAGATTTGTGACTGGGAATGGAAATGTATATAAATATGTTTCCTAGTAGCCCAAGATTTTTTAAAATGCATTATTTGCCAAGGTTGTATCTCACATTGTTGCTATCTTGAGGAGGTACATCCTATGTTGGGGGAGTTTCCATATTAAAACTTTTATTATAATTAATTTTTTTACATAAGAATGGTCATACTGGGTCAGACTAATGAGCCCATATCCTGTCTTCTGCAGTGGTCAAGGCCAGGTGCTTCAGAGGGAATGAACAGAACAGGTAATCATCAAGTGATCCATCCCGTTGCCCATTCCAGCTTCTGGCAAACAGGCTAGGGACACTCAGAGCATGGTGTTGCATCTCCTCCCCATCCTGGCTAATAGCCACTAATGGACCTATTCCCCAGGAATTTATCTAGCTCTTTTTTTAATCCTGTTTATAGTTTTGGTCTTCGCAGCATCCCCTGGCAAAAGGATTCCACAAGTTGACTTTATGTGTGTGTGAAGAAGTACTTCCCTTTGTTTTTTAAAAACCTGGCTGCCTATTAATTTCATTGGCTGACTGCTAGTTCTTGTGTTATGTGAAGATTAAATAACATTTCTTTATTCACTTTCTTCACACCAATCAAGATTTTATAGACTTCTATCATATCCCCCCTTAGTCGTCTCTTTTCTAAGCTGAAAATTCCCAGTCATTTTAATTTCTCCTCCTATTTAATACCCCTTATCATTTTAGTTGCCCATCTCTGTACCTTTTCCATTTCCAAATATCTTTTTTGGGATGGGGTGACCAAATCTGCACACAGTATTTAAGGTGTACACGTACCATGGATTTATACAGAGGAAATATGATATTTTCTATCTTATTCCCTATCGCTTTCTTAAAAAAGCAAAGGTTTCAGAGTAGCAGCCATGTTAGTCTGTATCTGCAAAAAGAACAGGAGTACTTGTAGCACGTTAGAGACTAACAAATTTATATGAGCATAAGTTTTTGTGGGCTGCATCCGATGAAGTGGCTGGAGCCCACAAAAGGTTATGTTCAAATAAATGAATTAGTCTTTAAGGTGCCACAAGTACTCCTGTTCTTTTTAAAAAAGCAAACAGAATGTTGGGAATCATTGACTGTCGCTGCACATTGAGTGGATGTTTTCAGAGAACTATCCACGACTCCAAGATCTCTTACTTGAGTGTTAGCAGCTAATTCAGACTCCTTCATTTTGTATGTACAGTTGAGATTGTTTTCCAGTGTTCATTACTTTGCATTTATCAACATTGAATTTCATCTGCCACTTTTGTTGCCCAGTCACCCAGTTTTGTGAGATCTCTTTGTAACATTTCACAGTCTGCCTGAGACTTAACTATCTTGAATAGTTTTGTACCATCTGCAAATTTTGCCACCTCACTGTTTACCCATTTTTCCAGATCATTTATGAGTATGTTGAACAGTAATGGTCCTAGGGGATACCACTATTTATCTCTCTCCATTCTGAAAACTGATAATTTATTCCTACTCTTTGTTTCCCATCTTTTAACCAGTTACTGATCCATGAGGGTACTTCCCTCTTATCCCATGATGGCTTACTTTTCAAAAGTCAATTTAAATTAAATACATTTTTTTTAAATTATGTTTTTAGAAATCTAGATCTGTTATATGTTTTGGTGTAATTGCATTATCCTTTTGTTCAATTTGCATTATCTTAACAAAACATTTACTTTATTCATATCTCTTTTATATATCTCATCGGTCCTGACCCCCCCACCCTGTAAATTCGAACAACCCCCCTAATTTCAATTCCTGGGGAAACCACTGGGCCTGTCTCCCAAGGTCTGTGTGAGTGGCAAATCATCCTTCAGGATACGTTGTAGATCCCTGATGATGCACTGAAGAGGTTTTAGTTGGGGGCTGTTGGTGATGGCTAGTGACACTCTGTTACTTTCTTTGTTGGGCCTCTCCTGTAGTAAGTGACTTCTGGGTAGCCTTCTAGCTCTGTCAATCTGTTTCTTCACTTCCCCAGGTGTGTACTGTAGTTTTAAGAATGCTTAATAGAGATTCTGTAGGTGTTGTCTTAGGGATTGGAGCAAATGTGATTGTATCTTAGGGCTTGGCTGCGGACCATGGATCATGTAATAGGGTCCAGATGAAAGCTGGAGGCATGTAGGGAAGTCAGTAGGTTTCTGGTATAGGGTGGTGATTTTGTGATCATGGCTTATTTGCACTGTAGTGCCCAGGAAGTGGCTCTCTTGTGTGGACTGGTCCAGACTAAGATTGATGATGGGGTGGAAATTGTTGATATCCAGGTGGAATTCTTCAAGGGTGTCCTTCCCATGGGTCCAGGTGATGAAGATGTCATCAAAGTAGCGAAAGTGGAGTAGGGGCGCTAAGGGACGAGAGCTGAGGAAGCATTGTTCTAAGTCAGCCATAAAAATATTGGCATACTGTGGGGCTATGCGGGTTCCCATAGTGGTGCTGCTGACTTGAAGGTATAAATCGTCCCCAAATCTGAAATAGTTGTGGATGAGGACAAAGTCACAAAGCTTAGCCACGGGTTTGCCACGACATTATCAGGGGTACTGTTCCTGACAGCTTGTAGTCCACCTTTGTGTGGAATGTTGGTGTAGAGAAAATAGTTTATATCCTCACTAACAAATATGTAAATTCAGGGCAGGGGATGGAAAAGGGAGGAAGGGAAGGAATATGCTTCTGGCCCATCAGGAGGTCCACTTTTATGAGATGGCACCGAACATGCATCAGGTGTCTTTAAGCTGATCAGAAGCAACAAGCTTTTGGAGCTATCTGTTCTCTTTGCTCCCTTGTTGACAAATATCAACTACGCTAAACTGCCCCAAACCCAGCAAATGCTTTTGGCAAAAATAGTCATCACATTTTCAAAACCTTGTGCCCAGCTGTGGTCTTATTAGCTCTATTATACAGATAGGGAGATAGGCTTAGATAGTTGGACGTGACAAGTCAACGGTTGTACAGTGAGCCAGTGTCTCAACTGGATTTAGAAGGCAGGAGTTCCTGGATCCTAGCATGCTGGTCAGTCAACTAGACCATGGTGCTGCCTTAATTTACTCTAAGAATGGGATAATATTTGTACACGAAACAGATAGAAATAAGACAGTTCTAAGAAAAGCAACGGTTGAAGTGAGGAAGGGTAAGTGATGGTGACTTCAATGTTCTGTCTACATTTCCTAATTTCCCGTTCCTTTTTCCAATGTGTAGCACTGAAAAATGAGAGCATAGTATATTAGTAGAAGCATTATTTAGTTCTGGTAACACTCACCATGTGCTAGATACTTTCCAAACATAAACTAAGGCACTGTCCCTGCCCCCAAACAGCTTATGGACGGGATTTCCAAAAATGCTCAGCAGTGGCCTCACTCTTTTCCTATTGATTTCATTGGGAAAAATTCCCAATGATTTCAGTGGAAGCTGAGTAAGACCAAAGCTGAATACACCTCAAAATCCTGTATGCCCTCTACCACCACAGTTTTAGCCCTAGCTCCCCCTATATAATTTACCCTGTTCAGATGGTTTACTACTTTACTGTGTTCAACACCCGCCACTAATGCCATCTGGCTTTAACGTAACTAGAATAACAAAAACATGGGGAGAACAACAAGAGTTTCAAAGAATTTTAATGTAGCTGAATTTATTATCTAGGATAAAAAAAAAAAGGAGAGAGAAAGATGTGTTGTAAATGGTGAGTGAGCTTTTTAAATACCTGACCTCGGGGATGCAGTAAAAAATGAAAGTCTACTGGTTGTGGAACTCTATCCAGCTATCTTAAAGTGATACTTAGAGGCTAATGGTTCTCAGGGATGCAATGAAATAAAAATGTTATCTCTCTTTTAGCTGTAATCTCTGATTAGAACATTTAATCAATTAGCATTGCTGTTGTCAAAACTTGCTCCCAACAAAAGATGAGAGAACCTGCCTGAGGGGATTCTCAAAGGCTAGCCAGTTCCAAACCAGGCAGTAAAGTGGGAGATTCGCAAGACGCGTCATGTTTTCCTAGGGTGCAATGCTGAGCTCTGTATCATGAGATGAGGGCCCTTATCTGGCATTATTCATCTTGGCAGCACTAATAGAATGTCAGATAATCCCCCAGAAAAGAAGAGCTTAATGCCAAGAATTAGAAGCATCACTTGACATTGAAGACATTGTCTTTTTCTTTCCACTTTTTGAAAGTAGGGGATTAGAAATCTTTTGAAAATGGGCTGCTTCTGTTTAAAAGCATTTGAGGACTAATGGCAGAACAAACAGCCTGTATAGTTTTTCTGCTCCATGAGTCACCAGCAGTTTGGTGTAGTACAGTGGTCAAGTTTTTCTCAGAATTTCAAGAAAAGTGGCATGAGTTTTTGACCAGCTCTGCTATCTATCTTATCTTATCCAGTTATTTATATTTTACAATAGCACTTAAAAGTCCCAAGCAAGATTCAGACCCTATTGTGCTAGGTGTCATACAAACACATAGTTAGAAACATTCAAATAGCTTACAATGTGAATAGACAAAACAAAAGTTGGAAGAAAAGATGTCTTATTTGCGCCATTTTATATGTGGTAAACTGAGGCACTGAGAGATTACATGACTTGCTTAACATCACTCAGATTAAACCTCAATTAGAACTCCAGGTCTCCTGAGTCCCATTCTACTATCTTAGCCAGAAGACCAATCTTCCTGCTTATACCTCTATCTATCTAGTATCTCAGGGTACGTCTACACTGCACGATTATTTCGAATTAGCTTAAACCGATATTACAAAACAGATCTAATAAAATCGGTTTAGCACGTCCACAGTGGGATCACGAAATCGATTGTTTGCGTCCATGGTCCAAAGCTACCATCGATTTCAGGAGCGGTGCACTGTGGGTAGTTGTCCTCAGCTATCCCATAGTTCCACTTCCGTTTGAGAGCACAGTGCTGATGGGGCAGAAAACATTGCCCAGGTGGTGATGGGTACAGCCTCACCCCTCCCTTTGTGAAGGCAGCAGACAACCCTTTGGCGCTTTTTCGCGGAGTGCATTGAGCAAACGCCATAGCACAGCAATCATGGACCCTGAGATCACAAACGGTATCCTGACCGTTGTCAACACTCGCGTACTCTCTGCCAGCAGCATTCAGTACACAGAGGGTGACTTTACAGTACACAAGGAATTATTTATTTTACTTCTCTTTCACGTGCTGGGAGGGGAAGAGACTCGAGCTGTTCCGTGAACCACGCAAGACACCGTGTATTAGCTACAGAACATTGGGCGCTCAGCCAAGAATGCAAATAGTTTTCAGAGACTGCTGTGGAGACTGGTAGCTGTAGTCTCATTACCCCCTCCCTCCCTCTCCTCCATGAGCATCCGTTGAGCTCTGGCTTCCCGTTACGGTTGTCACGCACCGCTGTGTACCTGGAGTTTATTTTTCAAACGCTTTGGCATTTCCTTTTCTTTAACGGAGCTCTGTAAAACAGATTTGCTACTAATACAGCGATCAGATCTAGTATCTCCCGTAAGGTACAATGCAGGAGCTACTTTTGCATTTGACTGCATTGCCACCCGTGCTGATCAGACTGCGACACGTGAAAGCAGGAAATGTCATTCTATAGGTCTCGGGGCTTTTCCTGTTTACCGGCACTCCGCATCTGAGTTCGGATTGCAGACCAGAGCGGCAGTGGTGCACTGTGGGATACCTCTAGGAGGCCAACAATGTCGATTTCCGTCCACACGAACCTAATCCGAGTTTTATCACTTTCGAATTTAGCGCCGTACTCTTCGGTCGGAGGAGTTCCGAAATCGATTTAAGGAGCCGTTTAACTCGATATTAATGACGACGTCGTGTGAACGGGTACAGCGTTAAATTGGTATATCAGCCATTAAACCGATTTAAAGTCGCAATGTAGACCTGGCCTGACATACTCAGTGCTCCTTACAGTAACATCTGATCACCGTCCAGATTGCAAACGAAGCACAGGAGTTTTCACTTTCTCTCCATCCTCCAGCCAGAAAGACTCTTTTTGGTTTTGACTCCTCAGCATCATTCTTCTTGGCAGAAGACATCAGCTAGGCAACTTTTTCAGACTCAGCAACATGCCATTGTGTTGGGTACCCCTACAGCCACCATCCCAGACACTAATTTTATTTGCATGGACATATCATCACTATGATGTCATTTTTGCTACTTGGTCAGATGGATGTATATTAGCTGCAAATATTTCTTCATGGAAAATCCAAATATAGGCCACAATACACAGACATGTAGAGAGAAGGTTCATTTCCTGTATTTGAGAGAAGACATAATTTATTTGGAATCTCAAAAAGCTTTTGGTAACATCCCTTTATAAGGGATAATTGCGGAAGAGAAATCACTGTCGCATAAGGAGGGAAATATCATCATGGATTAAAACTGTGATGGGAATCAAAGTGCTATAACCCTCAGATAAAAATGGGGGTTATCTCAGGTGTTAGAGTTGTGGATGAATGGTATTTAATGATTTGGAGAAAGAAGTGGACAGTGAGGCGATGAAATTTGCTGACGTGTTGACATACTATGCTGTTTTTAAGATATTTCCATCTAGTTGTGGGAAATGCTGGGTGTACTCAAGCATGCGGAGTTCCTGGAAAAATGGACATTGTTTTCTTATGGACATTTTTGATTTGAGGTTCGTTCCTAAGCCAGGAGGACTATGTCTATTAGGAATCGAAAAAGGCATACAATTTTATAAAATGCAGAGCAGAGCAATGCACTAGGCTAGCTTGTGGCTGTTAAAACACAGCCCAGATTAAGAGGGATTTGGAGGGACTTTGCACTAGTGGGAGATGCTGGGGTGGCCCAGGGGAACCAAAGTAGTATATGTCAGTGCCATGTTTTAACAGGGTGCAGCATGAGCTGATGCCCCCACCTTCTGCACCTCTACAGACAGGTGCAAGAGAAGAAGGGCAGCTATATTTGCTCCTTTGATCCTCATTGGATCTAGTGCTGACACTGGTGATAGATTCCTCTAGGTCTTGCTTTTAGATTGTGGCAGACACCTGCTCAGGGACACACTATCCACAGCCTTACACTCACATGATGCCAGTCAAAATTTGGCCCAATATATTATCTAAGAAACAAATGCTGCAATCCTCAGGTAAAGCATTTTATATAACAGAACTAGAACAATTGTTAACACTGTCAGTGCTCTCTCACATTCGTAACTCATGCTCTAGTATGTACCAGGAAAGCTGGGATAAATGAAACAGTAACATGAATCAGGGCCGGTGCAAGGATGTTTCGCACCCTAGGAGAAACTTCTACCTTGCACCGTCCCCCCTGTGCTCACTCCCTGAGGCACCTCCCACCCCCGTGGCAGCTCCCTCTCTCCACCTGAGTGCCCCCCCCCGCAGCAGTTCCCCACCCTCCGCCCTGAGGCAGCCCCCCACTCGAGCTCACCCCTGCGCCGCCACCTCCCCGAGTGTGCCGTCGCTGCTTCACTTCTCCCGCCTCCCAGGCTTGCGGCGTCAATCAGCTTAGGTGCCGCAAGCCTGGAAGGAGAGAGAAGTGAAGCTGCCACGGCACGCTTGGGGAGGAGGCGGCGCAGGTGTGAGCTGGGGTGGGGAGTTCCCCTGCATGCCACCCCACCCCTTACTTGCTGCAGGCGGCCCTCCCCACGCTCCCCTGCCCCAGCTCCCTCCGCCTAAATGCTGGCGACGACTAGGGCGGCCACAGATCCGGCCGCTGCGATCGCTGCCAAAGAAAATGGTGCCCCCCCGAATCCTAGTGCCCTAGGCGACCGCCTAGGTCGCCTAAACGGTTGCACCGGCCCTGACATGAATTAGGGAAATGGGGCTAAAGATTCCTTGGATGCCCATGAAAGGTGACAACTAGAGTCGGTCAAAATAAAACAAAAATATCATTCAGTAATATTGGCTCCAATAAATGTGATGAGTTCACCCCACTCTTGAGGCACATTGGTCATGAGATCAAATTAGTTGATTAAGGAACCAAAGGTTCACACCTGAGAAAGTTTGGAAAGCCTAAAAATGTCACAAAATTTTAGCATAGCTAGTGACTTTTCCATACGTTGGAACTAGAAAGTGTCCTTTTTGCTATTGTTATTCTTCATCATTTGTCAATCTCCTTTTTTAAAAGGTTCATTCCTCCCAGTCCAGGAACAGCAAAGTACCATGTGCTCTACATGGCCAAAGTCACTCAGATTTCAGAGTGCATCTGTTAGATAGCTAAAGTGATAGTTATGGCAAATAATCTTAGACTAAAAATATGTCCAACTGTAAACATTCTTTGAATAATTACAAAAACTCAGGTTGATGTCATGAACTTTTTTGGAACTACACCTCTACCCCGATATAACACAACCTGATATAACACGAATTTGGATATAACATGGTAAAGCAGCGCTCGGGGGGTGGGGGCTGCATGCTCTGGTGGATCAAAGCAAGTTCAATATAATGCGGTTTCACCTATAACACAGTAAGACTTCTGGCTCCCGAGGACAGTGTTATATCGGGGTAGAGGTATATTTGCAAACAGAAAATAGGGTAGAATTGACATTGCTATGACTAGCTCATAGCCCTACAGAAGACAAGCACTTTCAGAGGAACGGTTGAAATTTGGGGACAGGTTTTTTTTAAATGCATTTAGCTGCACAAAATTGTAGATAGTGCCTAGTGGGATTTTCAAAAGTGCCTAAATGCATCTTTAGGTGCCTAAACCCCTTTGTAAATCTGTCCCTTGATCCCTAAACCTCAGTGGTCTTATAGATAGATGAGAAAGCAAATATGGTATATCACTATTGTCAGGTTTAGTTGCTAGGAAAAATAAATGGTAGGTTTGTATTTAATCTCTACTAGAAGTTTCACTCACAATTCCAAAGTAGTGGAATGTCTGTTGTGATAGAACATGGTGTAATAAAGACAAAGTGTCATAAATGTGCATCCTCTCTTTCTGGTGGTTTAAATCAGAGCCTCTTTTGTTAATTGGAACACATTCTTGTGGGTTAATAACTTCCCTTGTTTTTTTGATGGTTGTATTCAACCAGCAGAAGAAAACACAAAGAAAGAAAGACCAAAAGCCAAGAAAACCTCCCATGGAAGCGTAGGTGTTTGGACATGATAGCCTTTTGGCAACTTCAGACCGTTTTTTTCCCCCCCCCCAAGGTGTTTAAAGAAAACCAATTACCTTAGTGATGACACTTAATATGCCAAGATTCAGCCTGGAGCAATTTTTTACTGCTGAGTTATAAACTCCAGAAAATACAGTTTATAATGGATACACTGAAAGATGTTTCACTGTAGCAGTTCTAACAGGAACACAAAGGTTACATTGGCATCTGAATATTCTTTTTTGGGGAAAAAAAGTCAAATAAGCAAGCAAAATAGGGGATTACAGAAAAAGGCTGCATTATTGATTACCAAGGTATAGTAAAGGGGTTGATTTTATTTTCATTTTTGAAGCTTGTCTTTTTTTTGTTTTCTGAGCAGATTTTCCCCCAATTCTTCTTGTTTTTTTCTTAACAATGAAAATGGCATCCACCAAATGGGATAAAAGGTAGTGCTGATCTGCTCTGCTTAGCTAAGGGTACGGTCATGGCTCAGGGCCTGATCCTGCATGGTGGTACTTGACTTCAGTCCAAATCGAGGGTGCTTAACATCTTCGAGGATGCACTCAAAAAGCTCCAGGATTGGGCCCTATATTCATCATGGCACAGGTGGCTAAAGTCACTTGTCAGTGCAAGCAGCTTTTGATTCTGGTGGCTGCCAAGGGCCTGTTTGGCCACCAGCATAGGCAGCGTTATTTTAAATTACACCCCAGCTGCAAGAGCTCCTATGGGCCTTGCAGAACTAGGGAATAGCCAGGGCATAGGGACACCTGGGACACTACCCTCCTGCTTGTAGTATACACTCTCTGTCTAGCTCTGATCCACCTCAGAATACATCGGGTCCTCATGAGGATTGGGGGGCTTACACCTGCCCTATAGCCCTGGCACAAAGAAAGGGAGGGATGAATTCCTATCCCCTGGGAGAAATGACATCAAAAGGGTGGTTCAGAGAAGGACAAGAGTTATACAATGGAAGATTGTGACGTATTTGCTTGTGGAACCATATTAGCTACTATTTATATTAATGATTGATTATTAATACTAACTCTATCGCTTCAGGAATGGGGGGTAGTACTGCATAGCTAGCAATTGTTTTAGGCCTAGACGAGGGGATTTAATTTGATTTAATTTGTTCCAGGGTGGTCCCTCCCTCCTCATCCCCCCCCCCCCCAAAAAATTAGAGATGGGTTACTGTCCAAAAGTAGATTTAGAATGGAAAATCTTTTGCTTCCATGAAACCATGACCTTCTATAATCCACCCTCTCTGAATATCTTGATCACTATTCCTGACTCCCTTGTGTTATTTAATTATATAATTACAAATAATCTGTCACTCTAAGTATCCACAAGTTACAACACTTCATAGCTACTGTTTTTCAGATATGCTTATATTGTTTACTTAAATGATATGTTTAAGTATATCCTTCTAATTGCTTCACAGAAAAACAAGCTTACATTACAGTTGGAGGATCTAAGCCTGTGTATCATGTTACCCGTACACACCCATGAGTGTAAGTAGCCTAATGGGTGTGATAAGCTACTGAGAATGCAGAGTTTCTGTTAGATGTTTCCAGAAGCTTGGGCCATCTCAGTCAGAGCAAGGGCATCAGTTTTGAAAGAGATTCAGGTGCCTAATTCACAATGGTTATCTGGAACAGAGGCTTTGTCTACTCTACTGTGGTAAGTCAACCTAAGTCTACACTGTTGCGTCGACAGGAGACTCTCTCCCATCGACTTACCTTACTCTTCTCGTTCCGATGGAGAGCACTCTGTCATCGATTTAGCAGGTCTTCAACAGACCCACTAAATCAACCCCTGCTACATCAATCACAGCAATGTCCATCTCCGGGAAGTATAGACATGACCAAAGAAGTCATTCCAGATTCAAGAGACAGGCCTTTCTTTTTCCCTAATGCATAAATTACACCAAGAAATTTGCCACATGAGATGCCATGGGATTTAGGCACCTAAATCTGGGCCTAGGTTCTCACACATTTCATTGCATAGTGCTAGTTGAAATTTTTCAAATGAAATATTTTTTGTTGAAAAATGGATATTGTAATAAACATTGTAATCTCGTGTTTTTAAAATAAAATTTTAATATAAATATTTTGGAGTTTATCTATCAGTTCCTGCTTTTGAAATTAAAACATCACATTTAAGAAAGACGGAAATATTTTTTTTAAATCCCACTGTGTGACTAAAGTGAAAAAGTCAATGTTTTTGAAATTCTTGTTTCAAAAAGAGAAAATAAATGATAAAATAAATTGATAATCAAATTCATTAAAATATTTAAAAATACAGGGAAATGGTGGGATTTTTAAAAAAAAGAGAAAATGATTTTGAAATTTTTAACATTTTTGGGATAAAAGAAAATTTAAAAGTATCTTGTGGTGCTGTTGCTTTAAACCAGCCTGCTTCCCAAATATTTTCTAAACGTTACTCAGGTTTCAGGCTTCCTCGTGTAGTCAGACAAAACTGTGCAGGACTCATTCAGCACTTCAGCAAATAAAGCCATTATGCATGAGATTAACCCATTAATTTTCAAGAGGTTTTATTGTCAAATGCGTCAGAACAAATAAACATTAAATGAAAGCAAAGTTACTAATTATTGCATTGCATGAAGAACTCATTTGAGATTAAAGGGACAGACCTTACTTTTCCTTTTAGGTGAATAATGTATAAATTGCACCAAGCGATTTGCTACATGAATTGCAAATTATATACCAATGCTGCTAAAACTATGAAGAAATTTGGTCTGATGGCAGAATACACTTGTAAAATCGCAGTACTGAATCAAACTGCTGCACCTGAAATACTGTTATTTGACCAGGAGTTGCATTTCCTTTTGGCTTAAAATGCAAACTGAGGCCAGATCTACACTGCGACTTTAAATTGGTTTAATGGCCGATATACCGATTTAACGCTGTATCCGTTCACACGACGTCGTCATTAATATCGAGTTAAACGGCTCCTTAAATCGATTT